>NC_064433.1:189501109-189874442 GCF_023343835.1 Lagopus muta | reverse complement strand
TGAAACAGCTCCTCTTTCTATAATAACTCACTGCATCTTGGATTGTGAGGTGGGCTATAGAATAAATATGATCAAAACTTTATTGCAGAGATATTCATCCACAGGCAGATCTGATTCCTTGGGATATAGGAGTAGCTGTGACGGGAAGGTGAAGGAGACCAAGAGATGACAGGCAAAGCAAGGGAAAGCAAGGAGCAGAAGCAATGGAGTGGCAATTGGAAATATTTATAGCGGCTTTATGGCTTTCTTTTAAGGGATAAAATTCCCTATGTGTCTAGAAAGTGCCTGTGATAAGTCCCAGAGCTTGAAGCTGGGTCTGTCTGCACCTATTGTTTTAATGGAGGGGCCCAAAGCACACCAAAAGAGCTTGACAAATCTAGAGCTAAGTTTTATCAGAACATAAAGGAGATCCTTAAACTTTGTAAAACAGAAACCACAGCATACATTTAATACAATATAAAAGGGTTTCAAACAAACTCTTCTCCTGTCCAGTTTGCCCTTATGAAAGAGGCTTATTTCTTCTTAGCTTCCCTCTGCAACTTTGACTGGGAGCATTACCTTTCTTTCATTTGTGCATTTGCCCCACCATCTCCCACCATTTTACTCTGTGCAGTTCTGTTGCTCTCATGGAAGAAACAGCTTTGCCCTAGTAGAGGGACAAAGGAAATACCGTCCTTTGTAGATTAAATGCTGAATTCCAGCTGGAATACACTGTGCAGCTAACACATCACCACATATACATGTTCAGATAATCAGATACATTCCTTTTGTCTGTGATTTGGTAATGTGAGTACCACACTTTATTTTCCTACTTTTTGTTGACTGAAGTTAGACAAAAACAATTTCAGTCTCTGAGAATGTGATTTCCTTGGTCTTTTGCATAAGCAATTATTCAGTTTTAGCACAGGCTTCCCAGAGATGTGATCTTGTTTATGTATTTTAGTTTAAGAGATTACAAGGCAGGAAGGTTTTATAATTTGACTCCACCCAGTGATTTGTAGGGAAGACATTCTATATACAAAAATCAGTACTTTATCTTAGAAGACATTCTCCAAAAAGAAAGCACTACGAAAATATGTTTCCAATAATTTTCAGTAGCTCATGGGCATGAAATCAAACAGAGATTTTAAATCTTTTTTAGTATGCTACAAGTAATGCTAACAGTGAGGTTGAATGAAATCAGGACTTAGTGCTTCACCTAATTTTTTCCAAAAAATATGTTTGGATTTAGTAGACTAAGTCATATCTTTCTTCTCAAAGTGAAGACACTTTGAGAGAAAAAAAAGATTAATATTTGCTCAAGGTTGGAGCCGTTCATTCATTTTTGCTTTAGTGCATTTCAGACAAGATTGCTATCTTCCTCTACTTTAAGCTAAGGGAATCCTGTTTGGCCACTCTCCTTCCTTCATTCCCAAATACTCTGAGAACCCATCAGTCATTCCCACATCTCTCATGTACACATTTCTTTCTGAAATATAGCAAGGAATAAAGTAGGACACCAGGGGTGTTTCACTGATATCAAAAAGCAACTTAATTAAGAATAATTAAAAGGAAAATTAGATGTTTTCTGCAATTGGTATTAACTACACAGTTTGCCTAGTAAAACGTGAAACACATGCACTGCCTAAGCATGGTGTTACCATTCAGTGACAAAAAGGAGCAATTAATTGATTAATTACTGATATTTTTATTAAGTATTTTTTGCTACTGTCTATAAAAGTCTATAAAATTCAGTTCTGTGAATAAGCAAATATAAATAAAGTGAAAAACATCTATTTGTCAATTTGCAGCTCAATTCACTATAATTTTGTAAAGAAACAGTGCAACCAGAGATGCACCCTTTCACCATTCTCTTATGTACTTGTTTTTGACTATCAATCCAAAGTACTGGTAGGGCAGTAAGGTCAAATTTGTGTTTCTTTCCCTTTCAGTTCCTTTTCCCAATGGTAAATCTAACGAAGATAAGAGCTTTAAGGAAGGTACTAAATATCTGTTAATACTTCACTATCACCTCATGTACAAAAGCTTCTCAGAACTTGTCTTTCTTCTGGCAACTGTTATTGAGCTCACCCCCCTTCTATTTCCATCTCATACCTACTTACCATGAAAGGAAGACCAAAGAATCTCTTACATAATTTAGAACTGAACGCAAACCTGTATATTAGTGTATCAGGCAGCGTGTTCAGGTATTCCAAACAGTCCTGTATTGAATGAAAACTTCATTCAGTTTGACCACCCAACAAAAAAGGCATTATCAGTCTATCAGTTTGGTTTTCCATTTCATGCTCAGTATGTATCAACGTTACAGCTGAGTTACTGCAAAAAGTTCTATGTAGCCAACCTGCACATGCCATTGCTCTCCCAGTGTGTTAGATATGTCATTCTCTTATTTTCCTAGACACAAAACACAATCCATGGTAAGACTTATGCTGATAAAATGATATTTCACAAGTATTGCTTCTCAAAAATCTTCTGTTGTCCACATGATTAAGCGTAAGGTGCAACTACAAGCTTTTACATATTCTTTTAGTTAATGATAAGAAGAGAACTGTGGGACATGAAGGGGAGTAAGCAATGCCATCCACAGTAGTTTTAATTCAGGGCCCTTAAGAACTGAATAATAATGGTAAAACATTTTGCTTCCTCACCTGACCAAAGTGAATAGATGATACGAAGACCTTTTTCTTTGGACTGTCCTAACATAAAACTTGAACAGAAACAGGAATCATTTGCTTGTTCAGATTTTTGTCCTCATTACTTAAGTGTTAAATTATGTTGGATATCAGGAAAAAAAATATTTTCAGAAAGAGTAGTAATGCAAAGGGATGTGCTGATCAGGGAGGTGGTGCAGTCACTGCCCTTGGAGGTGTTCAAGAGTAGATGTTGTGCTGAGGGACATGATCAGTGGGCATGGTGGAGATGGGTTGACGGTTGAACTAGATGATCCTTGTGTTTTTTTTCCAACCTTAATAGTTATAAGACTCTATGATCCTAAGATAAAATGTACATCTGTAACTTTTCCATGGTCTAAACTCAATTTCTAATTTTGAATAAGAAATCACTGTCTTTGGAGATTAAAGAAATGTTTCACAGACCACAACTGCCAAGTATTCATTTCTGTAAAAAAGATAAATAACACTGTAAAAAAAACAAAAACAAAAACAAAAACAAAACAACCTTCAAAATACTGAAAAGTTCAGTTCAGGTGATTGAAAAGGAAAGGCTATAGATGCAACCTCTGTTCTCTGTATCCAACCAGAGAGCAAATGTCTCAGAGTGCACCTGAGCTCAAACCAAAGCTCATTTTTTTGACATTCAAGAGAGGTATATCTGTGGTGTTATTCATTAAGCTCCCTATTGCCCAGTTTATAGACTAGCTCAGCATTGAGGAAGGAAATGTGCCTGTTTCATGCAGTTCTGCAATAACTGTGAAAAATAGAAAACTAAATTCATAAACCTGGTGAAAATTTTTTGAATAATATATATATGTATATGTATATGTATATATATACATATTTGGTACAGATATTGAAACTGATGTTTAAATTCCTTCTAAATGATTAAAGCCATAAGCTCTCTTAAGAAGGTTCTGTGCAATGTGAGGATAAAGAATTTTGTATTTTTATCCATTTTGTTCTAATTGACAGGCTAGTTGGCTGAAAAAGTCTTACCTTTCAATTTAATCAAAAGGTCTCTTACTATATTAATCTGTGACAAACAAAAATCGAAGGAAGAAAAAAGAAAAAAAAATACACTTTATCTTAAGGGGAAAAACTAGGAGGAGATATATTCCTAAACTTCATGAAATTTAATTTTATTTTATTGTTGTTGAAACCTGAATGCTTTTTACGTCTATTTTTTTTTTTTTCCATAAAATATATATATATATTTTGCCATTTTTATTTTTACATACACTTTTCTGTGGAAACAATTCTGATTAGAACTATTCTTTGGATTTTGGGGACAAAACCTTTTTGTGATACCAAAGAGAACTTTAACTTCTGGAAGGCTCAGTGCTCATTTCTACAATGAAAATCAGAAAGAATGATCCAAATTACACAACTCTACAATTATGACATGCTTTTAAAATAAGCTAAATTATCTCCATATTGATTTCCTGATAATATGCCTTTACATTGCTTCATTAAACCATTAAAAATTAATTTGGAATTAATTTCCTGCAATTTCCTGTGAAAGAAGTTCTTACAGAAAGAGGTGATTGCTCCTCTTTAGGTTGACATATATCTAACTTATTGCCTAGATGTTTACCATGCATTCATTCATGACAGATTAAAAATCTGAAATAGACAAATAGAAGTGATGAAGATATGAGCTTTATCTGCATGAGCTCTGCAGAGAACAAACCCTGCGCAGAGGTAGCGTGGTCCTGGGTCACCTCTGATAATTTTCTAAGCTGCAGAGAATGTCAAGAGCATGTAGAACTGGTCGAGCTGAAGTTGATCATTCAAATTTTAGATTTTTCTCCCTTGTGATGGACAGGCAGTTCTCAAAGGCAGAAGAAAGACCCTATATTTTCATTGACAAGGAGTGGTGATGTTTCCTGAGATACCTCTTGCTTCTTATGTCCAGCTCCTTGTAGGCAGCAGAATGGAGAATGAACATTAAACATTTTGATAGGTCAAGGAAAATTATTTCATACTAAAAGAGCGGAGACTTAGATTGGATACAAAGAAAAACTTTTTTACAATATGGATGCTGAAGAACTGGCACAGGTTGCCCAGAGAGGTGGTGGACTGGGAGACACTCAAGGTCAGGCTGGACGGCGCTCTGATCACCTGATGTAGCTGTGGGTGTCCCTGTTCATTGCAGAAGAGTTGGGCTAGGTGGCCTTTAAGGATCCCTTCCAACTCAAATGATTCCATGCTTCTATACTTCTATGATTTTCCATGCTTTCAGAAACTGGTGTGGTCACTACATTTGCTTCTACTTAGCCTATTATCCACTTTTAACATAGCTGAATATTTTGTTTTCCCTTCATTGACTTTCCTAGTCTCTTGGTTCTGTTCCTTCTTCATATCTTTCAAAGGATCCTCCTTATTCTGGATCAGCTCAGCTCAGCCTCCAGTCTCCATTAGCCCAATGCAGGCACATAAAAGACAATTTTGGGAAGTCTGCTACATAGTGTCCCTATATAACAAAAACCCTCTGAAACATTCCACAGATCTCTCCTTTCTTGCAAATCCTTTATGAAATTCTATCATTAAGTCTGCTGAGAAAAGCCTTAATAAATTGACTGCTGACTGAGTAAACAAGAAATACGACATTTCCTTGTATTGTCCTGTCTCTTTGCATGAGCATTTTTTTTCTTGTCTTATACTTTGTATACAGGGTCGCAAAGATAGTCTGTCACTTTAATCTGCATTTTTCAGTGTTTAGCACAACAGTTCACGACGAGGCCTCTAGGCATTATAGTAAAATAAACAACAGAAAAAGATAAGTATGATGGCAATTCATAAGGATTCAGTTGAAAAAACTACATGATCAGTTCACTTCTCTAGACCTTTATTCATTCAAGGTCAAAAAGATGAAAGAGCAGAGCTCCTTCCATAAAATCTCTCAGCCCTTCTCAATCCAAGGCACTTCAGCAAGTTCTTTTTATTGTTACTTGTCACATTACAGTTCTGCACAGTTAAAAAACACCAGAGAAGCTACAGTTATTATAGTTATTAACATTTTATGGCCTTGTTATTCATACCTTAAGCTCCTTAAAATGAAGTGGTGCATTTTAAGGGAGCAGCCTGTATTTAATTGATTCTACTGTAAAAAGATTGCCCTACTTCAGCGGTTTCCAATTTTTTCCTTGGGTTTTGCTTATATTAATGATGTCAATATCAATTTTATCTCTTTAAGTGAAATGATACAAAGCAGTTCAAATTTCCTTACTGTGCTATGCGCCTGTGTTTGGTTTAAATATTTTCCCCTTTTTCATAATTGAGCACTGTGGAACAATTTGCTGTGCTCTTAGCTACTTGTTCATGCACATTTCTTTTTCACTTCAGAGTTTAGAGTCATGGATTCATTTTTGTTATCAACTCTCTTGAATTATATCACATCTATGATGTTTTAGGTGCATGGCCTTGAGAAATGCAAGCAAGTTGCTGATTCTTTTGAGGATAGTTTGTCTCACCCGACTTTAGATGTCTGTAGAGAAGATACCTATACTCAGAGTGCCTTAATTAGAATCCATTTTCAATCACTGTAGAGAAACAGGACTGCTCACTTCTACAACTTCAGTAATACACTGCACCATAAGACTAGTCTCTTCTAGCCGAGCTCCTTCATTTCCCTTGATTGGGTTGGAATCCTAGAGTGAAACAGAGTTGAATTGTATTGTGTTTTTAGTTCTCAGCTAGGTAACCTGCTGACTCTGCACACATCAGAGAAAGAAGTCATGATCCTTCACAGCTTTTGTGTGGTGGCAGTTTTGTGTTTCTCCATGTTATGACTTCTAAACATTTAAATAAAAATATCATGGAATTATAGAATCATTAAGGCTAGAAAAGACCACTAAGGTCACCTTATCCAACCATCAACCCATCACCAATATACCACTGGCCATGTTTCACAGAACTCCACAGATCTTGAACACCTTCAGGGATGGTGACTCCACTCCTTCCCTGGGCAGTCTGTGCCAATATCTCACCACTCTTTATGAAAATACATTTTTTTCCTAATATCCAACCTGAACACCCCAAAACAACATGTATTGACACCTGTTTTGTACATCTGTACCAAGAAACAAGACAACCTTACTCAAAGCACTTATATGGAAGCAAATGGAGGTGTTATTATTCACCACAAGGGATTGTACTCATTAGAAATAAAACTCAACTATTCTGGTCACTACTGAAAAATGACTTCCTTATCTTTCTCGCTGAAAGAACTTTAGCCACTTCTGTCTGGATGAGGTTAGCTTCTATTTCTATGAGATCAAGAAGATAAAAACCAAAATGAATGAAAAAAACTATAGACAACTGAATTACAGAACAGCAATAATGCCAAAGTGCTATGTGCATGTCATTATAATTTTGATATTTCAGTATTGTGACAAATAGTTATGGAATCGGAAATGGCCATGTTAAATCTGCTGTTTTCAAAGAGGGTGGGTAATGAGAAAAGGAAGTAGTACAAATGTAAACTATTCTTCTCTACACTGTAAACCTTTACAGCCTAACACACTTCTGCTCCATTGGCAGCCTTTGGATTGGAGAGAGCCAGGAGCTGGATGTGCTGTGACTGTTCCCAAACACACTGAACAGGACAGAGGAGTACTGTAACACAGTCTGCACACAGAGCATGCCAGGATGGTGTCTGGCAGCTCCTGAAACATCTGCCTCTATGCTTCAATTAATTCAAAATTTAAAAATATGTTCAAATATAGATATATTTTTATTTTTCTCGCTTTTACGAGTTAAAGAGGAAATTCTAAATGGTTGAAAAATCAAAATCAGTAATTAATTTTGATGATGCAATAGCAAAATAATGTACAAGTCTTTCTCATCCTCTAACCTGAAAAGCTAAAGGTAATTTCAAAATATTCAAAAACAGATTAAGACTTTGCAAGTTGCTTTTTTTTTTTTTTTTTTGTTCTCCTTGTTTTACTCACACACATAAAACAAAGCAAAGAAAAATTAAATTACTGCACTTGAATTGTATTGTGTTTCTAGATCTGAGCTAGGTAACCTGCTGACCTGGCTCACTGCACACATCAGAGGAAGACCCTTTATTCAGTGAGAAGAAATCTCTGTAAATAGTGTTCTACTGAGTTTCCTAACAGGATGAAGATTCAGAAAAGGAAAAGAAAAAGAAGACACTAAACAAAAACAAGTGAAGTTAAAGAACAAATTGTATTTAAAATCATCACATCTTATAGCTATTTTCAAATATCCCTGCTGTCAAATGAACACCTATATTCTGAATATAGCCTATTGACTCTATAAGTTCTGTGTGACACCGAAGAGAACAAAAGCAGTATTCTATATCTTCTACTGGCAGTTTGTCTCCTATGGTAGCTGCATATAATTTGTTCCCTGCTATAGCTGTTCAACAGCTATCTTATGTTGTCCTCAGTAGTTTTGTCTACATGAGATAGTAGAAAGGCATTCACAACTGAAGGCATTGAGAGATGTGAAAGAGTCAGACTTATGCCAGCTGTCAGTTTTGGCCTCTCTTTCCACCAGCTTCTTGACTATTGTGTGGCACTCGTAACCCTTTCAGGTGTGGGGCTCAGCCCTTGGCCAATGATCACCAACCATGCCACTTATCCATCCACATCTCATCTGCCCACATTCCCAAGAAGGCTCAGGCAGGAAGAAGTAACACTCAAACACTGCAATAAAATTAATTGGTAGCAAGAAGCTGGAAGTAAGAAGTAAGTTCTACATGCCCACCATGCCACTGCAAGGAGGTCTCTTAAAATCTTCATTTTTAACTCTCCTAAATACACCATTAACTGAGTGTTCAGCATAGATTACAGCACTGAAAAATTGATGCTGGCTCCAGAAGTGGGAATTCATCAGATCTGAATTTCCAACAAGATCATCCTCCTAGGATAGAGTGGTGAGGCATTAGCACAGGTTGCCCAGGGACATCGTGGATGCCCCATCCTTGGTGGTGCTCAAGACCGGGTTAGATTGGGCCCTCAGCAGCCTGATCTTGTGGGTGACAAGCCTGTGGTAGGAGGGCTGTTGGAACTAAATGATCGTTATCATCCCCTCCAACTTAAGCTGTTCTATGATTCTATAATTCAGTGACTCTACAAAATCAACTAAGGTAAATATTTGCTATTAAGTCTACAGTTCTAAATTCCAATGGCTGTCTTTTCTTTCTGTTTCATCTCAGGTTTTCCACAATGTTCTTAACTACGTGTAAATAAAATCCCTGCTCATGATTATTAATGAACATATTAAAACACTGACACCCTTTTGGAGTAGTTCATTTGACACTTTCACTTCATCAGTACTTACTGACGTTGATAGTAACAAATGAAATATTTTAGAATAGTTGATATATTATTTTATTCATACAGTTAACATTTTTTACAGGAAAAGAAAAAAAAAAGTAATTTGAAAATTACTTTATAAGTCCTAGAATCATAGAATCACAAATTTGGAAACAACCTGCAAGATTATCTAGTCCAACCGTCCTCCCGTTATCATTGCTACCACAAGCTACTAAACCGTATTCTTGTAGCTCCTAATCCATATACATCTTAAACACTGACAGGGACAGTGACTCCACCACCTCCCTGGACAGGCTATTCCAGTGTCTGGCCACTCTGTGAGAGAAAAGTTCTTCTTATGTCTAACCTAAACCTCCTTTGGTACAACTTGCAGCCATAGTTGAGTTCTTTCATACTTGCGGCCAAGTTGAGCTCTTTCCCTCATAATAAAAAAAATGAAATTACTAACTCTAACTGAAGTATTATTATATTTTCCTAGTTCTTCTGCCAGGATATTGCATAAGCGCATTAGGATAAAATAAGAGATCTTATAGGAAGAAAGAAAAGTGTCTACTGAATATTGTTGAGCAATGCATTAACATTATTCAAATTCCTCTTCAAGAGCTCTCCTTCCCCTCACAGTTTCTTTTTGACAGGTGTCAGTTGGTGAAGAGATGAGTGAGGGGGTGGGAGTTCTTATCTAAAAGGATTTAAAATAATGTTACTGACATTATTTGAATCAAAATTACTGCCTAAGTAACATTATAAGGAATTTTGTCTTTTAAAGGCTATTCAATTATGTTGCTTTTCTCAGTAGCCATACTTTCAAACACCTTTCTATCCCCTGTGGGACTTGTGTCATTTCATTTTCACAGGGTGTAAGATAGCATACTGGTACGTGATAGGTTACCATTATTAACTGAACATCTGACAAATATAGGACTAAGGAAATACAAATGATTTTCAAGGGTTTGAAGCACTGACTTTGCTGTGAACATGTGGCATTTCAGAAATTCTGCAGCTGTGGAATCATAGGGATCCTAAGGCATGTAGCAGACTGGGTATGCATTACACTAGAAGAACAGATGAAAAACAACAAAGATTTTCTAGTAGATAATTTTAAGTAAACTTGAATCATTATCATTCTTCTCTGAACCCCTTCGCTTTACTTTTCTTTCTAATCTGTCTTTTAAAAATAGCATTTTTCAACCTTATTGAATGAGTGGTCCTCCATGAAATAAAACTAATGGCTTGTTTTTCCTTGAATAAAAGTATGAATAATAAATCAATGATGAATTCATTGAATTTATTTGTGCTTATCTTTTGAGATGTCAGCAAAGAAGCTGGAATAACTTTAAGGAAGATAGTGGTGGAAAAGTTCACATTTCAATATATATGTTCAAAACCGAATTTTTGTCATTTATAAACACAAAATACCTGATCTTCTCAATACAATGTAAGTCATAATTGAGAGATGAATGGGAAAACTCATAATAATTATATATATATATAATTTTTTTAGAATTAAGTCCTCTTTCCAGAAGAAGTGATGAGATGTTAGAACAGGCTGCCCAGGGAATTGGTGGAGTCATCAGCTCTGAGGATGCTGAAGAAAAATTTAGGTATGACACTGTGGTTATTGGGCACAGTGTTGATGGGTTGGGGTTCGACCAGATGATCCTAGTAGACTTTTCCAACCTTAATGATTCTATGATTCCATGATTCTTATTCTGCTAGTAACTCATTAACTCTCTTTTAAAGTCTTAAATTCTTGTTTACAAAGTAAAATACATTCTTTACACTTTTCTAAACTTAAGGTTCTTGATCAGTCTGCTAAATTTATATGTTCTACTACATGAAGACCCACGTAGGTATTGGCAGTCTACGTTACCTCTTATTTAGGATTTGGACCCATCATAAAATAATACACAGCCATGGTCCCTTAGTGACCTACTCTTGGGATCAGATGCATGTCCTTATCTAAAGCTTAAATGCCAGCAAAGGAGGTTAATGGTTATATCCTTAGTCTCATTGTTTTGAGACTAAGAAGATACAACTGACCTATTACAGCATCCCTTCAGTTAGTTGTCAAGCCTTGAAATGTGGAATAGATTAGGTCTTGATACCATAACCTCTGTAAACTGATATATCAGACTTAGAGATGCTTGGCAGAATGATTGAAGGTAAGTGTGTAATATCTTACCTAATAAGGGTTTCCAAATTTCAAAATGCTGAGAAATTGTGGCTCTTTTTCAGAAACTTTCCCTTTACTTCATATACAGGGGAAAACAAATGTTAAATAGTGCTAAACTGAAGGAGTATTAACAAAGCACAGAGGTATCAAATGCAAAATAACATGTTAATAGTTCCAGAACTGGCTATAATGATTCACGTCTGAAGACAGTTGATAAATGATTATTTAATGAATTTAAATAAATTTAATAAATGTCAGCATATGTAGATTTAACTTTCCATAAGATAAAGAAAAAATACATATATATATTTGAAAAGAAAAGATAAAGTTATTCCCCTGTATCAAAAACCCAAAGAAAATCTAATATGTTTAGAAAAACAAAACAAACAAACAAAAAAAAACAGAATAATATCAATCTATCAGTACACTTTTCCTTCCGTAAGCTGAATTTCAGTCAAGCTTAGAGATGTTATTTGACTTGATTATGTTAGTTTTTCTATCCCGTATGGTTAAATAAACAGATCAAAAATGATTTCTACATGTTTTGCATGATTTAGAGATTTTATTTTTAATACATGTGTAAATATTTATCAGCTACATTTGAAAAAAGAAATGTTCCAAGAGCTGCTGTGAATTTCTGTTCGAGAGATAATCATCTAGGCAAATAAATATCTTATGATATATCCAGGTAAGGCACTGAACAAAACAACAAACAGACTTGGGAACTTACTATTTGAAATGAAGAGATCTTCCCAGTGTCCCCCCACCTCTGCTCTTTGTTTGTCCAGTATGGTCCACAGAGAGGATAAAATTTGCCAGATGACTGAGGAAGCCAAGCAGATCACTGTATGCTCTAAAATCTATAATTATTTCAAAGAATTCTACTTCATCTCATCATCCTCAGTAATGACTATTTATTTATCTTCAGAAATAACTAAAAGACATAATTTGGGGCTCAAAGAAGAGAAATGGGAATCATAACAAGCGTTGAGTGAAAATGGGTGGGAGGAAGAAGGTTTGTAACAAGTAAAGGTAATTGGGTGGTAATTGCATGTAGATTTCAATGTTTAAATTTAGAAACAGGGCAGATAGAAAGAGATACAGTTCAAGTTCAGTTTTAAAGAGCTCCAGAGAAGATACTCGAAAGCAGAGAGTAACTCCCAGAACAGCATAAAAGAAGATGCAAAAATGCATGTGAGTATAACTCAGCTTATGCCTGAGTTTCTACACTTCTCACTTGAGAAGAAGATTGTCAAACAAGTTGACCAGGGGTGATGGATGTCCCATTCCTGCAGAAATTCAATGTCAGTATGGATGGGACTCTGAGCATTTGACCCAGCTGTAGCTGTCCCTGTTTGTTGCCAGGGAGTTGGAACAGATGAGCTTTAAGGTCCTTTCCAAGTCACACAATTCTACAATTCTAAATGGCAGAAGTAAAAGAGGGAAATTATTATCTTTAAGACTATCCCTTATATTTTCCTCCACTGCCTATATTTACATCTTTCTTGGTATCTAGCACCGGGAAATGCAGAATATCACAAAACAGACAATTTTAAAGATTCAGGACTGTGGTTTTTGTTTTGGTTTGGTTTTGATCCCTGTGAATCCCAAAGAATTCTAGGAAAATTCTAGGAAAAGAATTCTAGGAGAAATGCTGTTCCCTGGAATGTCGCACAGAGGACTGCTGTTGAACCCATATCAAACCACAACATTTTCTTGAATTCAAAGCTGCTATCAAGGAGTGAACTGAGCTTTTGGGCTTTGATTCTCTGTCTATTTGGAAGAAAAAAATAAGTGTATATAACTGAGAGGATTTTCTTTGGTCATTGCATTCTATCCCCTCTAGATGCTACCACAGGATTCCCTTTGCGACTGTAATTTGCATCTTTCTGTGACCTTTTTCTGGAGAAAACTCTAAGAAGTCTGGTCTGATTTTTGCGTGGTCCTATGTGAAGTCAGGAATTGGACTTGATGACCCTTATGGATCCCTTCCACCTTAGGATATCCTACGGTTCTATGATTCTGTCATCTTGAAAACTATGTCTAACTTGGAGGTCATGTAAACTCTATTGCCTCAGACTTCTCTAATTCGTAACTGAAATGTATTTATGGATGTGGTCCTCTGTATCTTGTGGGTCTGGTGATTCCCAACCCAGTATATTTGTATTTATAAACTGGTCCCTTGCTTAATAATTTTTTCTGATTTCTAGACTTTCAAAGTAGATCAGTTGTGCACCAGACTATGAACTGCCTTCTGCTCAAGTTCATATCTGCAAGGAATCCCTTTTAAAGACTACTTCTGCAGCACAAGCTCTTTCCTACCATTGCAATACACATCTTTCTCTAACTATCATAATGCTCATCCTATCTTCTTTCACTTCCAGCTGCTGAGAAGTTTTTCTTCTCTATTCCCACAGATTAATGTAATTATGGTGACATGTGCATTTTTCACCTCTGCACTGCACTTCTGGTTTTCATTGTGTATATTGCTAAATGGGAAAAATAATGTACAATCTCAGCTGGTTGCTGACCTCCTCCTTGTATGAAGATGAGCCATAAACATATCTGTTACTCCCTTGGCTGCTGGTAAACTCTGCTTTTCAAAGCAATTCATAAATAAATCTCTGAATACCTTAGAGATTCTCCTTGTAGGTGCCTCAGCAACTATGTGAATCCTTTATAAGTAAGCATAAATTGCAGAATAAAAAAAAACAAAAACAAAAACAACAACGACAAAAAAAATCATCATTAGTTTGGAGTCAAACAGGTGAATTAAGCTTCCAGAAAATACTTGCACAAAATCTCTTAAAAAAGAGATTTTTTAAAAATTAGTACAATTGAATTTATAATAACAGTCCCCATATAAAAATAATCTTACCCTGAATTTGCATTTTCCTATTACTGTCTGCTAAACATTCAGATATTTCAAAGAGAGTTGCCAGAACAAAGACCATAGAGCTATTACATAGGCTAAAGTCACTGCAAGCAAGACACAGTATTTCTGCTTTTTCAGTGCAGTACATTTGTTTTTAAAAGTAGAAAGAAAATGAATATTATCAGAGTCCATGACATTTGCAGGGTGTCCAAAATGGATGTCTATTAAAATGAAAATAAAACATTTCTGGAGTCCAGTTGGTGTTTATTAAGCTCTTCCGTTAAAAAAATATCTCTTGGACCTTTTCTTGTATTTACAAGATAAAAAAGAATAAGGATACTCAGCCAGGCAGGAAGAAAAGAGAAAAGCAATTCAGAAATTGCAATGTTTTTTGAAAGATTTTCTTCCTTTTTTAATTAACTGACATTTTAATGTAATCTGAGGACTCACATTTTAATATTTGCAGCGAATTTTAATGAATTTTTAAGAAAGTATTGTATACCTGTTTCTGATCATGTCTATCAAAAGGCATGAAGTAAGCAACTAATGAACAGTAATCACACAGAGCTCACTGCCACACCCAGACAAGCCAAATCCAGCAGTATTCCCAACGACATGTGCTCTATTGCAACATGCAGCAATGGAAGGTTTGGCCGCTATGCATGCATGTTTTCAGTAAAGGAAGACTAAAGTAGATGGTGCTGCATATCACCTAAGAAAATAACAGGAAAAACTTCTTTACAGAAAGGGTTGTTAAGCACTGGAACAGGCTCCCCAGGAAGGCGATTGAGTCACCATCCCTGAATATGTTTAAAAACTGTTTGGATGTGGTGCTCAGGGACACGGTTTTTTGGAGAGTTGTTAGAGCAGTATGGTGAGGTTGCAGTTGGACTTGATGATTTTTAAGGTCTTTTCCAAGCTGAGCAATTCTATGATTCTATAATTCTAGGAATATAAGGTTAGTACAATTCCCTTTCTATTAAACTGTGCTGTCCACCTGGCTCAACCTTGGCAGAGTGGCCTGAATAGCAGTAACTGAGATGTCTGCTCAGAAGGACAAGAGGATATGGCCATGAACTGGAGCTTCTCAGGCAGCTCTCCTGTGTCATATGAATGCCAGAATGCTAGCACAGGGACCAGAGTGTTGCTGACATATCCTTGTATATCTCCAAAAGGCCCAGGACATGGTGTTGGGCACCCTGTTCTGGATGTCCCTGCTGGAGAAAAGTTGGGCTAGAAGAATCACGAAGTGCCCTCCAACTAATTCCATTCTGGAATTCTGTAAACGCGGAGGGCATATTTGCTTGTAATTGATAATGCTGAAGAGGAAGGAATCCATCATCTGAATTAAATAGTAACTATGCAATAAGAAATATGTTTTTGGAAAAAAGAGAAGAGTCAACCTGAACAGGAATATGAAAGAATCATAGCACAAAAATTTGTTCCAGTGGGGAAAAATGTTGCAGAATTTAGTGGTGGTCAATCACACTGATATTTGTATAAAGCCCAAGGGTGTCTCCTGGTTGGTGGGAAAAGCTTGTAGCCAACTAGTGAACTGGCACTGTGGGCTTAACTCACACCTGATACACATGGATGTCAACGCACACTGGTGTATCTGGGCACGCTCGAGTGTAGCTTGGGTATGGCCATGATGTTTCCCAAAGGATAAGTACCAAAGCTGGAGATTTTCCTTAGAAAGTGGGTGTGCATTTGTAACGCCCGTCTGCTGGACATCTGTGCTCAACTCTGTGTGTTTTTGCGGGTGTGAGTCCAATTTTATGGGACTAGTTACAGAAAGATGTCTCAAAATGTGTAGGAATTCATTAGCATTTTGTAAGTTTATAGTGTTGTGGTTTATTTGTTTTACTGCTGAATTGATCCTAAATGTATGGTTCATTGATTGCAAGATAATGATAAGTTGTTAATGAATCTACATACTTCCTTGATACCATTTGATTTCAACCACATAAATTAAGGAGTGCAGCACCCCTGCAACACCTGGGAATGGAAGTACTGTTTTTAAGAAAGAGTAATAACGTAAAATCTTGTGTCAAAAATCAAATGTAAAGGGACCCTTTGAGGGGATATTTGTAAAAGTTTAAAATTTTCAGAAAATACAAGTTGTATTTATTGCACTCATTTTCAAAATATTATTCTAAATATGACAAGATGTATCCACATTTTTTCTGCTGAACTGAAACAGGAAGTGTTTCTTTCAGAACTGGTTTTCCCAGTTCATTTTTAGTTTAGTGTCATAGAGACAGCAGTGAAATTCAGGCAAACAATCAGTAAATCATCTTGTCCCCAAAATGGAGAAATTCAGACCAGATTCTGGATCAATGCCCCATTCCATGATTTTATCTCTAGTTGAACTTCACAAGATTATATTGTTCCAAAGATAATTTTGGAGACATCAAGAAAAGAAGTTACAATGATAAATGAAAAAAAAATTTCCATGATGATGTTTTTTTGAACACAAAAAAGTTTAACAGGTTTCCCAGGGAGGTTGTGAATGTCTCCTTCCTGGAAGCATGCAAGGCCAGGTTGGATGGGGCTGTGAGCAACCTGGTCTAGAGGGAGGTGCCCCTGCCTATAGCATGGGGGTTGGAATTAGATGATCTTCGACATCCCCTCCAACCCTAACCATTCTATGACTCTATAAACAAAGAAATAAAGATGGCAAGCTGTGAGATACTCACTAAATGGACTGCCCAGTAAATATGAGAGTGAAAAGGACAGCCAGAGGTGGTGATGCTGTCAGAAGAGAGCAGTAGGGAGGAAATAAGTAGAGAAATATATACATTAGAGAGAGAGAGAATAAAAGAAACTGAGAATTCAGAAGTGTACCAGAACACCCTCTGAGTTTATTTTGCACGGATCCAATCCATTTTTATTTTTATTTTTATTTTTATTTTTATTTTTATTTTTATTTTTATTTTTATTTTTATTTTTATTTTTATTTTTATTTTTATTTTTATTTTTATTCTTTTGGTCTGTAAACCATAACCAGTGATTCTTTCCTGCTGGTCTCTGCCTCTTTCAGCTACTTACAAAAAGTAATCAAAGAATTACAGCACAGCACCATCTATGGTTGCTAAAACTCCTCAGAACCACAGCATTAAAGGCACTGGGCTATGCTCAGCAGAAAATGGGATACTATTTAAAAATATATCAAAGAATTGCTGAAGCAGCAGTAATGGGGGTCTCATGCACATAACTTGGGTTACAATTTTTTCTCTGATCTTAGTGGGACCACGTTCCAGGAAAGGGATAAAGTGCTTCACCAAAAAGTATAACCAAGTGCAGTTTATTTAAAAATAATAATAATAAGGGGGAGGAAAATATTCCACTGACACAGGGAAAGAGTAAGTATAATATTAGCACAAGCAGTCCAGTAGCTACCCTAGATAATCCAGATTCAAAATACTTTTTCTCTACATTGCTTTAATAAAGGTTGTCTTCAGCAAGCCTTGTAGCCTCTATTTTTAAGCAAAAATTCTCTGCATTTTAGTAGGCTTCTATGAGACTACTAACTTCTTAGAAAAAAGGCTAGCAAGTATAAAATTAGCTACACATAAACTCAAAAAGGTAATATTAAAGCATTTTTTTACACAAAGCAATAAAAACAAAAAGCAACTATGCCCACAGTTATTATAACTTGCAGATAATATGTAATACCATTTTTTCTGCTGTTTCATTTTTTCCTTAGCCTTTTCACTCATGTCTTGAAGTCAGTGTATACGAGCCATGCCTGATAGACCTCTTGAAGGAGTTATTCTCTTTAAAAAAAGATTCTGCTCTTGCACAACAAGTTATTTCTTGGTTCACTGAATTACATCTGCTTTGCCTCGTGGTTTCTAACTGCTTCTTAAGATACTATAGAGGCAATAACAAACTCCTGCGATGAGATCTACATCAGACAGACAGACAGGATGTCAATCCACAGATTCTGGCAGAGGAGGTTGCCATGGAATCACAGAGATTTCCTAGATGTGAAAAATGCTATTTTGATGTCTTTTGAATTGGATAAGGAACTGTTTGTCAGTAAGGCTGGATCAAGTAAGGCTCATCAAGGTTTAGCTCTGCAGAGTCAGGCACTTTTTCAGGTTCTTCAATGATTAACATGGAAAACAACACATCCTTAGGAGTTCTGGTCATACACAGATTGGGATGGTTTTCTAACTAGCATCTCAACCAAATACAGAAGGAACCTCAGCTCACCCTAGTTACCCAATTTTTTGTGTTGTAAATTTCATCAAGATAAATTTCACATTTCACCTTATTTTAGGAAGAATTAGTTTTGTAGTTGCTTAACCTCTGAAGGCCCAAATAAAGCAAAACCTCTGAAAGCTCTTTGGGTTTCAGTTAGCCCATATGAGGACAGGTTCCACTCACTTTTGAAGGACTGCAGAGGTATCTCCACACTAAAATGTACTGTGTAGGTGAAAAGTAGAAGCGTTACAAGATTAAGATGGGATTCTAAAACATTGAATACTTTCACAGTTTGTAACAGGATTTGGGTTAAACTTTCTATGAAACTATTAGGGAATTTTTTGTTGAAGATGACTCACAGCTATCCTCAAGAATAAATCATGATTAGATAACAAACAATATTTTCTTAAAAAAAAAAAAATAGTGCCACATTAATAACATGCTTTCACATCAAATCTCTTTTCAGACAACTTCTATTTCAGAACTGAGGTTTGATGTAAAGTATTGCTTCAGTATCAGAAATGTGTGACCTCTGTGCATGACTGCTGTAGTTCAGCTGTGGGGAAAAAATATTTGACTGCTTTGATTAGACTGAGAATGCAAAAAAAAAAAAAAAAAAAAAAAAAAGAAGAATCCAGATCCTGGAAAGGTGACAGCCTTGTTCATCAAACAAAGACACAGAGACTTCATTTCTGTTAACGGCGCCAATTAATGGCATGAAGAAGATCATTTCAGTGACATAGAAAGAAGAGAGAGAATACTTCTATTGTTAATTATAACAATTAATTTATGATGGGTAGAACATTTAATGGAACAAAATAATTACAGGAGGATTACTTAACTGGGTTATTTGATTATTCATAACTTTGAGAGAGAAGTTTTCTGCTTTGTACGGTGCATGATTGCTCTGGATTTCCACGCTCTGCTAGTGAAGCTGAACAAACTGGAGATTTGGCTCCACTGAGTGCTTTGAGAGCATCCTGATCCATTTCGCTGCATATCCAGATCCTTCCCATTACATACACTGCTGTAGTGTGTATGGATATCTGAGATTTCAAGAGAAGAGCACATCCTGCTTTTGTCAGGAAGGATGTTTCAGAGCTTGACCTTATGTTTAAGCTCCTGCTGAATCAGGATTTTAACAAATGTCTGAACTCCTTCGAGAAACAGGGGAGTGCTCCTGAACTGGGGCCTTGTGGCTAGATAGCAGGTATTTCCACAGCTTCCCTAACTCTACCAGGAAGAATTACGCAGGTCCACAAAGCAGCCTGTTGTAACGGGAGGACCTTCTGAGATTTTACAGTAAGGAGGGATGTAGGAGAAAGATGCCAATCTTTATCTCCGGTCTACAGAAAAAAGAACAGTTTGTTAGGATTGTTCTGTAGACAAACTTCTCACAAGGAGAGAAATCAGAGAGAAAAATCATAGAATTGTAGAATCATTTGAGTTGGAAGGCCATCTAATTCAATTCCTCTGCAATGAACAGGGACATCTACAGCTCAATCAATTTCTCAGAGCCCCGTCCAGCCTGACTGTGAATGTCTCCAGAGATGCTTCTCTGGGCAACCTGCTCCAGTGCTTCACCACTCGTATTACAATTATTTTTTTTCCTTATATCCAATCTAAATCCCCATTATTTTGGTTTGAAACCATTTCTCCTTGACCTGTCACAACAGACACTGGTAAAGAATCTGTCCCCTTCTTTCCTGTAGCTTCCACTTAGATACTGAAATGCTCTCTCAGGTGTCCACGGATTCTTTTTTTCTCTAGACTGAACAGCCCCAGCTCTCAGCCTGCCCTTGCAGTGGAGATGTTACATCCTTTGGATCATAAATAGCTCCTCCTCAGTAAGAACAGTCACCTCAGTGAAAAAGAGACAAAATCTGGTGTCTTCTGTGTATTCTGCAAAACTTGTATTCTCTATTATCTGTTTCTCTATCTAACTCTGAAGCTTTTAGGAGATTAAACTTGACATGATTAAGAGAATAAATAAATAAGTAAATAAAAGTAACTGGAGTTTACATTAGGGAACAGAGTGAAACCTTTCCTGAACTAGGGATTATCAAATTACCGACCTGTCACTACAGTTTCCTGCAGGGGGTCGGCACCTTTTCTTACTTGTGACAGACAAAGAAAGTGTGACAGACTTGATCAATATTTCAGTTAACTAAGCAGCTGGATAATAACAGGACTCGAGGCTGACAAAGTTCTGTTTTGAGACAATAAAATAAACATCTACTTGAAGATGTGTTTTAACTTCTGTTTTGCTTTGTTTTCCTTCTCTTGTTCATTAAACAGCTTGCATACATCTGAATTTTCCCTTCTCAAGCTCAAGATTTGTGCGTTTAAAATAAAATTTGTGAAGAGTCTTAGATGTGAAAAAAATCAGAATACTTCTTACATTGAAATGTGCTTTGTATTATAATCATTATTGCTATTATTATTATTATTGTCTATTCATCAACTATAAAAGGGCAGCCAGGTAGAAAGGGATTGTTAGCATAGTATATTCATTTTCACATCACTCTCTTGTGATGATCCCTCTCCTGTTTTCCCATCTGATTCCAGCCAGTGGTGTTACAGGGCAATGCAGACAGATCCATCCAACAGAGGAGAAAAAATATCCTCTGAAAAAAAGTAATTCCATCGCATGAACACTGTCTGAATTCCAGGTGATTTAACTTTTCAGAAACTTATACAATTCTATGGCATTTTTAAATCTTCCAGTGTCATTTTTAACCTAGTGGTGCCCTACTTTTGAAACTCAAGCCCTCTCCTTTGGATTTCTGGCACACTCTCCTGGGATTGTAGCTTGAGACAAATGTGATAAAATCTGACCATACAACCTCCGCTCTTTGGCAGCAAAATCTTCGTGTTGTGAGAGGGGCCTCTCAAAATGGAAACACATACCCATGTCAACAGTTCACTGTAATAAGAGGAACACTGAATACTCTCCTGTCTGAAGCTCTTCTGTTATAAACTCTTTCCTCTGATTGCTCCGCTTACCAACATTTGTTCTTTGGTTGTTTGCGATCAGATTTAAAGGACAGCCTCAGAGTTGCCACCTATTCTACCATGCACAAAGGATTCTGAAAAGGATTATATTGCAGATTTCATCTTCTGTATAGCCATAACATTTAAAACGCTATTAAACCTTTGCTTTCACCACACCATGGGTACCTGTATCCTACAGCTTACCACATTTCAGAGTCTGCAGGGGTTCATATTGTACTCCAAGCTTTGTGTAATGTTGTAATGTTTCTGTAAAGCCATTATGAGGAAGAATGCTGCAAGTTTTGTTTTTTTATTTCTTTATGGCAGTGTTGTGTGGCACTTATTTATATACCTTATTATGTATTGTAGTCCCTACTGATCATTTTTCACAGTGCTCTAACTTGGTAGGTATTCTCTCCCTAAAGGCCCTCAACAAAGTGCTTCTATGTAATCACAAGGCTTTAAAAGCAATCTGTTTGTATGCTGTGTTCGTATGCAGCTAAAGCTTTACATTTAAGTTACCATCTTTGCAAGCAGAGTATCAGCATCTTCTGGTACTCACCATTTGGTGTTACAAAAGCCACACTTCAGGAAAGATTAACCACAGAAGACACCTTTTGACAATGTGTTGGTCTGGCCAAACGATTCAGGTCATTGTAGGAGGACATGTCCCTCCCCCCGCCTCAGCTCCAACCTACCAGGAATAAGTGACAGCTTTTGTTTTATTGGGGAGTGATTAATATGATTTATGCTAGTGCAGACAAAACTGAGGGGTTCACATAGAGGTTTTTAAAATATCTGTGTCCAAGCTTGCCATAGGAAGATGGAGAATTAACTTAACCATCATGCCCATCAGAAAAACTTTTTCTCCAAGATGCTCAGTACGAAAAATCATAGAATCATAGAATGGTTTGGGTTGGAAGGGACCTTAAAGATAATCCAGTTCCAACCACATTTCTGTGGGAAGGGTAGTCAATCACTAAATCACATGATCACTAAGGCACGTGATCATGTTATCCATTTCTTCTTTTTTAGGCCCAACATTAAGACAGTAAGCACCTCATCAGTCTGACACTGAAGAAAAGAAGAACGAGGAGGAAAGGGAAAGCTAGCATTTACATTTCAGTAGCTTCTGTTCGTGTTTATGTTCCCACCCCCATGGACTTTACTTAATGCCTTGAGAAACCTTTTATCAAGACAGAAAACACCAGCCCCAGCAGGCTATGGTAAGGCTTACGCTGCTTGATTCAGACTCTCATGCTGATTCAAATTATTTTCTATCACACATCAAAGAAACTTCCAAAATTTGGCTTGTTCAAATTGCTTCACTACTTCTGGGTGCTGCTTATTACCATTAAACGCTCTAAGCCTCCAGGCTCAATTAACTGTTTCATTTTATAACAGCTTTATCATCTATGCATTCATGCACGAATCCATCCCTTTCTCCCTGTTGGTCCTGAAGGCTATTTGTTCCTTCACCAATGCTCCCTCTGAAGCTTATAACCCTTCAACAATCCAAATGGACAGGACTTTTTGCAAGGCAAATCATCAGTGAATACTAAGATGTTCTGAGAATCACTGAACCTCATACTAGTGGGGTGGAATCTCAACCTCTCCTTGAAAGCCAATTCATCTCAATTGCTATTTATTCTGCTTAACTTTGGTCATCAAAAATTCAGGCAGTTAGCCTAACTATGTTGCTTTAATGCCTCATGAATGCAATAAAGAGACACAGGCATCAGCACTGGGTGATTCAATACTTTCAAGGGTAGATGCCTGTGATCTGTAGGATGAATTACCCATAGAGGTGCTACATTCTCTTAGATAATTACCTTTGATGACTAACTTTCATATGGATAAAATTAGATGATGTGATGATAGAATGACCTTGCAGATGAATAGCTCCCAGTGCAGGCACTTTTTAAAGGCTATGAATATTGTGTTGTACAAACAATGAGATATAAACATGAGATGTTAGTTATAACAGCAATAGGTATTATTTACATACTTCACATTTTTCAGACCACTTGAAAACATCTTACAGTTATCTCTCTCTATGTATTTTATGTTGAGATTTATTTAAAAGACATCATAAGAATGAGACAGAATAAAAGGCAAACAGCATCAGGCTCACAATGCTCACACCTGTACAAATTTTCATAAATTATATGCAAGACAAAAGAATGTTAAAACGTGCAACAGCAAGACCTTGAATCAGGCGGAATTCAGAAAAGTATCTGCCTGCAAATCTTCTTTAAAATGAGCATTCAAAAAGCACCACAAAGACTTTGGTGCTCTGAAGCTACTTTTTATTTGCAAACCAAGTAGAACAGTAGGATTCAGAAGCAGATAAATTGAGTCCATGAAACAAAAAATTTGAAAACAAGTCACCCGAAAACACATCGCAGTAACAGTGCCTAGTAAGAGACATATTTCAGCATTAATTAAGGATTTGTTGGATTTTTGAACCACACAAATACTAATTTCCTGTCTTCTGCTATTGGCAATTATCTAAACAACAAAAAAAAAGCATGCTAACAGTCTGAAGTACGTTTGCAATTGTTACAGATCAGATGTAGCATGAATATCATCTTGCCTGCCTGAATTTTGTGTTTGTAGAATTAGAAATCCCATGAATATTCTATCAGAAACATAATGTTTTTTTCCAGAAATCTAAATTTAAACTTGGTGAACTGTGATCAATTGATACAGAAAAGCAGAAATAAATAAAAGGGGAAAACATTCCGAGAGGACCACTGGTACCAGGACTTTTCCATTATTTAAGCAGTCGGGCTAGCTTTCCTTGCAATGATTTTGTATCCAGTTTCTTATCAAGACTTTGCTTGCTCCTGGGTCACAGACCAGCAGTGTCAATTACTTCACTATGTTCTGTTGGGTTTTGTTAGCACATATTTCCTAGTCTACACTGCAGACATGTATTTGATCATATGATGAACTGGGACAATGCGAACTGGTCTTAAGACATGGTACATAATGGATGCATAGGTAGAAACATCTGACAGATGTGAAACAGTACCACATGGAGAAAAAGATATATTTGATGAAAGAAAAGAATAATGCACCTTACTCCTTTTTTTTTTTTTTTTTCAATATCCCATCTTCTGAATCTCATGTTTCTCATTAGATTTTTGATGTTGTATTCAAGTACTAGTAAGTGGCAAGAGAAGGAATCTCATTGATGAAGGCAATCTTGTCTGAATGCGGATCCACTGTTAGCAGAGGGGGGGTTCCTCATTATTGAGGTAGCACAGTGAAGTCGTTTTAAAAATGACTACAGAAAGCTAACTAACCTTCCAGGGAAACAGAATCACCTGAAAATTTCCTAATAGAAAGTTACAAGAAAACCTTTCAGCTAGTGTGAAATGACAATGGACCATTAACACTACTACTAATGACCAGTAGCCCAAGCACTGCTCAAAGCACTGAGAGACTATACAAATTAGCAAGGTTTATTCTTAAAGGTTAATCTTCAGATTTTCCTAAAAGCGCATTAAAAATATGCATCTATTTACTCTCAGAAATAATATAATGGAATAAATGTGGAGGATATTAATATAATAGTTGTCATTTAAGATAAATAAGTGTTTTGCCATTTTTGGTCTTTTAAAGATAATGTTTTTCTGTACTTACTTCAAGTACGAAGTAATCACGTAACTTTAGCACATGCTGTTTAGAGCCCCTGCTGTTAGGTGAGACACAGACAAAAGGCTTAGTAAATGCCTTAGCTATTCCGTGCTTCTATTTTTTTCCTGACATATAAAATTGAGCAACGGCAATTTCTTATCTTCCTAGTAGGATGCTGTGAGTAATAACTAACAAATACCTGCAAGGTTCTCAGGACTTTAATCTTATTTATCGGAGAGGTCAAATCCTTGAGCTTCCAGGGGGAAACAAAGATTTTATAATGTGAAAAAACATTATAGGCTTGTTCCAACGCATAGATTAGTCCTGAAGAGAGTAGCGTACATTCCAAGCTCCTGGGAAAGAGTTGTAATGTGAGGTGGATAAGGTGATACATCTTTATGTGAATTAGGATCATGCAGTTTTTGTTTCCAAATAATTTGCTATTCAAAGCCATGCTTTAATGCAAGGCTACACATCTTTGCTCTAAGACAATTCAAAAAGAGTAAGCTCAGATCTGAAGCTGCTTTTGTACTCAGTGGTGCCTATTTAATTATCTGGAGAAAGACAACCTGCTTTGTCAAACAATGCCAGTTGGAATGAATGCAGAAGTAGATATTTAAAAAAAAAAAAAAAAAAGAAAAAAAAGAAAAAAAAGAAAAAAAAAAGAATGAAAAAGAAAGAGAGAGGGAAAGAAAGAGAGAAAGAGAGAGAGGGGAAGGAAGGAAGGAAGGAAGGAAGGAAGGAAGGAAGGAAGGAAGGAAGGAAGGAAGGAAGGAAGGAAGGAAGGAAGGAAGGAAGGAAGGAAGGAAGGAAGGAAGGAAGGAAGGAAGGAAGGAAGGAAGGAAGGAAGGAAGAAAGGAAGGAAGGAAGGAAGGAAGGAAGGAAGGAAGGAAGGAAGGAAGGAAGGAAGGAAGGAAGGAAGGAAGGAAGGAAGGAAGGAAGGAAGGAAGGAAGGAAGGAAGGAAGGAAGGAAGGAAGGAAGGAAGGAAGGAAGGAAGGAAAGAAAATTCAAAATTTGTATAGGCATGTTTAAATGCTCGTTTACTGTTTATATACATTCGAACATACCTTGGATGTTTAATGTCATGAGATTGTTTTTTGCCCTTATTGACCCTTACCCTTTAGCCCTTATTCATGTGCACAGGGACTTCAATCTTTGCCATAATTTTAACTTTTTAATAGGGATTATAAGAAATAAACAATCCCAGAGAGTCCAGCAAATATGGATGGCTTATCACTTCTGGGAAAGAGACCAGTCCTCTTGCACAATCTACCGTAATGATAAAATGATTTAAAAAAAAAGATTTGTGATGGAGATAGGAAGTATGAATGAATGACTGCCTGACAGTAATGTGTTCACTGATTATGGCTAAAGAAATTCAAGAGACTTTGAATGAAAACCTGTTCTAGGTTATGCAACCTTTACCCATATGCTCAAACTTCAAAATGTAATAATTTGATTACTTCAGTCACATGAACAATGATAATATTTAATCTGAATAGCCTGAAAACACATCGGTGAGATGGTGGGCAGTATTATTTCCTAGGTATTTAGAATTGTTATTATATACTGTCATCTCATCACTTTAGGTTATTTTAGGTTGTGCATAGTCCATCAGAAATGAAGGCTGAAAGCTCAGTCTGAAAGCAGTGTATTCTTTTACATTGTTGTCACATAACATTGTGTCATTTCGTTTGGTATTAAGAGTTGTCACATCATATTATGCTGTAGGTCAAGTAAATGCTAATGTGATGGGACACACCAGATACAGATAGCAGGAAACCAATCAGAAGTCATTTGCATGTCCTCATCAACTTCATTAGCTGGTTGGTAGCTCAATATGATCAGTCTAGTTTTCAGTGTACCTGTGTAGGTAGTCTAAGAACTACTGAAAAGTTTGTGAGCAAAAGGAGATTTAGGTTACATGTTACCTAAGTATCTTACATGCAAGAATTTACGTGTAAAATGCTGAATCCAAATCTAGTAGTATAAGACCTAAGATTTTTTTTTTCATATTCAATAAATAAGGGCTTTTAGCTTGTGAAACATTTTTCCCACAGACTGTCCTTCAGTGGAATTTTATTAACCTAGATAGAAAAAACACCAATGAAAATGTGCAGAAAAGTGTAATTATGAATACACAGAGTTTTTCAAATTCATCTGACATATTTAAAATCCCAGGCTAAAGAATATGTCTAATTTTATTCATTTATTTATTTTACTTTTAGGGGATGACACTGTTCATAAATATCATTTTTATGAGCTCTACAAGATTAGTATTTCTGACATAATCAAACAACTTATTAAAATATGTTGGTTCCTTTCTCAGGCTTACAGACTGAGGATTATCTTGTGTCTGGAGAGCTTAAGCCCATTCTCAACTCTGTGTTGAAAATCAAGAACAAGAAGAATCACGAAACACATAATTATGAGGTAAGTTTTGGAAAAAAAAAAGGACATGTGAGCTGCCATTTAAAAATTACAACTTCAAATGCATGTTAGTTTCTGACATCTGTAATCAATAGAAATAATACCATACAAAAATAAGCAAGCAAAATAAAGGTCCCGATATACTGGGATAATTGTCTCTCTAAATATTTTCCAAATAGAACTCTAGCCACTGCTCTCAGAAAAAAAAAAAAAAAAAAAAAAAAAAAAAAGCTTTTAAGGGACCTAAACACAAGCTTACCAGCCTTTCAATTTCCAGGAAGACAGGAGTTCCATGAATTTAAACTGTGTTGAACTGTGCCTTTCATACACTGAATCTGCAGTGTGTGTACAGGGAGTGCAGTATTTTCAGATGTGTCTTGGCCACTGTGCATGTGACATGATGTCATCATTTCCCTTAAGAGATGTCTGAAGATTTTTTATCTCAATATCTATCAGCAAAAATTAGTTGCCAATCAGATTTGCTGACAAAATTGGTGAAAAATTTTTAAAGACATTAAGATTATGGAAAGGAGCTATAAATAATATACAAACACAAATGGAAAACATGCTATATAGATTTTCCTACTAATGTAAAAATTTGCTGCTTGGCCAAATTACGTCTTCAAATTCTACATTTGGTGGTACAGTCATGGATAATACTTTATGCACATGAAGCATCTGGCACGGTACAGCTGTAATCTTAGGTCAGTTCTGTAAGTTAGAGTTAAATAAACAATAATAGTAATAGGAGAATGCAGCAGTAATTACCAAAACACTGTTTTTTCCCTGATTTCTAATGTAACTTGAAGGCTAGTTTAACTACTGGTCTCTTGAAAGGTTACTCCAGATTCATAAGATCTTTGGCTGTCAAATTAATTAGCTAATCATTCCCATATTTATTTATTTTTACAAATCTGTTCTGTCAGAATACAGATAAAGTGATGTTTTATCTTCAATATAAAAATAGAAATCCTCTGAAAACTAGCTTCTCAAGCTTTTTTAGCTACTGCATAACTTGATATTTTAACTTAACTTTGAGTCACTGTGGAAATTTAAGCATGTCATGAGTTTATTTTTCTTTTTTCTAGTTAATGATATTAAGCTTCAGTGGAGCTCTTTAAAATGTTTTCTATCCTGCGCAACATCTGTGCTCTCGAGTACTGCTGATACGGTACCCCAGCAGGAGAAAAGGGAGCCTCTCATAAATCCCTCCTTGATTGATAAGATTTCTGGTTCTAGAACTTTGCATTTTTGGTTGCTTTTAGGTACAGTTTCAGCAGAAACAGAACAGAAATCCAAGCTGTCAGGGTGAATTCCTTCTGGCCAAGAAAAACAGCAAACAAAAGTGACAGAATCATAGAATGGTTTTGGTTGGAAGGGTCTTCAAAGATCATCTAGTTCCAGCTCCCTGCCATGGGCAGGGCTGCCAACACTAAATCAGTCATTAGATCAGGAGATCTCATCCAGCCTGGCCTTGGGCACCTCCAGGGATGGGGCACTGACAACCTCTCTGGACAGCCCGTCACCTCATTATCCTCTTAGTGAAAAAATTCCCCCTAAAATCTTATCTAAATCTTTTATTTTATAACCTTTCCCATTTTTTCCTGTCACCATCTGCTCATGTAAAATTTGATTTCCCTTCTGCTCAAAAGTACTGGACTGTTCTGCACAAGTACTGGAATATTGCAGTGAAGTCTCCCTGGAGCTCCTCTTCCCCAAACTGAGCAAGCCCAATTCCATCGGCCTGTCTTTGCAGAAATGCTCCAGCACTCAGATCAGATCATCCTTATGGCCTCCTTTGGACCTGCTCCAAATACTCCTTGTCTTTCTCTATTTCTCGAGCTGGAGGACCCAGACCTGGAAACAGTACTCCAAATGGAGCCCCTCAAGAGCCCTTTCCCTTTCAGATTATTATGCATAAAAACACATTTCTAAATGAAAACAATCTTGGTTGATATATATATATATTTTTTCCCCTAGGCTTGATGCAGTTTCCATTCAGCTTAGCCATCTCTTCAGTGAGTTTTGGTGCCTTCCTCCCTCATCTTTATATCACAACTATATAGCATAGGAGAAAGAAGCTGCACTGTGTGTAAAGCCCACACTTCATTCATTTTTTATTTTTACCTTCTTTTTTTAATTATTTTTTTTCCCTTCTCCTTTTTGTGTGTATAAATATGCCTTCAGGCCCCGTTTTGTTGGTGAGTTTTAATTTCTGTAAGATTCCAGCAGAAATTAAAAGATTTTCCTGCCCAGCTGAGGCTCTCATTTTTCAAAACATCCAAGTGGATGCCAAAATTTCAGCAGAAGATTTGTTCCACTGACGTGGGTGCTTACGCACATTTCTGCATCAAGACTGAAGAAGATCAGGTGCTACTGCTAAACAAAAACACCCACACCACCACCAAAGCTGTGCTGAGATGCCCCGAGAAGGATTGTTTTACTTGTTGCTACAACTGCTGGCAAAATGATTGACAAAAGGGTTTGTCATCTTTCTTGAGCAAGTTGAACAGTGACTAATGGTCCTCATGATAATCGCTGAAATACAGTACTGAAAAAATTTAGCTGTTAATTTGTCAGATCTGAGTATTCTTCTGAGTCACAAAGTAAATTCATTTATTTGAACACCAATTAATAAAACAAGGAGGATGGAAGAGAGAGTTAGGCTTGATAAAATACCTCATTAGTTTATTTAAATAACTGTAAGTACTTTTTTCTGCTATTGTTTGTATTTATTATTTATATTTTGGCTAACAAGTGATTTCTTACATTGCATACACATAATCAGAACAACGCTCACTTTGGAAAAGTTTTCTGTCTCTATTCCTTTATAAGCTATTCCTTTAGGGTATAGTGCATAGATTAGAAGATCTTAAAGGTTCTGGGTACTATACCTGTTTACACCTTCTGGGATTTACTGTTCGAGATCTCCATTCAGAAAAGTCAGCAGTCAGCTGAAGGCACCCTGCACTCTACAGACAATATTAACAGGCGGCTTAACAATGCTTCGTTAAACAGATGAGTTTCTTGCACGCTCCTTATAGATATATATGGCCAGCCCTCAAAATGACCTCAGCACACTGAGCTCTGCTATTTCTCAGAGCTGTGGGTCTATCTCATATCCCGCCAATTTCTGCTATTATGCATCCAAAATGTGTGTTCATGAGTGATGTTTGTGTAAATAAAAATGACCCAAGAGGCTCCTAGCTTGTCCTGTAAATATGGAATATCCAATCCATGCATGTAACTCCAGCTTCTTTGGCTCTAGTGATTAAATTGCCCCTTAAAGGGCTGGAAGAGAAGTAGATCCTGCAATAACAGGGAGCCATTGTCTGAGCTACATATCTTAGACCCAATTAATGGTGTGGCAAGTGCACCTTGCATTGTCAGATGCGTCTTTTCCTGCTGCCCAAGAGCTCTCTGAGATAATTGATTCTGGCACTTCTATTACTACCCAGAAACAGAAGGGCATATTTTTTTACAGTCACTCTGGCAGTGGTTTAAGAATGATGATTTTCCTTTGGGATATTGCTTACACTACCTATTTGTGCCTTCACAGAAGCTGTTATAGACTTGGCACTCATACTCAGCGATGAGCATAACATAAAAGTGATAGATTCACAATGCTTTTTTTGTTGCAGTTTCTTCCTTTCTGATATGTCTACCTGTGCTCTGTGTTTGGTCAGTGGAATGAAATTTAAATTAAAGAAAAACTTAATACTTCAAGATGTACAAATAAAAAGATTTTTTTTAAATCTCTAGTATATCTATAAATATATATAGACATGTATTTATATTTATACTTTTTTTTTTTTTTCTTTTCTACATGTAGCTAACCATGGAAGAGAAGTTACTCTCCAGTCAGATACATTTCACAGAGAAATAAATACCATTACGTATGTGCATTCATGAGTGGTTTCTCAGAATATTTGTGGCATGCAGAGATAAAAAATACACACAAAACCTATACATTCAGTATTATCATTTTTGGTTGCTCAAATTTCTGCCTGTACACAGAAAAATGATTACGCTTTTAGAATTCAAGAAAAGTAGAATTGGAAGAAATGTACCTTCAGTGATTATATATAGGTAAGTGTACTGCATGTACTTCAATTTTCTTCCACTTCCTTAAGACACAGAAACTTATGAATATAAATTTTATCAGTGGAGTTTTCCGTGGAGTAGTGCAAAGAAGAAATAACAGCATTGTGTTTGAGCAAGGTAAATCTAAATCAAAAGTTATTTTTCAAAGCTGATAGGCCAAACATTCACAGAAGTCTATTAAATTATGCCTGAAATTCTGTACTCAGACAGTGAACCACATATATGTCCACAAAGACTCATTTATACTCAGTTTCTCCTATTAACTGTAGGCATGAGCTTATTTGACCATAAATAATTGAATCTGCGTGAAATTTGCTACAGGAAAAATGGAACCTTGCTGGCAGATTTAGACCTTGCTCAGAGCTGCTGCATTGTGGCCCCATCTGAGTTTAGCACAGCCACCTCATATGACGCTTGTCTTTGCAGAGATTGCATTCACACATCTCTAGTAAAAGGTGTTTCAGTCTCTTCATCATTTTGGTGCCTGTCATTGGATTTCTTTGTGTATATCTGTCGCTCCTCATTGGGTATGGCAGAATTTTCAGCTGTTTTCTATCTGCAAAACTCCAGCAATCTTTTATGTAAAGGGTGATAGAAATGTCATGGTCTGCATAAGGAACGGGAATGCCATGTCGCCTGGTGCATCTAGCATACTTGGTAAATGAGCTTAGCTATTGCCAACTGTCTGTTATTGCATTTTCACAGCCTCATTCTCTCAAACTCTTCTGCAGAAGGAACCTCCATAACATCATGAGATGTTGATAAGACAAGAAGGAATGAACTCAAGTTGCACCAGGGGAGGTTCAGGATAGATATTAGCAAAAAATTCTGCTCTGTAAGAGTGGTTGATTTCTGGAACAAGCTGCCCAAGGAGGTGATAGAGTCACCATTCCTGGAGCAGTTCAAGAAATGTGAAGATGTGGTATTTAGGGACATGGTTTTATATGCAATATCGGTGGTAGGTGTGAAGTTGGTCTAGATGATCTTAAAGGTCTTTTCCAACCTTAATCATTCTGTTCTTCTATGTCTCTTCCAGTAACATCAATACTGCCAGGACTGGGAGTGAGATCACAGAGGAAGCAATGCATAGGGAGGAGGAGGAACACAGGTAGCAAGACAATGCTGTAACAACCTTCCTTATTTTCTGTTTTCCTCCCTCCCACCTTCCCTGAACTCTGACACCCATATAATCTAGTTATGTAGAGATCAAAGGAATCAAATCTCTGTTAAAAGCTAGGCATGGAAAAGTTACACATGCACAGCTACATTCTCTTAAAAAGAAAAAAAGTGTTGAGGACATTTATGTCTGTTGATAATTAGAGATGTTTATGACATGCATTAACAATAACTCTCCACATTGCCTTTTTGGAAACATGTGACTTTGTGTTAATGGCTTGAGTTTGCTAACAATTTACAGGCAGACACTTTCCATCCTAATATACCACTTACTCATTTGTTCTTCATAATTTTAATTTTATGTTATCCCTGCCTGAGCTCCAGAAATGACTTACTCCATCACCCACGCTGCTTCTCTTACTTAAAGATGTAAATGGGTCCCAATTGTACAAGATATTTAGCATATGCTTAAATTTAAGCATATGAATACTCCCACTGAGGTAAATGGGACTATGTACTTAGAGTGAAGCACATACTCACGTTGCTTGTTCAGTGCTAAAAAAAAATAATGTACTTGATTTCCTGGTTACTGCACAGCCCAATGTTAGCTTAAGGCATTACTTTACCTTGTGGGTGACAGAGCACTGGAACAGGCTGCCCAGAGAGGTGGTGGGATCTCCTTCTGTGGAGATATTTAAGATCCATCTGGATGCCTATCTTTGTGATCTTTCGTTGGGAACTTGCTTTAGCATGGGGGCTGGACTCAATGATCTCAAGGCCCCTTCCAACCACTGCAATTCTGTAATTCTTTGATTCTGTGACTCTGTGACATTACTATCTTTTGTGACCTCGTGGCATATATTTTTTTAAATCCTCTCTTGAACAGTTATCCTGCTGAGATTAACCTTCCTTCTGCATTTTTGCTGATGTATCACGCTTGCTTCTTGGCATAATTGCAAGAGTTTTCTCTAATGTGCTCAAAGTGGAGATCCATTCCAGGAGAGCATAGATCTGCACCAAGAAACTGAAGGAGTGCAGCATTAGCTGGCAGTAAACTGCTGTCTTAAAGGTGTAATTTATGTTACAAGGAAGTTTTTACACAATGAAATGCAATCTATTCAAATCTGCCCATGTTTTGTGCTGTTTTTCACACTTTTCCTTGCCAGAGTATGCTTTGGATGGTGATTGTAATGAAAGTGAGATTGGTCCATGCATGTCTTATATAAATACATTTACACATTTACACCTGAGGAAAGTGTAGTCAGGCAACTACCGTCCTTATTTCAAGAAACTCAGCCCCAAGCTGCTTTCTAATTCCTGAGAGACTTAGTTTAGGAAACCTGACCCTGTTCAGAAACCAACAGAGAATGAGCTTGTCTATTACCCTTAACGCTCATTATGTGAGGATCAAAGCATTTATACACCATCTTGTACAACCCTATAGTATAGAAAGATTTCCAAAGAAAATTGGTTATTCATTCACAGCTTTAAATGCAAAACATAATCTGAACATGTGAAAGACTATTTGTCTAACCCCACTGTCTCTTCCTTTATGCTGTTAATTTCTGTTCTGTTATATAGAACAGACAATAGGAGCTCTCTGTTCAATGATGTACTATACACTATCATAATACATTGTTCTTAAACTGAAAACAATTAGAGCTATATATACTTTCAGTTTTTTACAACTTTTTACATATGCTTCTAGAACATTATTTAAAAATAATCCTTACTATAATATTCAAAAACTCATGGTTGTTAATGTTACTGTTATTATTATTATATTTTTTAATAAAAGCAAATATTCAAAATCTCTAAGGAAAAGAAAATATGAATTTCACAATGTCCCAATTTATTAAAAATAAATTTTCACTGGAAAAAAAAAAAAGGAAAACAGCTCAGGTGTAATGTTAGCAATAAAGTAGGAAGAGATATCAGGAAGCGTATTCATTTCTGAAAGAACCAGTTCTTGTTTTACATCTACACATTATCTTTTAAACAAAAACACTTTAAACAGTTTTTCATAGTCTTTTGAATTGTTTTGGAAAGGCTTTTAAAAATGTAAAGAAAACAGCACTTTTCAGATTGCTCCACTGTTGACTAGAAATGGAAAACAAGGGAAAAAAGGATTCCATCTTGATGAATGGAAAACTGAGTGGAGAAACACAGCATCACCCTCTACTGCTAAGGCAATTTTTTTGAATAATGGTCTTACACAGAATAATAGCTACCAATACCTTCTTGGGCAGAAAAAAACCACTCTACACTGAAACTAAAAGCAAATCTCACTTTTACTTAATTAATTGATAGTATTTTAACTATATACATATTGAAAAAAAATCTGAAAATTGTCTAATATTTATGTCACAATATGTCACATGTTTAATATGAATGCAAATTTAAGTAGAAGACTATATGATGTATGAAAACATCACCACGTGAGGTGTCAACAGGACCAAACTTCAACAAAAAATTGTAAATGCAAGTGTCAATCATATTGCTTTTTAAAGTGTATATAGTGATCATTCATTACAATAGATGATAGTAGTTATTGCTTTAGCTTTTTTTTTTTTTCTGGAAACATTCTGATTAGCTGATCAAGAGTTCAGGATGTACAATTATTCTTTGAAATAGCTGTTTCTTTACAGCAAATGGATTCTGGGAAAATGCCTCCTTAGGATTTAAGTGCTAGCTACAGATTACATTGAGAAAATGAGATGATGCATTTCCTTGACTACTTCATCTGCCATAAACAATCTTCAGATCTGTAGATAAAAACCTATTAGCTTGGTTCATTTGATTTACAGAACTATTAGAAGTGTTTCTGTTTTCAGCGGAAGGCCTTCTTGCAGCACAAGATCCTGCTTCACCTGACTGGCACAGATCAGAGGGAGTGAACAGTGATCCTAACATCCTTATACTGACTCGAGGATAGCATGGTCAAATTCTACGGAGCTGATGGGTTCATGATCTCAACTCTTCATTCTCCCTTTCTTGGCAATTAAAATAATCTTTTAGTGAAGTACATCTATTTTTACATGATAGACATTAATAGTGAAGGTGAACTATAGTGGAATAATGATTAGCAGCCTGCAGCTCGTTCACATAGCATAGGATTCCTATTGTTTCTCCTTAGAATAGAGATTTACAGTGTCTGATTTATCTGCAGATTGAGGCTTGCAGCTATGGCAAGCAGACTGAAATTGGCATGTGTATAACTTATTAAGACAAGATCTCTAAACTGGCTTTTATGTGTGCTTCTTAGAATCATAGAATGATTACGGTTGGAAAGGACCTCTAACATCATCTAGATCAACTGTCCACCTGCCACCAATATTGTTCACTAAATTGCGTTCCCAATTACCACATTTATGCAGTACTTGACCATCACCAGGGATGGTGACCCTGCCTCAACCCTGGGCAGCCTGTTCCTGTACCTCATTAGTCTTACAGAAAACAAATTTTTCTTAATATCCAACTGAAGCTCCCTCGGCACAACTAGATGCCATTCACTCTTGTCCCCTTGCTGTTATCTGGGAAAAGCTGACACTCACCTCACCACGACCACCTCTCAGGCAGTTGTAGAGAGCAGTGAGATCTCCCCTGAGCCTCCTATTCTCCAGGCGAAATAATCCCAGTTCCCTCAACCCCTCCCTTGTACTCCAGACCCTTCACAGTTTTCATGCTCTTCTCTGAACATATTCTAGGTCCTTGACGCCTTTCTCATAGTGAAGAGACCAAATGGAAACATAGCAAAGTGTAGCTCGCCAGTGCCATGAACAGAATGATCATCCCCCCACTGTTGCTGGCTCTGCTATTTCTGATACATTTCTGACATTTGGTTGGATTCTCCTCATACAAATTTGACCACAGCTTTAAAATAAATAAAAGAAATAAGCATAAGCACCACCCATTGTAGCCATTAAAATAAATTGTTCAGCTCTCAAAACTTATAGACAAAGACTCTTCTCAGTTTATGGATTCTCATTCCAATCCTGCATCACTAAATATGTTAGTGATAGATTTATTGGCCCAGCTGAAAGCCACATTGAAGTTCTATCACAAGAGAAGTAACTGAACTCTAGTGGTCATGGAATATGCAATCAAATAAATTCCACACGTGTAGAATCTATACCGAAAATATTTGTCTCCTCAGCTCCAGAAATGATTTAATCCATGCTAAAATTTTGGAAAGCAGTGTGTAGCAAAAATCAGGATCTAAAAGCTAATGGAAAATGTCAGATTAACTTGTATGAGGGAAGAGAAGATTCTTGGTGTGAAAAAATGTGGTTTTCCAACACGTTGATTCTGTCTGCACATTTATAATTGCACTGCACATAGAATAAGTGGTCAAATATTTATCAAAAGTGAATGTTAAAATTGCATGTGGAAACAAAGTGATAAACACTCACGCAGAAGTACTTGTGGTTGAATAGAACTTGTGGTGCCTTTTTCTGTCAACTAAGAAAGTGAAACCCTGTGACTTTTAATAAATCTCTGCTAGGCATCTAGCTGGAGTTAATACAGAGAATACAGAATATTTGAAGCCTGCTTTTGTATATAGGAAAGGGAAAAAAATCTAATTATATGTGAGTAACTTCATCTACTGGAGGATACTACTATATGAATGGAAAAAGAAGTTAAATTTGTCAGATTAAATATTTATTGAGACATTTTTTTCTGCTTTTATTTTAAACCTGACCAAAGGTGATCATAACTGACTGTATACAGCTGGAACACAATGAAATGGCTTTTGTTAGATATCCAAAACTTATACAAACTTATTTAATATTTTATAGTCTCCATACGACATTTCATGAGATCAGATTGACTGCTTTTGACAGTACCAAGAAAACCACAAGAATAAACACAAAGTGAACAAAAAATGCATTGAAGAAACCAGAAAGTGTTCTGAAAGTAAAGATAGTGCAGCTTTCCAAGAGACTGATTTTGTTTGCATACATGAAAAAGAAGACAATTATTTAAATAAAGATATCAACCAAAGTTAATGAGATTTCAGAGGACTCTACCTGGTCTTAGCCCAACTGCAATAAATTTGCAAACCGTTAAAATCTACTCATTTCTTCATCACAGAAGCATAGAAATATAATTCTCATGGTATTCTAACATAACCCCATAATTTATCTTTCAGAACGATACCTGATCATTATTAGTTTTTTGTTTCTGTAACACGAAGCTACAAAGCTCTAAGAAGAGATTCTTGTACTATCTTGCTGGCTAGACATCATGAAGAATTTCTCAGCGCATACCAATTAAATCTGATTTAGATGTGATCCAAAATACATGCTGGGGATTCTTAAGATTTAAAAAATCATCATATCTATTTTATAAAAATATTTTGTCAGATGAGAAAATAACAGAAATGATGATGTGTGACTTGTTCTTTAGGAAGGAAGAACATTAGTATTCTACTAATGGATACAATGTCACCAGAAAGTTCACCTTTCTTCATAATACTGTAATTAGTATTTTATATACTATAATTTTACTCTTGATGAGATAAGAACTTCCTGAGGAAATTTCAATGTCTATATTGCTAGTGCTGGCAAAAAAAAAAAAAAAAAAAAAAAAATTAAATGACAAATTTTTATATCTATCTAATGGTTGTTGCAACTTCTGAACGGCATGAATATCAAATATTTTAGGCACCTTAAAGATTTTAGTGACTTTACAGCACTGCAAACAGGCCATGCTCAGCACTGCTTAATTTTCCTCTGTTTTCCTTATTTTTTGTTTGATGAAACCATTCTTATGCCCAATTCAGCTTTGCAGAAAAAAAGAAAAGAAACAAGAAAAAAGGCTATTTTCTTTGCCCTACTCTGAAAGGCTGAGTGTCACTTTTGATCTGATCTAAAGAAATCTGAGAATATCACTCCAAGGTCTCTTTCATCAGCAGGTGCCAAATGAGCAGAAGGGAAATGTTACAGAAAACCTTTAAAAATCCAGGGTTCATGTTTGTGTAAGAAGTTGCATCCAGAGACAATGCGATTTATTTCCTCTTATCTTACTGATGTACAGGGACTTGTGTCTGGAGATCCCAGACATGCTAATTCTATTCCTCAACCTCAGCTCATCGTGACTCGACTGCAGCCCTAAATATTTTTTTGAAGACTTGATTTACTTTCATTTACTTTCATGCTTAGATGACCTGAATCAGTTGCTGTAAATTAAAAGGGGAAAAAAAAAAGGAAACTTCTAATTTTTTTTTTTATTATTATTATTTTTTTTTTTTTTGCACACATATTAGAGCTTAGAAGCACATTATTACTGCACATATGAAAAATTCCCTCTAGGCAGACGGAAGACATTCAAATTTCATAGGCTCCACTGCAGATCAATTCAAGTGCACCAAAGGGGGAATTATCACTTTTCAAATATTTCCGGTAGTCTGGACCTCTGTTTTAGCTTAATCTGGGAAAAACTAATGGGCTTTGTGTCTAAACCAGGTGGAGCTACGTGCTTTCAGATAGATAATTAGAAAATTTGTTGTTGGTTCTGAGCCAAAACCTAAAGTTAACAGGTGTTCACCTACATGACTCAAAGGCATAATACATTCTTGTTTTGTCATAATGTCAAATCCACACATATTACAACACCATAGTGGTGAATTTCACATTTTCTCTCTTGCAAAACACTAAAACATACATAGAAATACAATCCAAACTCTCTTGATGGCCGTATCTGCTGTGGATTTCAGTGAAAAAAATATGCTATTTTTTAATTCACTCTAGCTTTTATAGGCAAATGAGGGACACTGGCTGACAATGAACATCTGTAACAAGGTTCAGTGAGAACAGCTCTTCTGTGCTGTTCCATGCTCTGGAAACAGGACTGTGCTTCCTCCACTGCTGAACAAACTGATTTTTTTCCACGCAATGCTTTTCAGGGCTAAAGCTGGCCAACAGCATGGAGTAGTGGGGGGATGACTTAGAAACTTAGAAAATGCTTTTCAGGGCTAAAGCTGGCCAACAGCATGGAGTAGTGGGGGGATGACTTAGAAACTTAGAAAATGGTAATCCATGAAATTGGGCAAATCTGCAAATTGTGCAAGTAAGGGGGTTCCTACAATGCTGATAGACCCCAAACCCTTTGTCTCAAAAATCCAGTTCTTAGTGTAACCAATTGAAGAATTTCAGTTGACTTCAATGAAATCAGCATCTTCTCTTTTACTCTGTTCACCCACAAAATATTACAGAATAATTCAGAAATGGAATGCTACTTGAAAAAAACCTAAGTGTAAAATATTGTGTGAAAACTTTAGTGATGAACTAAGGCTTATCACTGTCACCTTATCTTTTTCTTTATTTTCATTAATTACATATGGAAAATTAATGAAACATACATCAAGGACTATGAATGATGTCCCTTTACAGATCCAAATATTTTTTTAATGATAACAAGATAACAGGCAGAAAGCAAAATGGAGATAGACATTTTCTTTTTACACATCAAACATCTCTAGAACTGTGTATCCTTTCATTGCTCAGGAAACATCTTCAAGAGCAGGAAATTAGTCATCATACTTGGCTAAAACTTGCCCACAGGTTTTGCCAAATATATTAATGGAAATTTGTGGCTATTTCAATTCTTTGAGAATTCATGAAATACTTTGTGAATAGGTACAGACAATACCAATTTTAGAAGCATTTATTTTACTTTGAAATCTCAAAAAGCAATACTTATTTCAAAAGAAAACACACAAATTTTTTAAAATGATAAAAAATGGCTTCAAAGTATCCACAATGCATTGGTTAATCAGATATGAAATTACTGAGGTTTTCTTTGTTCATCAAAACAAATAAACAAATAACCATTCCCTGAATCTCAATGAAGAACACTACAACAGCATTCTCTGAAATAATTTCTTAATTAAAAAAAAAAAAAAAAAAAAAAATTGTTACTATTTCACTCAGTGCTCCTATATGATCAACTGTGTCATGGACTTCTATTCAGGAAATTTCTGCTGACACTTTATCTTGTCTGTATAAAAATTCTAATATAGGCAAAGCATTTCTTATTCCCCCTCTAAAAGAATTAGAATTTTTCCAGATGTCAGAAAATGTCCAAATAAAAATCTCCTGTAAGAATGTGCCTATGTCTGCATGAGTACCTTCAATCCCAGTGTAATTCCCTTAGCTGCCTAAATGCTCCAGCAACCCTCTGTAAAAATCTACTGCGTGCTAAACTCGAGTGATATTGATTGACTTCTTCAGAATGTACCAGTTGGATCCCACACTGGCAGGAAGTTGCCATTTAAGAGCACTTTTGCTGGGCTGCGAATTGGAGCCATGCTTGGAAAGATGAGAGCGTGGGGAGAAATTGATATTTAAAAGCCATTCCACCTTAATCACCTGTTTTTTGTACACTGGCTTAGTCCCACTTCAGAGGGGAGTTGGTGGGTGCTATTTAAAAGCACTTTTACACCCTGCTTGGGAGAAACATAAAAATAGCCATTGCATATCCATCTTTAAAAGGTGGACAGGTGGAGTGAAAGCGTTTTTAAACAGCATAATTTCACAGCAATTGAATCCATGCTTTACATCAACATTTCAGACTAAATCATTTTAGAAAATGTTGATATAAAATATCTACTATATTTTTGACCTCTTCTGTATTTTAAAATAATTGGACAGAATTTATGTTTGAAATTTACTAAGGTAACACAGAATCATAGAATCTTTAAGGTTGGAAAAGAACACAAAGATCATCTATTCCAATCATCAACTCATTGCCATCATGCCTACTAAATCATGCCCCCAGTTGCCAAATCTAAATATGTGATACCCAGGATCTGAGTATCCTGGGGTCATTGTTCGAAGATGCATACAATGACTTTGCTTTGGGAATGCCTCAATGCTTTGGACACCTTGACACTGACTAGGCAGGCCTGGTTTAAAATTATCAGTGCATTCATAGAGTCAATCATTTAAGTTGGGAGAGACCCTGAAAGGTCATCCAGTATTTGTAATTTTTCTATTTTTTTTTCTATTGATATAAACACACATGCAATTGTGACCACAGTGTGGATAGCTGCACATAAGTGTATGCTATGTAGAAATATACAGAAACATGCAATATCCCAGTTACACTAAAATAGCTTCCTATCACCACTGCATAACTCCTACTTTGAGTGAATATTGTTAGTATACATGATGTGCATAAATTTGTGCTGTTACTTTCATTAAAAAAAGAAAACAAAAACAATAAGATAGAAAAAAAAAGAAAAAATAAACTACAAAGACATAATTTTAGCAACTTCTTGACAAGCACTTAATGTCTTCCAGTCAAGCAAGAAAAGAAAGTATGTTAGTTGCTTTTAAAACTATTATTCCAATAAAAAGTAATTATAGTGATTAATTGCATAATGATTACAGTAATCACAGCCTATTCTTAGTTGATTAAGAAAGACAGAAGAGTCTCATAGAAAGCATTCTACTAAGTCTATCTCTGTTTATTTTAATTGCCCTCTACTAATTTTCTTATCAGAAGTCACAAATGGAGACAGTTCAAAAACAATCTTGTTAGTTGCTTTGCATTTGATCCACTGTCCACTGATAAGAATAAATTCACAAATGTGTTGAGTGCTATTCTGGAGGTAAGAATTTCTATTTCTTTGTCCCTAATTATTACCATTGTATCATTTCTGTTATTGCAGCAGGGTTTTGGGTTTGCATGTACTTTTAAATACATATAATATTTAACATAATACATTGAGAAGGTGTGAGCTCTCTGAAGAAGTAGATGGAAGTGGCAGTGGATGGTTGTGGTAGTGGATATTTTTTTGAGGGATTGGAAATTTTGGATGAATCTGCTGGAGAAAACATTCATGTTTCTATCAGTTCCAGTGGAGTTCTCATAATTGACACCAATTAAGAATCTGCTCTATCATACTGTCTCTTATAACAGTCCTCTGGGACACTGGCTTTTGTTAATCAAATTGGTGCATGTTGATATCAAACACTACTGTGACAGGTAGCAATACAAAGCCCTAAATAGAGTGTGATGAACATATATCTCAAAATATCTCAAAATATGATGTGCTTTTGACTTTTCTTGCAAAATTGGATGAATAAAGCAGATAATAGTTGTTTAGGTAAAACTTGACATCTGACAGAAGGTCCAGTGATATCTAAGTCCCATCAGTGAACTTGATGTTTTACCATCCTATGTTGACTGTGTGTGGGATTTTTTAGACATGGAAACATAGAATGAGGACATACCTCCAGGAAAAATGCATGGGGTGTTCAAAAATCTTTGTGTTATAAATCTTAAAAAAGCTGGAAATGAAAAATAGATAAGAATAAATAGTAATGATAAAAGAGATCCATCCTGCCTTGTTGGAAGTCTGCACAATCCTGGTGCTATTTAGCAATATGAGCTTGACCCTATGAAAGTCTTGCTGAGTGGTGGGTCCCTTGGCTCAGATACAGCATCAGTAACACAGCAATATTCTCTGAGAAACTGTCCCATACTCAGCCCAAGATTGTGCAAATCCATCACAACCACAAGATGAACTAATCTCTCCTAATTCTCATCTCCTTCAACCAACAATGTCAGATGTGTTCTCCACAAGGATGCAGTTGAACACAGTTTGGTGAAGTCAGTCCTTCACCAACTTCTGGTACATTGACTAGAGACAAGAATGCTGGAATCTGTTCAGGTAACATCAAGGTTATTACAAATGGAAAATGTTATTCTGTATAATTCCTCCACCCGGTGGTCAGCTCAGGGATTTTGCTAGCCCAGGCGGTGGACTCATGGCAGGCCAAATCCCAGCTCAGCCATACTTGTCCTTCCAGTTCATTTAAGATGCTAGAAGTAACTAGCCTAGGCAACAACGTAAATCTCAAAGGATCCTTATTCACCTGGAGACCCAATCTTTTGGTTTCTGGATCAGGACAGGTAGCCCCAGGTATGTGCTTCTTTTTGCTGCAGAAATTACTGTTCTCCAGAAAGATATATATATATATTTTATTTCCCTCCCCAGTCCTGAAAATACTGATTTTTTTTTTCCACAATGTGAACCCATTTGCAAAATGAGACTGATTGTGAAAAATATCACATTTCATCTTCGAAGAAAATATATCGCATTGTACAATTGTCAAAATGCCTTCTTTTGACATTTGAAAATGAAAATAAAAGAAACTTTGAAAGGTCACTATCAAAACAACTCGTTGCTCTTTCTTTTTTTTTTTTTTTTTTTTTTTTTTTAATTAAGTGAATTATTTAATTAGATTTCTGCCAGAACATTATTTTTTATTGATTCTGTCTTTGCTTCTGTTATTAGATAACCATACTGGAGCATTTGCAAGGCTGAGACATATTTAGATGCCATGTACTCTTTCTTTGGTGAAAGGACCAGGATGCCCAACTGCTTTCATAACTAATGAGAACAAGGATCTTCTTTTCACCCTACCTCTCCAAAACCTGAAAGTACTTGCAAAACAGAAGACTTGCTTCCCACCTGGCACTCATGCTTATATTCCATCACATTGTTTTATGGTCCACTTCAGTTAAAAGACATGCAATTATCACTACTGCTTGTTATTATAAATTCATACACGCATTAGAGGGGCATTTCTCTCTGTCTCACTCTTTTTCTATCAGCTGTAGCCTTTCAGTTTATTCCCTGTTACTCACAATTTCTCTAAATATATCCTTTGCAGGGAGGATATATTGAATCTGTCAAGTTTATTTAAAGAAAAGTTAAGCTGGGGAAAAAGCAGGAGTATGTTGGCTGGCCAGGGATGCTAAGGTATTCAAGACAAGGCCTTGCTCCACTTAGCAGACTACAAATCCTCCATATGTCGAGGGAAGCACAGAAAAGCAGATGATAAATGGCAAGTGAGAAACTGTACATTGATAAATGAGACTGCAAAGGAAGAATACATCTGCAGCAAATCCTTCATTGTTGCCTGCAACTCTGTTGAATTGCAGAGTGCTATTTATATAATCAAACCTGCCAGTAATCACTCAATTGGAAGCATGTTCTTACATTTATATGACTCCAGAAAATGCAAGGAAATTGTAGTAGAGAGCAGGAAAAATATTCAGGTTATACCTGTTCAGTAGATGAATGTATTCTTTGTCAACTCTGGACTGAATGTCTCTTAGAGAATAAGTGACAGTAGACAAGGAGAAGGTAGTTTAGGGTCTCTAGGAAATATTCGTATTGTAGGTGGGCTGTAAGAATTGAGTGACCTGTGGGATTTTGACTGCAAGAACACTTAAAATGGTTCAAAAGTCCAAAATGAACACAAACTAGAATCTTCAGATTCTTATCCAGAGATAGATATCCAATCTCATGTCCCTTTACTCAAAAATGGTTAGTTTGAAGGAAATAGTCATTGATGAGGCTGATATTTATTTATAGATTAACAGACTGTTGATATCCAACGTGGGTTAATGAGAGGGAGTTTGGATTTCAGCAAAGCTTTCAATAACATTTCTTATAGTAGTGATGGTGGCCTGTCGCTATCACAGAATCACAGAATGGCCAGGGTTGGAAGAGACCTCAAGGATCATGAATCTCCAACCCCCCTGCCACATGCAGGGTCACCAACCTCCACATTTATTACTAGACCAGGCTGTCCAGGGCCCCATCCAACTTGGCCTTGAACACCTCCAGGGATGGGGCATCCACAGCCTCTCTGCGCAGCTGTTCCAGCACTCCAGCACCTCACCACTCTCTCTGTAAAGAACTTAAGACACTAGTGGGGTTCTGCACAGTTCCCTTGTGGGAGCACTTCTTTTTAATCATTCCATCAATGATTTGGCAGCAGGATTTGAAGATTTACTAAGTGAGTTTGCAGACAATACTAAATTAAAATAAACTGTTTTCTCCCTTAGGGGTGGAAGTTTGAGCAATCAACGACTGCATGAAATTTCAGAATAGCAAGTGTCTGATTCTGCACCTGAGATACGATAACCCTGAATATATGTACTGAATGAGGGAACAGAGGCCGCAGTGCAGCTTTGTGAAAAGGGATCTAAGGGTTCTGGTTGACAACAAGTGCATGAAAAAACAGCCAAAATGGCCAGTCATATGTGCAGGACTGGGTGCTGTAATATAAAAAGGACATGAAACCATTGGAGAGCATCCTAAAGCTGAGCTGCAAAACTAGTGAAGGGTCTAGAGGGAAAGATGTATGAGGAGTATCTGAGGTCCATTGCTTTGTTCAGCTCAGAGAAGAGGAGGCTTGAGGGGAGGCCTCATGGTGGCCTGCAGCTCCTCACAGACAGTGGAAGGGCTGTACTGAGCTCTGAACTCTGGTGACAGAGACAGGACTCACGGCAAGCGCATGAAGCTGCATCAGGGAAGGGTCAGGTTGGGGTTAGGAAAAGTGTCTTCCTAGACAGCTTATAAGCTTATTTCGAATTCCAGAAGGCTGCAATGATGTCTCCCTGGAGCCTTCTCCTCTCCAAGCTAAACAAGCCCAACTCCCTCAACATTTCTTCATAAGAAAGTTGCTTCAGCCAATGTATGAGACTTGTTTCAATTGATGATAGCCTGAAGCCTTAAAAATTGAATGATACGGTTCCTTGTTTGTAATACAACTGCTGAAAGAATCTCAATTTGCCTTACAAAAAGTACATTCTTGCTCATATAATTCAATTTTAAATACCTTCAGGAAGTTTAAACCCACATATAATATGCAAATTATAGGTACTCTGAAACATCACATTGATTTACACTGTAATTGTTCCATTACTGGTGATAATAGAACATGTCCATGCGTACTTATTCTTTTAGGCAAGATCACTGTAAAATAGGTTGACATTACTTTGTTTTGCAGCAGTCATTTTAATGTAAATGGAAGAATTATAACACGCCAGCCACATTATAATGCGTTGAAAAGTATCCTGAAGATATTGATATTTCTCAGAGATAAGGAAAAAATAGTAAAACTCACCCTCATCTGTTCATTACTACAATAGTAAATATTAAGATATTATTGATAGGATTCACATGATGAAAATTCATACTTCGTAATAACAAAGCAATAGAAAATAGTGATGCAGAGAATAAAATACATCTAATCTAACTTTGATTGCTCGGCCTAGATTAATCCAGGAGGAAGTCATTCACTGAATGGAAATTTTCTGCGTTCTCTCTTTCTTTGCCCTTTTTCCACTATCTTACTTCCACCTTACTCCTAGTGAATTTAAGATACTGAGATAATTTTATAAATGAACTAAAGGTAGGCAATACATTTTGCACTCATTCTGTATGTAGAATCCTTGATGAGGAGATGAGTGAAAAATAAGATCAAAGTAAACAGCAAAGGTCCAGATTTGAGTTATGAAACTGTTAACACAGATCAAGGGAAAAGATTTTTCCTGGACTATTAGCAGATTGGGTACGCAAATAAAATTGAAATATAAATTATTTAAGAATTTATTGTCTTAATCAGATATGTTTGATTCTAAATTTTGTTTTTAAGATGTGAGATACTCAATGGAAACATTTTATTGTATTCACTTGGTATTTGTACTGACGTATAACGTTTTCACTTGAGGTTTAGGTAGAAATGAATAGAGTTTAGATATCTTGCTTAACATAATCAAAATGCTTTTTTTTCAAGTGCGGTGTGGTACTGATTTTGAGCTCTAAATGGTGACATCTGAATCACTCTGAACGATGACTTCAAGAAGGAATCCACTGCAGTCTCAGCCACTGATTTTCTGCTCATATTTACAATTTCTACATAAGATGAACATACCATTTCAAATCAGACTACTCCAGAATGTTTTTTTCATATTACTATTTTTTTCTTTACAGCATCCCTGCAGCCACAGCGTCTTGTGATGGTTATTCTCATATGAATATGAATACAACTAGCTACGAAGCTTCACCTTACTGCTGCTATTTTAGACCTAAAGAGGAGATGTGTAAAAAGTCATCTCTCTTTTCCATGTCTCCAACCTCAAAAAACTATTAATTAATCTGCTCAAAGTCTTGTTGCTCAAAAGAAGCACTCTCTCATATCATTAGAACCTCACAAACACAACAGCAACAATATTCCATTTTGGTGTTTTAACATGAAAACCTGATCCAGATCACAATTGTGACATTTTACAGAAATCAAGACCAACTTCAACTATGATGACCACTATTATTAAACAGATTACTCACACTGCTAATGCAGATACACCTCTGCTTTCCTGACATGCACTGCTTGAGGGATTCGTGATATTAGACTAAGTGGCCACTGAAGGTGAATTCTTCTGCCTTGTATCAGAGATAGTGCTGGCAGCAGGAGCAGGGAAGTCATTATCCCTCTGTTTTCAGCACTGATGAGGCTGAACCTTTAGTACTGTGTTCAGTTTTGGGCCCCTCTCTACAAGAAAGACACTGTTCAGAGAAGGGCAATAAAGCTGGTAAGGAGTCTGGAGCACAAGCCTTATGAGGAGTAGCCGATGGAACTGGGATTACAGCTACCTGAAGGGAAGTTGAAACGAGCTGGAGGTCAACATCTTCTCCCATGTAATTAGTAATAGAACTAGAGAGAATGGCCTCAAGTTGCAGCAGGGGAGGTTCAGGTTGAATGACAGGGAATGACAGGACTGATTAGGCACTGGAAATAGCAGCCCAAGGAGGTGATCGAAGATATTCAGTCACTTTGTAAATGTGGCAATTAGGAACGTGGTGTTGTGGGCAATATTAGTGGTAGGTGTACATTTGGTCTTGGAGGTCTTTTCCAGTCTTGGTGATTCAGTGATTCTGTAATAATGTTAAGATATTCATTTGTTTTTGCTGAATTAACTTTTAACCAGTATCATATCAGCAAGGGAAACCCTAGCTTTTTTCATGGCTTGAGTAAAGTAAAGGAAAGTAAATTCCCCAATTTATGATGTAGAAGAGGATTTCCCTGGGTTCACAGTTCTCAGAATATATAACACTATGCAGTTGCATTTTTTTATGAGTTAGTAATGGAATTTGCTCGTAGTTTTCTGCTGCACTGTAGCAAGTAGGGATTTTTTAATTATTTATTTTTAATAAGAGAGTCACTATAGAATATAATCCAGACCAGCTCATCTAAATAACTGTCAATAAAAAAAAAGACAATATGCTACAGAACTTTCAAGAAAGCAGGATTTTATCTTATTTAATTTTTTTATTATTTTATATTTAAAATGTGCTTGAGAAAACCTTCTATTTATTTCTGCCTTAGTTAGTGTAATCATTACAAATATGTATGATGATAAAAGAAACTAGTATGATTTGAAGTTGCCTCTCAGAGTCACTCCTGCCTCTTGCTGTATTTGTTTGTGTTTATGTAAGCAAAAAAATGGCATGCATTATCTTTTTATGAGCCTTGCGATTTATTCTGTTTTGTTGTCAGACCTCTGGGAATGCATTCTATAAACTTTATTGAGACAAGATATCTAGAGACGTTTGCATATTTGTGAGCTCAGCACAATATTACTTTTTAATGCACTTTTGACTTTGCATGGAAAAAATGGAGTAAAAATTGTTAAGCAGCACTATTTCAGGTGGCTTTCTATTTATTTCCTGCCTTTATTTTTTCCTTAGGTTAAAAACAAATAAAGTCTCAATCATTTAAATGTAGAAAACCACTACTGTCTGGTAGTTCAAATTCTGACAACTCCTGTGATCAACAGTTCAAATTACTACCTGAAGTGTCCAATCAAAAAAAGCTGTTAAGGATGCCACTTGTTCAAACACCTGTTTAAGTACAAATTGAAATGGGTACAATTCACAGAACCACAGAATTGTAGAGTTTGGAAAAGACCTCTAGAGACCAAGTTGAACCCCCACCTGCTAAAGCAAGTTCCCTACAGCAGGTCGCACAGGTAGGCATCCAGGTGGGTCTTGAATATCTCCAGAGAAGGAGAACCCACAGCCTCTTTGGACAGCCTGCTACGGTATTCCATTACTCTCACAGTAATAAAAGTTCTTCCTTGTGTTAGTATGGAACTTCCTGTGTTCCAGTTTCTGCCTGTTGCCTCTTGCTTCGGTGCTGCATGCCACCGAAATATTCTGCCCCCATTGACCTGACTTCCGCACTTTAGATGCTTATAAACAGATATGAGATCCTCTCTCAGTCTTCTCCAGACTGAACAGTCCAGGATCTTTCAGCCTCGAATAAGAAACTACTTCTTGAGGCAAAATTTACGACCTATATTCAAACAATAGTCTATTTACAAACAAACAAGCAAACAGAGAAACAAGCATGACACTTTCTCTATGCTCTACCTGAAATTTGCAGACATTATCATAAGCATGCTGGCTGTACATTAAATCAGTTGGCCATGGGTATTCACATACTGCAGCAAGTCCAGTAGTACAGTGAAAGAGGTTGAAAAAATTGGTTTTGTTCATCCTTAAGACAAATAAAAGGGTTGTATTACTTTAGACTTCATCTAAATAATCACAGAGACATAGAATGGCTTAGTTTGGAGACGACCTTAAAGATCATCTAATTCCAAGCCCTTGCCATGGACAGAGTTGCCACCCACCAGATGAGGCCTTGGACACCTCTGGGGATGGGGCACCCACAGCTTCTCTGGACAGCCTCTACCAAGTCCTCACCACCATCTGTATAAAGAATTTCTTTTTAAAATCTAACCTAAATCTCCCTCTTACAGTTTAAAGCCATTCCCTCTTGTACTATCACTATTTGTGTAAAATGTCAGTCGCCCTCCTGCTTACAAGCTCCATTCAAGTACTGGAAGTTCTCTATGACTTCTCCCTGCAACCTTCTCTTCTCTAAGCTAAACAAGACCAACTCCCTCAACCTATCTTCATAGGAGAGGTGACCCAGCCCTTTGACCATCCTTATGGCCTTCAGATCTAGCCAGGACGATGAGAAGATGCAGAGATGAAAATCTGGTTGTACTGAGAGGGTAGTCAAGCTCCGGAAAACATGCGCACAAAATCTTTGCAGTGTCTGATGATATCCAAAATTTGACAGGACAAATTGTTTAGGTTGATCTAGCTGATCAAATTAACCTTATATAGCTAACACTGACCTGATTAGAATGTTGGACTGCCTGATCTCCAAAATTCAATTATAATCTGAGTTACCATATTACTTGATGTATATATACATTTTTACAGGTGCTATATACTATGCTATACATATATACATAGCTATATACTATGTGCTATATACTTCTGCTTTTAGCAGTTTGAAACTATCCATAAATTTCCTAAAATTGATGTGAATATTGATTTTAGCAAAGCGGTTGTGATCTATCATACTCCCTTTAATGGAGTAAAATTAAAAGTCTTTCTTCAAGTAGATCTTAAATTGTCTATACTTGTTTAAAATATTGTATTTACATAAGTGGTTTTTCCTTTTATTGGAAGGAAAGACCTAAAATTTCATAGTTAGATACTAAGAACAATTACATATGTATTTATTTCCATTTTTTTGCAGTTCAGTTTGAACTGCCATCTCAAAACCCTTCAACACAATAAAATCTTTTATAAATGAAGATCTAAATAAATGAAGAATTTATTCTTGAGAGATTTTTTTTTTTTTAAATCGAAGTCTCACTGTCCATCTTCTTTCTCTTCACCCATTTGTACATCATGATTTGTTATGTGACTCTTTTCACATGAGTTGGGTACACGAGTACCCAAATGTAAGCTAAAATTTATGAGAATTCTAATAAATAAATAAATAAATAAATAAAATAAAAAAATGGAGAGAGAAATCAGATTAGAGAATGTTTACTGAAAACATCCTTCTGTAGTGCAAAAACTCTTGTGATGGAACCTGGAGAATGTAAAGTTACAGCTATCATTTCCACTCCTTAAAAGATTTCTGGCTTGTTAGATTTTCCATCCCTGATAAATCACTTGACGTTGAAATAACATTTTTACTGACCACTTGGGTAAGTGAAACAAAGGATTCTCTGGTCCCTATGGTGTAGAAGTTCTTCTGAGAAATTTCTAAAGAAATAAAGACTTGTTTGTTTTCTGTTCTCAAAGAGGCTAATTATTTTCCTGCTCTCTCTCCAATAAAGGAGGGATACGTTTGGCTGCACTGACATCATTTCCTCATTTAACCTGAAAGAATGACCAAACAGTTGAACATTCCTTTAGCTGTGGTATTGATCCATTTTTGAAAGACATTTCTTCCATACACACACTGAAGAACTTAAAAAACAAATCAGTAAGTATATCTGACAATTGAGTAGTTGCTCCATTTAGGCCCTAATTCAGCAGTGCACTAGATTGTATACATCATAATTATTCAGTAAAATACACAAACAACGTGCTGATGGATGTGCTTAGGTGTTATGTTGAATTAGGTACTCAGTTACTAAAGACAAGAAAGAAAGCAAAACCGATCATATATGGAAAATCATGTCTCCATGGATCTCAAATGTTAACAATAGTCACATACTGCTGTTATAGGGGAAAAAAAAAAAAAAAAAAAAAAAAAAAAGATGAACAGATTTGGAGAAAGCTACAATATAATTTGTAATTTTTCAAATTATCCTAATCCTTATAAGCTTTTGGACTTTGCTATGAATATTAAAATCTCTGTATTATAATTATTATTAGTTTCAGGTGTCAACATATGAGGGAAGAAATAATGTGCTGGAGCTTGTTGCCAGAGGAGATTGTGGAGACACAGAGTATCAGGAGGTTCGGAAAGGATTAAAGAAATTAAGCGGACAAATTAAATGAGACAAATTAGATATCCAATGAGCAAAGTCAATACTCCATTATTGAGTGACTGTTAAATCAAATAAATAAGCCTCATTCTTTAGGGATTTTGATGAACTGTACGAATGAGTGAATAGAAACTCCTTGTCATAGAGTCTGATAAGGAGAAGAGCAAGCTCCAGACATGTACAGAGTAAAGCTATTTATTCATACAGATGTGAATCAGCTGCAGCAAGAATTCTTCTGAAAAGGATGTGAGCATTGTGAATGCTGAGTTTAACACAAGCCAAGAGCCCTTAAGCAGTGAATAAGTCATGCTCCATATTTATTTACAGGAGAAGGAATGTGACAGGAAACTGTGAGTTTGTGTTATTCTCCTAATGAACACTGGTTAATTAACATGAGGAGCACAGTGTTCATTCTTGGACTCTTGAAATTCAAGATGCACATGGAGAAATAAAGTCAGCAAAGTGCAACCAATGCAATTAACCTAGAGCTCACAACATAGGAAGTTCAAGGGTGTTGAAACTGTTTATTCTGAATGAGTCAAAGAAGGAGTCTCATAACAGCTTGCAATTATATCAAGAGGAGTTACAGAGATGATGGAGCCCAATTCTTGTGGTGACAGATTGTAAAACAATGGATACAAGCTGTTGAGGGTTCAGACTAAACAACAGAAATATTTTTAATGGAATTGTTGCACAACACTGAAATAAGAGGAAGGGAGACTGTGGGATCTTCATCTCTGGAGGTTTTCCAGATATTTTCAAATAGTCACTGCTGATCTGACCTAACTTTAGCAACATTCATGCACTGAGCAAAAGGTTGTCTAGATGACCTCCAGAAGTCTCATGCATCTAATGTTTCTATTTTTCTATAAAGGGAAAAATAGGGAAGTGAATAGGGAGGTGTATGCCCTCTAACATTCCCAGAGCAAATACTGCAGATATGGGGAAGTTTAAAGGAGTTGTCTGCATACAAGGGTTAGACCTATATGCCCTCCATATGCAGTCTTTTACAGTTGCTCTCAGAGACTTAGTAAGCCTTAGACCATGTTGGTAGGATATTTCTTGTATCTTCAGAAGCAGACTAAAAAATGCTGCCTCCTTCTTCTGATACCTCCTATCTTCCAAGTATGATGCATACTTTTGTTCAACCACGTATACGCACTATTTGGTACTGTAAGAAGGCCATTTGCAATATATGTAAACATCACTTTAATGATAGAAGAGCCTTATTGACTTCGGTTTTCCACCAGCATAAAATCAAATTTATGCCAAGTAAAAGAGTTTTGTTTGTTTGATTGGTTGCTTTTTTTTTTTTTTAACTGCCCATACAATATACATCTATTTGTTTCATTCTCTTTTACCTGGGGCACTGTAAGGTATAAATGGAGAAGTGGAAAATAGAATGATTCAAAGTGCATCAAGTTGACTGTTCTTCTCTAAATTTGATGGGACCCCAACACATCTGGAAGAAGTTACTGCTGTCTTAAAATTATTCTACTAAAGTTCTCTTTGTATTTATAGTATGCAAACCAAAATCCATGGTATTGGCCCACAGCAACATTTTGCTCAGGTTCTAATGACACAGGAAAAGAAATCATGACATGAGTCTCTTCCTTGCCTACTGATGTCTTCCCTAACAGTCTAGTGATACAACACATAAAGCAAAAAATCAGATTGCCAGTGGAAAATTAAATAGTCTCCTCAGTAAAGCATGAAGAAGAATCAGTTGCAAAGGACCTTGAGCAAGTCAGGGTATAGAATCCTAATGCAACTGCCTATACCATGTATATGCATGAAACCACCTAAATATATGCATACATGCAAGTATACATACAGCAGTACTGTTTAAATCATCAAAATTCTAATATTCTTTAGCTTCTCTGTACAAAGCAGCTTGAACAAATCTGAACAGGACAAATATCATGATTAACTGTTGTTGATTTTGCTTTGTTTTGTTTCCTTTTTAGACAACATAGCTGGAAAAAAAAATAATCGTATTTAAGCTTACAAACTCTTCTTCAATGTTCTGTGTATTCAACTTAGCAGACTTGTGTCCTTTGGTCATTCCAAATTCAGCCTATGAAAGGAACTCTAAAAGAGTCTGAACATTTTTACTTTGACTTGAAAAATGCTGACAGAAGTCTTGGAAAACTCAGGTGTCTTTGCAAATTATGGTGTTGTTGTGTATCGTTGAATTTTAATAGATATATCCTTTCTGTGTATTATTCTCCTTCCCTTTCCCCTTCATGGTCTCTTCTTGCTGATCTGGCACTTCACATAAGGGCAATATATCAGTACAAAATGGGATAGAGCTTTATCATTCACGTGATAAAAATAATTCCATCCCACAAGTAAATTACAATTACAGTAGAGGTTGAATACTTTTATCAGGCAGTGTTAACTCAGTGCTGAAAGTGTGCAGGTATAATGCAATTGCCTAGGGAGTACAAATGCATTAATAGCCAATAGGATTATTGATCTTATGCTACAAAAATGAAATAATTTTAATCTTGTAATTTTGCTTTTGTTGTCACAATTAAGAACTCTTCCTATCCTTTCTTGATTTTCTCAAGGAGTATGTACGCATGGAAGAGAATAATGTACATAGTCATTTCTTACGGCCAGCTGGGTACCAGTAGAATAATAGCAAGTTGCCAGCTCATATGCATGTTGTACTTTTCTTTGTGTAAGATGGCAAATTCAAGAAATTTCCCATCTGCTTCATCTGTTGAATTATATCTTCTCTGCCTCACCATTGTGCCAATGTTCACTAGTCTATTCTGTTTCACTAAAGAAAATATCTAATTATCTGCCGATCCCTCAAGTAAAATGGCCTAAAAAAGATTTCATGGATTAGTGTCACCAAAAAAATAAAAAAAAAAAAGGAAAGTATTTTTAAAAAAAAAGTAAAAAAAAATTGTAAAAACAATTGAAAATACTTAGCATTTGACATGTTATCTCTGAACTATGAATACATAACACCTTTTTTCCAATCAAATCAAGATACATTTTTTTGACTTGATAGAGTTTAAGGCTAGAACAAATATGTGAAGATCCTTATATGCATCATACACAAACATACATATATATATATATATATACATACACTTTTATTTGTTTATTTATTGGCTGCAGAGTAAATGTTCCTTAGTGTTTAACCTTACACAGTAATAAGGACCTACTTCTTAACTTGACAATTAAAGGCTGAGTTTTTTTCTAGGAAGATGTTAATGATGAGTCATCTTCAAATGTGCTTAATAAGATTTTACTACTGTCAGATTCACAGCTAAGTAGTGCTTCAGAATTTACTCCTCTATTCTATCACAGGCTGGCTTTGGCCTAGAGCTCCCAATAGGACCAGGGAAAGGGGCTGCTTTATAGGCATGATTTTAACTACAGTTTTGTATGTTACATTGGAAAAAACTGATACATTTTTCTCACCTTATTTTTCCTTACATCTAATGACCATATAAATCTTGAATAAATAATTAAACATCGTGACCACGAGGTTGCAAGGCAGATGTACCTGAGTGCTCTCCCCTGCACATTTCTTTGAAAGAAATGGACAAGAGAATCACAGAATCAGAGAAACATAGGTGTTAGGAGGGACCTCTGAAGATTATCTAGTCCAACTCTCTGGAAATCAGTCTACAAAAGGTTGCACAGGAAAGTGTCCAGACAGGTCTGGAATATCTCCACAGATTGTGATTTTTATAAACACTCATCTATCCCACACTTCCTAAGCTTACCGATGAGAATGTTACAGGAGACAATGTTTAAAGTCTTACTTGAAGTCTGGTTACAAAACATTCATTGCTCTCCCCTTATTTATCCAATTGGTCATGGCATCATGGAAGGCTTTCACATTAGTCAAGCACAATTTCCCCTTAGTAAGCCCATGTTAACTACTTCTGATAACCTTCTTCTCTTCTGTTTGCTTGGAGATGGCATGCAGAATAAGTTGTTCCACCACTTTCCCAGGGATGGAGGTGAGGCTGCATGAGAGGTGGTTTAGGTTGGATATCCAGAAATACTTTATTACAGAAAGGGTGGTTAAACACTGGAATAGGCTCCTCAGGGAAGTGGCTGAGTCACCATCCTGGGATGTGTTTAAAACCGTTTGGATGTGGTGCTCAGGGACATGATTTAGCGGAGTGTTGTTAGATTAGGGTAGTGTGATTAAGTTGTGTTCAAACCCAATGATCTTTAAGGCCTTTTCCAACACGAGCAATTCTATGATTCTATGAAGTCTGTCTGATTTTTGATGATTTCTGACCAGATTCTTCTCGCCCAAAGACATCTTCTTTTCTCCACACAGTCTTAGCAATAAAGATGGAAGCAAAGGAGATATTCAGTAATGTTGCCTTGGTGGTGTCCTTCATTACCAGGGCACCCACTCCACTAAGGAGTGGGACCGCATTTTCCTTGGTCTTCTTTTTTTGCTATTGATATACTTTAAGAAAAGAGAATGGGATATGGAGAAGACTTGTTCTCCCATCTTGGAAACGATGCTGTTAGCCTACAGTAATCCTGCCATCAGCACTTTGTCTCATATCTCCTGAAATCTTGGCTAGACCATAATTAATGTCAACCACTGGCTGTTTCCAGTACCAAAAGAATTTGAAGGCAAAGTTGAGCTGTTCACATGCAGAAAAGTATCAATGAAAAATATAGACACTTTTTCTGGGGGTGACACAGACATAAAATCTTGTACAATTACACTGAAGCAGATCATTTCCCGTGTTCTGCAGAAGTAGATATGATTGAAGCAGAAGAATGGTTACGAATGAAAAATTAAATAGGGGGAATCTAAAGACATTATTTATGCCTTCTTTTCTGATTCTTCCTCCCACCTTTATTTTTTAAAACGTGTTGTTCATGTGGACTAGGTTATACATAATCTGTCAGAAACAGCACCCCTACGCAGGAGCTCTGTAATGGAGCTGAAGTAATTCTGTAACTTGGTTTACCAAATCTTAAAGCTGATGCTCAGGGATGATTTATTAGGTCACTCACTCTGTTCCCTGCCATGCCAAGGTGAGTTCCAATAACATTTCTATGTGCTTAATGGTTTAATACAGTTCACTGAAGTTTATTCATGAAACAGAAAGTGTGCTCAGCACTTTCTTCTAGTGTGCAAAAAACCCTGCATAACAGAATTCAGATTTTAGTTGGCAGGAATGGGACCCAAGAGAACTAATTCACTAACCTTTACAGCACACATTTCCTTTAGCACAAGTGACAGAAATTAAATACTTAATGCAGCTCTCATTTGATATTGGAAAATGGCAAACTTTATAACAATGCAAAAAGCACCAATTTTCTTCACAACTGTATGTCCAGACCAATGCATATTATGCAGTAAATGTTCATTTAAAAAGTGTTAGAAATGTACAGTTCATTTCGGGACAGGAAGCAAACAAAAACAAAAAACCTTAAACTAAAATCAAGTACCTTTTGTGGATATGTGCTGACACAACAGTTTTGTAGTAAAAGTCTATAGGTTGCTGTGTTTTCCTCCTTCTCTCTAAAGGAACATAGACCTTAATATTTATCCTCACAATGGAGGATCTTGATGGAATTAAACTGAAGATCAAAAAGATCTTTTAAAATTGCTTACTTTTGAAGGAGTTGAATGAATTTTCTAGGAGTAGAAGAATGCTGTAACAAAATCAAATTAAAAAATATTTATAATTTTGTGAAGCTATCCCTTTGTGATTAGTGATCCATTCTCTCATTTATAAACAAGGAATTTAGTAGATCTTTCAGGAGAATCTAAAAATAGAAACAGTTGCTTTTTGAAAAAGCACTGAAAGATGCTTCTGACCTTTTGAAACGGCCTGAAAGGAAATTCTTTCTAGAAACAAATATTATGGACGAAACCACAGCATGCATGCAGTGAAAAGGGCATTTACCAAAATGAATTGATTCCTTGTTTTACAGGGCAGTGTGTCTGGGCCATCTCAGCCAATTCAAGTGATGTTTCTTGCAGTTTGGAATGTTAAATACAATGAAAATTAAATAATACATTCACTTTCAGATACTCATTCATAAAACGGAATTATGATTTTTATTCTCTGTGTTAACAACTCTTTGACATATGGAGATTTGAAATGTATATACATTATTTAAAAGATAGATGATCCAATATGAATAAAAGAATTGTACTAAACTTTTTTAATTTAATATTTCTAAAAGGAATTTTGTATCGTCAGTACTTTCTGATATCTTTTGGATTATTAACCTAGTTGCAGGACTAGTAAATCTACAGCACTGTATTTTTTTCCTCTTTTTCTTACATATATAAAGACAAGAGAAGAAATAACTTAGGTAACACTTTTTTTTTTCTTTTTTTTTTTTTTCCCCCAGTCATAGAGTTTCACAGAAATTATAAGAAGTTTGATAGTTATGAATATTAGCAATTCTGGTATGGGCATTAAGTATTTTTATCCTGTCAATCTAATGGAAATGAAAAAGGTGTAGGAAAGGTGCTGAAAATTAAAGCCATTTCATATAATTATTAAATGTGCCACTCCACTCAAAAAATGGTGTAACATTAAAGGGCTTTCTTTGATATTAATCAAACTTTCTTGCCTGAAATACCTTCGAAATGTAATTATTCTGGTCTTCAGTCAAGATCAGCTATCATTCAAATTCACTGTATGGATGCATACAACTTTTTGTTGTTTTTCCTAAATGATTACTATAAGAAATAAAGGAAGTTTCACAGAAATAAAAAGTAATTACAACACATGGAAGATAAAGCTGTTGGAGAGAATAAAGGTATATCATTCAATATCTCATATGTTCTCTATCATGGAAGTGTATTCTGCACTTGATAGAAGAATTATGATTTACCAGGAGTTACATTCTCAGTTTGCTAAATCAGTGTTGTGCAATCACCGCGCATGTCCCAAATACAGTGTTCAAAAAATGGTGAGCCCAAGAAGGAACAGAATTCTCACTGAAACATTTTCTTCTGCGTTGCCCTAATAGAAAGATACATAAAATTCTACATGTTGCATGTCACTGTTCTTTGCAAAAAGCAAGCACCTAAAAATGTAAAGACGTTATATTACTTTTCTATTCACAGAAATGTGTATTACTAAGTAATATAAGTGAAGTCAATTTTGCTGATTTACATCCGCAAAGAATCATAAACAACCAAATTTTGGTAATGGATTACTTATCTATTCCACCAGGAGTTCTTTCTTCTGCTTCTGATTTCTTCAATTCCAGTGAGACTGAGCAGAAATTTGATTTATTTCACTTTCCCTAACCAAAAGTAAACGTAAGGGAAAACATTAAATAAAAAATCTATCACTTTGAACTGTCATTTCCTGCAGAAAGAGAGAAAAAGTCCCTTTTTAACCAGTGACCTAAAGCCAGTTTTGATACTCATAGGTGGAGCAGAAGTGAAAGGGTCAACTCATGCCCATATAAATGGATCTGTTTACTCAGATCCACACTCTCTAAAATTAGCTTCTTGCATCAAATTGTCCTTGGTCGGTGTGAGAATCCTTCTTAGTTTTTTTTTTTGGCTCAAAGCTTGCTTCCTGAGGTTTTTCTTGTGATAAGACTCTGAGTGACTTGTCAAGGAGGCAACTGATGGGTGCTAACTGTGTGACAATCGATATCGCTTTGGGAACATTCACAAGCCCCTTCCCCCAGAGCTGCTTGCTCTGTAGAAGAGCGGAAGAGAGTGCTCAGGAGTGTTCACTGGCGGAAGATCTGGCCTGTGGCCAAACCGCTCCAGCTAAGTATGGAAGGCTGGGGGATGATACCATTGTATCTCGCGAAGGCAAGATGCAAGTTGGTGCCTCCCTGCTTCCTCTTATCTGCTGGCAAGGCCAGAAAGATAAGAACAAAGGAGGTTCCTGCTGAGATCCCAGAGCCAGAAGCTGCCACCGCAAGGAGAACTGACTCAACCACCTTGGGTTTGAGCTGTCACTCAAAGGAGAGCTGATTCGACCACTTTGGATTTGAGCTGTCACTCCAAAAATAGCTGACTCAACCACTTTGAAGCATTGAAAAAGGGCCATCATCACCATGGTTGTCGTCGTCGTTGGCAACAGGACAACTCTGCCTGACGACCCACCACTACTGAAGATCAAAGACTGAACTACGAACCTCGCTGGATCCATGGTGGTGACTATCTCCCTCTTGCTGCCTATAAAGACCCCTTGCTTCTTCTTTTCTATCTTTTCTATCGCCCTCCTTCCCTTCCCCCATTACCCTAATTCATAATAGTGTCCGTTCTCCCCTTCCCCACTTCCCCTGATTAAGATTTGTAATAAACTGGTTGGACCAACATTTGAACCTTCTTAATCTCACTCTGGGTATATAGATAATAAAAGAACCTCCTCTCCCTCCTATAAATTGGAGCGAGACAGTCGGTAAGTTGTTGAGACCCATAGCATGTTCATTAGACATCCTGCAGAGCACAGGTTCCAGCTCACAGAATGCACAGAAGCACAGAATCATAGAATCACCAAGGTTGGAAAAGACCTCCAAGTTGAACCATCCACATTTCATCCACATTTCCCACTAAACTCTTAGTATATCTAAATATTTCTTGAACACCTGTAGGGTCCGTAAATCCACCACCTCCCTGGCAGCCTGTTCCAATGACTGACCACTGTTTTGGAGAAGAAATTTTCCCTATCATCCAACCTGAATCTCCCCTGGTGCAACTTGAAGCCATTCCCTCTAATTCTGTGCTTGTTACATGGGAGAAGACACTGACATCCAACTCATCTCAATTTCCCTTCAGGTAGTCATAGAGAGTGATAAGGTCTCCCCTAAATCTTCTCCAGAATGAATAATCCCAGTTCCATTGGCCATTCTTCACAAGGCTTGTGCTCCAGACTCATTGCCCTTCAATTTTCCAGGGCCTCTGTCTTTCTTGTAGTGAGGGACACAAAACTGAAATACTGAGGTGCACTTGAGGTTCAGCCTCACCAGGGCTGAGTACAGAGGGATGAACACTTCCCTACTTCTGCTGGCAACACTATTTCTGATACAAGCTAGGATGCTGTTAGCCTTCTTGGCCACCTGAACACACTGGTTGCTCATGTTCAGTGAGCAATAACCTCAAGTCCTTTTCCTCCACAGTCTTCCAGCCACTCTGCTCCAAGTTGGTAGAGTTGCTTAGGGTTGTTGTGGCCAAGGTTCAGGATTTGGCACTTGGTCTTGTTGAACTTCATCCCACTGGCCTTCACCCAACTCTACAGCCTGTAAAAGATCCATCTGTAGGTCATTCCTACCCCCAGGCAGATCAATACTTCCACCCGACTTGGAATAATCTGAAAACTTACAAGAAGTGTAAGTTTTCCAGCCAGTTCTTTACCCAGCAAAGAGTGTGCCTGTCCAAGTCATCAGCTGCCAGCTTCTCCAGGAGAATACTGTGGGAAACAGTAAAATCTAGGTAGACTACATCAACACCTCATCCACCCTTCACTTGATTATAGAAGGAGGTCAAGAAGTGAGATGCAGAACTGACCAATCCCTCTCCTGCCATATTCACAGTGTGGCTTGATTTTTTTATATTAAAGTTCTGTTTATAAAATTAGTTAAAGTTATTAACTCCAACATAGAAAATTTTAACAAAAGAGCTGTCTGAAAATTTCACACACAGTTTTCTCGTATTCAGTGCTATTCAGAGAAAACCAGTCTTCTTTTCTTCATGTATAATGATTTCAGTTTGGACAAAATTACATATCATATTGTAGAGAAAATAAAACTATTTGAAAATGTTATTTGTTGTCAGCAACTGCGAGACTGCGAGACCCCCCCGCGGGGTCTGATGTGTTAAGCTCCCTCCCTGCTCTAATGATTGATGTGCGGTGTGTGCCCTTAGGGGCGTAGACGAAGTAATTAGGCTATATAAGGTAGTGTATACGTGTAATAAACGCCATTTGCTGCTCATCATATTGGTGTCACCTCAGTAATTGGCCAAGCTGCGGTCTCCTGGGGGATCGGAATGGGAGCATACTGCAACAGTTATTGTTGTTTTTTTGTTGTTGGCTTTTTTTTTTAATTATTATTTTTTATTTTTTTTTTATTTCCTGGAACAAAAAGTTTTATATTTCTGAAACCTTTTTGTTTCAAGATGAATTTTACATAACACATGAATTAATATTAAAATGATAAAATGTTCATGAAATGGTTCACCCTATCTGCTATGAAAAGATAAATTCATCTGGAAGCTTTTTGATATCCTAATATTTTTTGTAATGAACAGAAAGAAGTCCATTCTTTGGCCAAGTGTGGTTACCTCTCATCAAGCCATGAAATTTAAATTTTCCATTTTAACTTAAATCAATGAACTTATGGGAAAGGCAATACAGTCTGTTATTACTAGACCTGAAAGTTAGTCTGTAATAGCAATTCTGTTTATTATCCTACTGATCTTTTTTCATAGTCTCCACAATTCTTTTACCATTTTATTGGATCTACTTATCCTTCTCTCCCCTCTTTTAGGTTCTTCCTGTACTGTGTCTTTTAAACACTATAATTCCTTTTGTGTTTCATTTTGTGAATGTCTCTTGCAAATAAGTGTAGAATAAACGCACTAGGTTCCAAACTACTTTTTCCATATATATGCCAAGAAATATACCATCTTTTCCATTAATCTGTTGCCCGTTTTCCTATTCATTTTGAAAGCATTTTAAGGCATGATCGTAAATCATTCTGTCTTTCCTGTGCTTAGGACAGTGGAGGTGTACGTCTGGCTGTTCCAGAAGCACCTTTGTAAACATTATAGCACTTCATAAACATTATAATCAATAATAGCAATGCTCTGTGCCAATTTATAATTGCCTAGAAAAGGCTCGCTAAAGTAATTTTATGTAGATTTTTAGAAAAATGTATATACATGTATGAGAAATACATATTTTCTTATTGAAATGTAATTCCCATTCAAAAAACTAAGGATAACTCTGATTTTGGCAAGAAAAGTGTTTTGGAGGAACATGAATTCATGGGACAACTGCAAAAGAATGGAAGGTTTGATGTAGCTGAAGTTTGACAGCTTTTTCTTCCCCTCCTCCTCTACTGCGCTGATATTTTATATCACATTCAGTTTTCTGTCCTAATGTTCTTCCAAATTTTGCAGCAACTTTGCAGTCCTGCATGCCCAAAATACACATGGCTACAATTGGATTAAGTGCCTTTTTATCTTTTGTGGCATTTCAAATACTGTTAGGGACAATTATGGCAGAATGTGGCGAATATTTAGTAATAGTTTTGGTCTAAAGTAAGTGAGCCAGTGATCTCAAGTTCAGTGGACATAAAAATACAATGGACTTCAGTGCTGACAGTTGTAGATGAGAGAATTGTGAATGGTTCAAAATGAGAAATAACCTACTCCTTCAAATTTTCAAGCAAACTCTCCAAGGATGGGGCAAGGTGCAGAGAGGAGGGAAATCCACGCTTCTTGTCCTCAGTGCATACGTTCAGTTTTCATTCGTACAAATGTGACAAATATTTTTCAAGAAAAAGAGATTCAAAGGAAAATAGCGAGTAATCCAATCCATAAGGAATTTCTTCACTTTAATGACATAACAATCCATATTTTTTCTCTATATATTTTAGACTGTTTAATCATGCATTTGTAATGGAAATTAGAGACTAGTCCTAGATGAAAAGTTCAACTGTGGTATTGAAATTTCAGAGCTTACTAAAAAATGATTGGATAACTGATTACAGTTTGAATTTATTCCTAGCAGAAATAAAATAAGCTTTCTGGGAGAAAATAAATAAATAAATAAATAAATAAATAAATAAATAAATAAATAAATAAATAAAGCAAAACAAAACAACAACAAAAAAGTAACATGACAGCTTGACTTGCTGGCAATCAAAATATGTTATAAATGTTTTTCTGGGAGTCCTTCTCAAACGAACAGCAGGAGATCATGGCAAAGAAACAATACAGAAAAAACTGCTACTCCCTTTGGACAACAATCTTGGTTTTTCATTCTCATTTGATCACAGTTCACTTTACATACTCATATATACATCTGAACCACAGACTGAAATAAATACATTCATTAAGTTCTCTCACTAATGTAATTGCTAGAATTGTTATTGAGGCACTATCACCAGAGAAATACTTTTTTTCTTACTTAGCTAATTTATGTATTTCAGTTAGCCAAGTTGTTTTGTCCCAAGATAATGTGAAAAATAAATAAATAAAATAGACTTCCCAAAGCAATGCTCTCCTTTCTAGTTTGACCCTCCTCATAACAAAGCGTAATAGAACTAATCCACTGAAGCGTTGTACCCAATGGCCATATGGGCTGTTAATGTCGAAACTAGAAAATATGAAGATTACTTAAAAGTTTTTAAGGGTAAGCAAGGTCCTAGATAAAGAGAATATGGTACAGAAAAGAGGAAAGACTGAAGAGGATGAGTCTTATGAAAGCTTTTTTAGTGAAATCTTTTTCTTGAAATCACGTGGTCATGAAATGTACTGATGCAAAACTGAGTAGGATTGTAGAAGAAAATCTCAGTACCTTGGAGGAATGATTAGATTAAAAGAGGAAAGGAACAGAAATTAAAATGAAAAAAAAAAAAAAAAAGTTCAATTACTTAGGACTAAGTAACAAAAATTTCTGAACTGAATAAAAGCTTTTTCCTCAGAAATTGAAAAAGACTTTCACTGATAACTGGTTGTCTACAAGAAGTCACTGTAAGGCCATCAAAAAAAAAAAAAAAAAAGGCAAACAGGTAAATGTGAAATTAAGTACAGTAAGTATTGAGTAAGTTCATTTTCAGTACAAATCAGAAAGCAAATTCAGGGAAAATGCAATGGTTTAGGGAAAAGAATAGGCTACTTTTATCATAGGAGACTAAAATATTTTTATCACACATTCAGGCTCAGTAAAGTCTGAGTGGGCAATATGGTTTCTACTGGTAAAAGTATAATGACAGGAAATAATTATCTCAGCTGAAATACGGAGCTGGATAAAGAATAAAGGTATTAATTTCACCTAAATTCTGGTGAGATTTTTTTTAATCCACTACTTTTCCATGGTGATTAGCTAATACTAACAGAAAGCATGCACCAAAGTGTGAGTTTTAAGAGTAATACTGCAGTAGATGCAAATTCTGGTGCTATTTCTTCCTCTGAACTGCATATTCATGGTATTTAAAGTCTTTTTATTTCCGACCTTCTAGGTGCCACTTAATTAAAACACCTAATTTAAAAGAGTCCTAGTTTACTAATATTTCATGCATATTAATTTTGGAATATTAAACTAGAGGGGAAATAAGAAAGCTCAGAACAGTTTAGAATACTATAATTGAACAAGAGACTAATAGCTTTAGGTGGTCCCACTTTTGGCTGCAAAATTTTGAACATATTAAACAGTTTGTTTGAAGTATGCTGTACATGGTATCCTGTGACTTGATTTTTTTTTTTTTTTTTTTTTCAGTACTATCATTGTATAAGATTCCAAATTGGTAAATCTCTTCAAACATTGTTATGGAGTTATTATTATTACCATTACTAGAAAGGAATTAAGATATAGAGTATCCTCTTCCATTCAATCCAGTTTTTTTTCCCTTTTAATGTTTGCAAAATAAATGGAAGGACATTTATTTGGTGTTTTTTTTGTTTTTGTTTTTGTTTTTTTTTTCCTTCATGTAACATTAGGAGAAGCTCCTAAAAAAGCTACAAAACATGTACAAAACATTACTGACTCCTCATGAAATAAACAGACATAGATAATATAATTATCCATGCTGTTTACCAAATGTTTCAATTTCAGGTAGAAATCTCATGGGAGACAGCATTTACATTCAAAGATGACTGATAAAGAAATTATCATTTTGGTTGAATAATACAGTAAATTCTGTATTGCATGTGGGTAGAAGACAATAATTGGTATGGCACTCTTGTCTTGCACTCTATATCACTGGTCTTAAAAAATAAATGTCCTTTAAAATGTAATTGAATGAATAATCATTAATGGAAGTTATGAGAAGTAATCAGACTGTCAGTCTGCATTTTTTGGTGTCCAGAAAATGAAAAGCAAGCAAGACACTTACTAGAACAAGTGAGACATGCTTTTTACCGTGATAAAGATGCAATCCAATACAAATCTACTGAATGTCATCTTCTCTTGGAGTCAGAATGACATCTCTATTCTCCACACTTTTAATCCTAAGGCACCTCACAGCAGAAACTGTCAAACTAGTGCTAATTCAAAAAAAGCCCTGGAGGTGAAAATGTTTGACAGCATCTCTCACTTATCCAAATGAAAAATCAGGTTATTTTCCTTCACCATCCTTTTTGCCCACTTCTGTACATACTTCTTTCGAATTGACTTTCATTTGTTTTGTCATTGGTCACACATAAATCTGTAGCTATAAGATTTCTCTTCCATTGTCTTTAGTGATTTGACTATAATTATCTGTAGTGAAAGACCAAGATAAAATGTGAATTGCATTGTACAAAAGGTGAAAACACCTTGCTTTTAAGCTGTACACATGACCTGAGAAACAGAAAGCACTTTCATTTATATTTTTCAGAAACCCTTCCTGCCTTCTGGATATCTTAATTCACCTAAATAACATTTCAGTAAAAATTGGGTAAATATTAAATATAAACCATTGCTAGTGGCAAAGAACCTTGGAAATAATCTTGAGGAGTGATCCTGAGCTTTATTTCATTCTCTACTTCCTCTCTATTAATTCTACTTTAAAACAAAAAATTTGGTCTACCCTTTTAAATGTAATGCACTTATCATAATTTTGTGTCTCCTTTGCTACAAACATTATTAAGTTTGCGGTACTGGTGGTTTCATCCTCGTGGGCAGCTGAGATCCACCAAGTCACTCTCATACTTCTGCTCAAAGGAAGAGGGGAGAAAATACAATGAAAAAAGGTTCAAGGGCTGATAAGGACAAAGGGATCCATCACCAAATTACCATTACAAGTAAATCAGATTCAGCAGAGGGAAATTAAGGCAATTTATTGCCTATTGATAGCAGGCTAATGAGAACTGAAATCAAACTAAAAACATTCCCAACCCATTCTCTTCTACTTCCTCTCCCAAGCAGAGGAATGGGGAATGGGGGCTGCCAACAGTCTACAACACTTCATCTCTGCATCTCTTCCATGGTCACTCTACACCTGCTTCATATAGGTTCTCTTTCACAGGATGCCATCTAAATTATCCCATGTGGGATTTTCACAGATCGTACCTTTTCAAGCACTGCTCTAACATGGCTCTTTACCATGGGGATCCTCTCTACCATAAACTTTGGTATATAAATACAATCCAAATGTTTACAGTATTTAAGGTCACTAGGACCAAAGTGCCATCTGATCTTAAGGACCCTGTCATGATTGGGACTCAGTTGAATGAGATTTCTCTCAGTGATTGTCATATCCCAAGGTTCCTTGTTCTCATCATTAAAATTGATTTATATCAAAATCACTCCATTTACAGTAGAAATTACTGATTTTGGAAGATTACAAACAACAAAAGTCTTGGAAAGAAATTTCTGTATTTCTTTTACATCTTAACCAACAACCAAGGTTCAAAGGCAAATTATGGAGTTAGTTGCTGGTCAAAGCCTGAAAACAACAGATAGTTTGCTGTATTTGTACATAAATAAACCAAAAGAAAGAAGATTTAGATTAGATGTCAAGAGGAAATTCATTGCTCTGAGAGTGGTAAGGTGCTGAAAAGATTGCCAAAGAATCTGTGGGTTCCCCATCTCTTGAAGGTGCTCAAGGCCAGGTTGGATGGAGCCCTGGGCAGTTTGACGTGGGGGGGTGGAACTAGATGATCTTTAAGGTCCCTTCCAACTCATTCTATGATTCAGTGTATTTCCCATAGATGTGCGTGAATCTAATGTATAAAAATTTCCTTGTTGAGGAAATATGAAAGAAGCAAAATGCAGATTAAAGAAAAAAAAAACAAAAAAAAAAAACCATGATTCCCCACCCTTCTCCCCCTCTGGATCATATTCAGTGTGCTCTAGTGGTTTCTGTGTTATTTTTTAAATTGCCAAAGCTTGTTTGTAAGGTTGACATTAAGCTGTGAAGGGCAGGACTAAACTCACCATCTTAGAGCCAGTAGGTTATCTCCAAAAGGATGTCAAAGCTCTGATTCATTCATGAAACAACATTCATACAATCTGTTATGTATTACAGTTTTCCTGGATAGATTTTCTTTTTTGCATCATGGCCAAGACATTTCAGTGTTCCTGTTCCTTTGAAACCCTCTGGATAAGATCTGAGTGATTTCCAATGCAGAAAATTATTGCTGTAATTAATTAATTACAAATCAGCTCTTTGTTAATAAACCCACTGTTAATAAACCCAACTGAAATCTAAGTTTTGTTCAGAAAGCTTTCATTTCAGTTTTATTTTCTAAAGTGTTTTTGAAGGTGTTGGTGAAAAAAAAAACAAAGCATAAAAATATGGAAGCGTTAACCTTGCTTCTTTGGTTTGTTCCTCTGTAGGAAATAAATAGGGAAAAGGAAAGCAGGATAGAGCTTTACTTTAATCCTCTTTCTCTGGGCAACCTGGATCAGAAGTAAATTCTTGATTTAATATATGCATCATAATGCAGGATGGCATGGCCTCATCAGGCAGGTCAGTTTGCTTTTGTTGATATTGTTATTCACCTTTAATTTGTTGTTTTCTAGAGAAGGATGAATTAAACTTTTCATCCTTTAACATAGGCTGCTAGCAAGAGTATTGTTGCATTTGTAAATCAAACTGTTTTTAAAGAAGGAATTATCTCACAATCATCCTGCAATGCGGTTTACGTACAACAAATTTATTGCATTTGTGAGCACTGTATTAACACTTACATGGAGTCTGATTCTCTAGTTAACTGCCAGAACAGCAAAGTTGATGGATTCGGCATCATTCTTGATTTCCAAGAGGTAGTGTCTTCAAGGAGACCGTTCAGGCTGCAGCCTTCTGCAGAGGAGCAGAGTTATCACACCATCCCTTACCTGCAATCTTAATCTTCCCTCACAACTTCTTATTACTGATTGTGAACAAAAGAAAATCCTTTAGGATTTATATTTATCTGGACGTGTATGTTTTGACTTCAGATAGCTAGGCACAGAAATTTGATTTTTCTAGAATAATGTGATTTGAAGAAAGACCAGGATATACAGTGCTGATTTTCTCATTTTATTTTATAAATACCTTGGAAATGTCACTTTCCTGATCTGCATGTACTATTGGTTTTGAATTTCAAATGTTAGAACTGCTTGAAAAATAATTAAAAAAAATCTAATTCTATTCAATACACAAGACTAACATCACTCCTAGCTAGCAAAATATTATTTATCTATCTATCTATCTATCTATCTATCTATCTATCTATCTATCATCTATCTATCTATTTTTCCTACATAGCTGTTATTCCATTACTTGGGCAAGCTTGCACTGAGGGAGTGAAAGCAAAGCTCTCAAAATTCCATTGTCAGCCCCGGCACCCATTCTGAAACTGGAGCCCAAATAATGTCACGGTACTTACAACTAGGTCCATAAATCCAGGATGAATATGATTACAGAAGTAAGATTAACCACCAGAATTTCCATTGGGACTGAGAGTAAAATTAAGGAATCACTGTTTTATGGAAGGAAATCTTACTTTTTTTTTTTTTAAAGACTGTGGATATAATGATAGATAACCTGTTAACTGTGCTCTCAGTGAATTTAGGACATTCCTGCACTTGTAACAGCAACATGTCACTCTTTACCTGTTAAAATAATCTGTTAAGAAAAACTCAGCTGAGACAATTTAAAAGATGATTAGTAGATTTGGGAAAATGACTTTAAGCATAATAAGCAAGAATGAAACAACACTAGAAATAGAGTGGAAGTCGCGTTTTCCTTGCTTCTCATTTAAAAGAAGCAACAGGCTTGGGGTGATGAAGTCTGGACAGGAAATGTCAGAACTGCTCAAATAATTTCACTGTGATCATTTCCATCAGGATTTTCTCAATTTACTGATATATATGAAACTGAGTCCTGACTCACGACATTGCCTACATTTCAAAAAGACAATGCGAAGTTATTTATTTTGCTTTGAACTTTCTCCACTTTTCTTAGATACATCTCCTAGTTACATACTCCAATAATTTTGAAGTATATTATGTTTAAAATAAAGATCATCCATCCATTTTAGTGAAGTCTAATCTCAAATCACTTTGTCAAGCACCCTCCTTTCTAAAGTGTATTTGCTGATCAACTGTATAAAACAACTGCTAGTTTAGTGACATGCTTTACTTTTCTTTCTGGCAGTCCACATATTCACTGCCAGTGAAACTGTTTAAAACTGTAGAATCCTTACGGGGTTTATTCATCACCAAAGTCTTATTTTCTGAAGTAAATTAATGATTTGCTATTCATGGAGACTTTACTCTGCTTATCACTGTATTAACATGCATCAAAAAATCACAATAAGTCATTTTTCAAACCTTGAGAAAAATAGCCTAGAGACATTCTGGTGAATGAAGGTCTGCAGGGGAAGCAGTGAGTATATTTTGAATAATGGAAATATACTCAGTTAACATCAGGTAAAGCTGTCAGAGGTTATTGCTAGCATTCAGAATCAGTCCTCATTTCCACAAACTCTATGTCTGAACAAAGTGAGAGCTGACATTGGGAGCATCTACATAAAGAAGAGCTGCATTTTCTGTACAGATTTTGGCTTAGCTGTGAAGGTTGCCTGGATGCCAATTCACATTGGCATTGTGTCACTGACACTTGGAGATGGGCATAAGAAATCCAGGAAATGCTTGCAACAAATGAGAGACAGTGGCATCTGAGAAAGATGGATGTCAGTGATAGAAAAACAAATGTAAATGAGAGAAAAAGTTTTTTAAAAAGTTGCGTATTTAGTTAATGGAAACAGAAACCACAAAAAGGTAAAAATTTTGAACACTGCTGAACTCTGCACCTGAAATAATAAAGTAAAAGGTGTCTTTGTCATAGGAGAGGAATACTGTACCCTCCTTTTTCTTCTATGAGAAGGTATTTAAAAGCAGCTTTGAAGATCTCAGACAAACTAATACCCATGGAGTTGTTTTTGCAATAGAAACCAACATTGTGCTATGTTAACAAGGAAGGTAAAGAACTGAACTGAATTTCACAATTCCTAGGCAAAATATAATTGATCAGTTGATAATTGATTTTATATCCTCCTCATCTGTCAACATCCTTTTTCCTGTGTGGTGACTCAGATTTCTGTTTTGCATAACAGATTGAGTAGGCAAAGCAATTTTAGCCACCACAAAAAATTTCCCTAGGGTACTGAAGCTCTGAATTCATTACTATTTTGTTTATAGAATCATACAATTGAATCACAGGGTCATAGAGTAGCTTAGGTTGGAAGAGACCGTAAAGGTCATTGAGCTCCAATCCCTTGCCATGAGCTGCTTGCCACCCACCAGATCATGCTGCCTAGACCTGGCCTTGAATGCTTCCAGGGGCAGAACATAGAGCAAAACACCTTACCCGCTACCAGGATCTTATAATCTAAATAACAATAACAGGAGATGCTTAGTGGCCACTGACCCAGACATGAAGCATAATGACCAACTGTAGGACTAAGACTGAGAGTTTTGAATGAAAATGAATCTTTGATTCCTAGACAAACTTTTTCTTCACCACGGGCTTTTACCTTCCCTTTTGCATTTCATCCAGCAGGCCTATGCTTACTGAGAGTTCCTCACAACAAAGACTCTCTTTCTATGTGTGTGTTGCAGCTACCGGTGTCTGGGATTTCCTGTCATTGAAAGATTATTCACACAAATATTTCATGTCAAAGAAAGTGAGATAAGCTGTAGTTCATACACGTCACGGAATCAGAGCGGCCCAGGCTGGGAATGAACTCAAGGATCATGAATCTCCAACCCCCCTGCCACAGGGCCACCAACTTGCCCATTTAATACTAGGCCAGATTGCCCAGGGCCCATTCAATCTGGCCCTGAACACCTCCAGGTTATCAATGACATGCAGATTCTAAGAGATGTGGACAGTTACTAATTTGTTAGATTAGTATAAAATTAGAAGTGATGAATTCATACTTGGAATCACACTTACGTACAGAATTTGTGATGCGCTCAACAAACATTATCTGAAAAGCATCAAAAAAGACAGAGAACTACTTGAAAATATGTAGGAAAAAAGGCAGTGTTCCAGAAAATTCTGATATATGTATATTTATTTTTTTCCTAAGAAATTTAAAGGAACAAAAAATTAGTAGCTAAATATAGAACATAGGCAATGGATAACAAAGCAAACACTTTGTCTCTCAAGTCTCATTGTTATTGTACTATAGGGATATTGTCTATTTGCTGCTTACTTCTTCCCAAAATTTGTGTTAAAATGAGATCTATTTTCTTTACACACATTATTTGAAATATATATTGGGAAGAAAAGTTCTAAGCAATTTACCAATTCTGGAACTGGCAATGTCGTATCAAAGAAGAGAGCTTAGTACTATCTCTTATTATTACACTTTTACAATTGTGTTTTCTTTAGTTATGGTGGTCATCAAACTGAGGATATCAACAAAATCTACTGAAATGAAAATAATTAAAATGATTATGAGAAACTTCATAAATTCCAATTTATTTTACTGTATGATCTGGTTACTTTTTTTTCTTTTTTTCTTTTTAGTGAGTTCTACTAGAAATATTCAGATGTCTCAGATTTCAGTAGTGTATTTTGGATGCACTGGAAGAACAGTTTGAAAGAGTAAATCTATTCTGTACCTCAAATCAAAGAAAATGCATTCACAAATTAAGACAAAAATTTATAGTAGCATGTTCTGAAAATATAGCTGAAACTCTGAAAAGTGAAATAATGTAATTTATATCTCTTACAGTTTATACCATTTAGAGTTTCACTTCTAAATTAATTAATGGTATTTCAAATAGAATACAAAAAGAAATACAAACTAAAATGTGACAGATGTCCTAAATGTGATTGCTTTATAATTCAGAACCTTCTTCTATAATCTCTTGCCTAGGATATTTGCCTTGTGGCTTGATAAATAATTTTTCTGTCACATCATATACCTGCTCTGATAAAGAAAGGATTGATTATTTTCTAAATCAGCTTTGTAATTAATTCTGAAGTAATCCACCATCCCCCTTGTTGATACTTACTTCTACGTGTTTCTGATAAAATATAATTTTTAATTCTCTCTGGATTGATAGATATAATGTTCAAAGAGAAGCCTACTTATAACTGACCTAAGACACTTCTGCTAATAAAAATTTATTTTAACTTCACTTCAAAGATGAAAGTTTCTTAATTAACAACAGGAGCTTTACTGAACTGAGTTTGTTACAACCATATCACCATTTCTTGGAGGTGTACTATATTCTTTCTTATCAAAATCTACTGGAGAAAAAGGGATAAAAATCATATTTAGACACAATGAAAAACTTACTACTCTGAATACTGCTAATGCTTTTGAAAATCAAAGTTTTAAGAAGTAGAGCTTTTATATAATGAAGAACATTTAAAATTTGTACTTGGAGTAGAATTCACCACTTAACTTCCATTTGCAGTACTTAAATAACACTCAAGTGGTGCACATGACTTCAGATCTGCAGGGGGCAAATTTCTCCCTTAATCAAAGCAGTTTTTACTATGCCATTTGAAAAATGATATTAGCGAACTCTGAAACTCTTGTTCATGTTTTTGTTTAGTCAATAATATGTTATTTTCAAGGTTGCATTTATCAATGTCAAGAACAATATTTTCCGGAAAGAAACCTGTGCTGTAACCATTTCAGCCATTACAGTTTAGTAGTCAGAAAAACATTTCATAGTGTATTCCATAATACTATGTATAATTAACCTACGTAGAAAGACTGATCAGAGGCCCTTCAAATAAAAATTTTTAAACATATTAATATTTATATGGCTATTTGTTGTATCTGAAGACCACATAAGCTTTAATGGTCTATCCTTAACTACTGATCTTTTAATACTGTCAATATCTGATCTTAAAGAGGAGTAAAAATAAAATAAAATAAAATAAAATAAAATAAAATAAAATAAAATAAAATAAAATAAAATAAAATAAAATAAAAAGAAATGAGTTTCTCCTTGTTTACCTAATCACAAGGGAATCTTTGTTTATTCTGTGGTCTTCTCAGTAATCCCAGGTTCTAGACATCATCTAGGCATTTTAGGGTAGGGAAGACTTTTGACATATTTAACTCTCCGGTTCTTGGTTTCTTATAAAGCAAATCAAGCACTGAGAGAGGAATTAATAAGTATAGCTAGAACTGATTCTGCTTATTCTGATGAATAGAAATGGGGGACAACAAACAAACAAACAAACAAACAAAGATTTACAAAATAAGCATAAGAAACTCAGATTCAGTCTGAAAGAAACTTTTGAAAATATGAAGTCTGAGGATTAGAAACCTGAAGTAAAATCACATTTCATAATACCTGTTTTTCTGTAAGCAATACTGGCAGCTCTACATATTCAAGAAATAGGAATTAATTCTAGAGAAAATCACAATCTTTATCATTAACATGTTTTGATGCTTAAGTCGTTTCAAACTTGAAGACTGACATTGACCTCTAAAGCTCATAAATTTCATTTGAATTATGATTTCCCAGATTAGAAGGCAAATATTAGGGAGAGAAAATTTCTCAGGATTGTAGTAAATAAGAGTTTAGTAAATTTATTCTGATATAGATGGAAATGCAGCCAACAGATTTTTGAAAAATTTTCTTTTCTTGGAATATAAAGAAGATACTCATCTGCTTTAAAATGTATTCCTATAAGTTCCAGATTGATGAACTTCCCTGAGAGAAATTTGGATATTCTTTCCCATTGTACAGTTCTATGAAGTCTTACTTTTTAAACTTTTTTTTTTTTTTTAAGGAAGGAAGAAAGCAAATAATTACTGAAAAGAGCAGTAATCTACTAGTATGACATTTATTACATCTGTTCTGACTTGGAATGTATATTTGATATTTACAAAAATCTTGAAGAAGAAGAACATAAGGAAAGTGAAATCGGTCAGATAAATACTGAGAAAAAAAGGTATAATATTCCTCAGCTTGTGGTAACGGAAAATTTTTATAAGACTAACGAATCTGTTGATGTATCTATTATTCATATGAAGTTTGGTCACTGTATTTGCCTTCTTTTACTTCTCACAGTATATATTGGCACAGAAACCTCTGTTTTATTTTCTCTTCTTCTTCCAGAGTTTTGAGTTCCCACTACATACATTTCACAAATGCTTTTAAATTTTGACACCATATGCACAAAGTGGAAAAACGTTGGGCAGAGAGCAGCACACCAAAAAGGAATCTGAAGAATATAATAGATCACAGTAGTACAATGGTATGGTGTTACACAAAATAACTTCACATCAAATTCTTAACGGTTGAATTATAGTTAAACCATACAAAATGATCTCCCAATTGAACAATAATCATAGTGTCACACTGGTTTGCATATCCAGTTTCAAGAACTATGTTCCAAAAAAATCTAACCTATTTATATAGGATCTAGAAGAGAGAATCAAATATAATTTAAGGAATAGAAATCTTGACTTATAAGGAAGTCTACAAAAATAAGCATGACTGAGTGTATTTAAAGAAAACCTATATAGAGACGCATAGGCTATAGAGACATATAGGCTCCACAAAGAAAGACATGACAGAATGTTCCACATATTACTGCAGAAGAGGAGATCTAGGTCAGATAATAGGAAAAACAATCTTTTCAGTTATAAGAGTTATTAAGCACTGGAATATTTAAGGGTGGCAGTAGAATTCCTCTCATTTGGATTTTCAAAGGATGAGATGGAGAACTAACAGGTTATAATGGGTTCATATGACTCTATTGTGGAACCATGGAGACAAAGCAATTACTGGTGGTCCACTCTGCATTAATCTGAACACTCAGAATCTACGTTACTGCTTCTGTGAATACTCAGGCGTTGGTCATCATGAAGATGTTCTTTAATAAAATCAAAACACAGGATATGACAGTGTTTCCACTTCTGATGTGTTTTTTTAGAGGCAACTAAACAGGAATGTTTCCTCCTATAAATCTCTTCAGGCAAAGATAGAAAGATAACGACACTGTAGATAGCAGCAGTACAATAATTTCCTTAGACTTCTGAAAAGATAGAAAGCTGGAATTGTTTTTCCTGTCTAGAAACAATTCATCAGACAGTGGCTGTACAAATGATGATCTACTCTTAGACATTATAAGACATGAGATTGATAAAAACCTTCTTCCTTCTTCTTCAACTGGATATATCAGTGATAAGTGCAGAAAAGCCGCAGATTTATGCAGTGTATTTGATCAGCTCTGGGGATATCATCCAAGTATTCATTAGAAAAGGAAATGTCACTGAGATCTAAAGTTAGGATCATCAGCATTGCCCTTTATGAGGTACATAATTTTGAGCTGTTGATGAGAAAAGTTGGTATTTGGGCTTTTGACCAAGTACTTTGCAATAATTTAATGAAGATAAACATTGTTGGAATTTAATTTAAAAAGTTATTTAACAACTAGAGGGTGCTGCTGACCACTTAGCAACTATAGGAAATGCCAAACTAATTTACTGTGTTCAATTCATAATAGGAACAATATTACATCTATCTTTGGAAGGCAAAGTAGATTTCCAGGTACACAGAGATTACAATTATTTTGGGAAATATATCGAGAACTCTAAATGGGAGTCATCTCATTTTAACTCAACTGTCTATAAAATGATTTCCTAATGCCAACAGTTAGACAATCGTAATATCAATGGAGTCCAGAGAGAGATTCAACTGACCTACTTGCTTGGGCTTGATTCAGTTGTCTTATCACAGCAAATGGTACCAGTTGAGATGTTTTGATATGTCTCAGCTGGCCACTCACTGTAAGTCCAGAAAGGCAGAACTGTTTTGCATCTCCTAAAGGCCTATTCTATCTTCAGTGGTTTACATATAAGTTACAGCACAGAGTATTTATTTTAATATATTTTAAGAAGAGAAAAACCTTTGGACTCCACTGATTGTATCTTCATTGTCAGCTTAGGCATTTATATCCTATTTTCTACATAGACAGCTTTACTACTGTGATCCAAGATCTGGTGAAGTTCTTTTTGTGTATTTTATATTAGTTATAGAATTACAATGGTGCAATACATCTGGAAGTTCTTTTATTTTAGATTTTTTTCTTGTAAATGTAAGCAGGGATAAACTTGCTAGCTTTCTGAGCAAAACAAAACTCCCTGATGGAGTCTTTTGCCTTAGGGAGAAGCAGGGTACTGGGCAAAGGGTGTATTTTATTGTGTAGCTGAGTTTTTCAATTGAGTTTTAGATCAGTCAGCCATCACTCATTGCTGTAAAAAGCATAATTTAAAGGGGAAAAAACCCAGAGAATTAAGGTCTAGAGGGAAAGACACATGAGAATTGGCTGAAGTTCCTTGGGTTGTTCAGCCTAGTGAAGAGGAGGCTGAGGAGAGACACCATCATGGCCTACATCTTCCTCAAGAGGGTCAGCGGAGAGGCAGTGCTGATCTCTCTTTCTTATGATCAGTGATATAACCCAAAAGAATGGCATGAAGCTGCAGCAGAAGAGGTTGAGGTTGTATATTGGTTGTATATTGTATAAGGTGGGTCAGGGTGGTCAGGCATTAGAATGGTTTCTCCAGGGCAGTGGTCACAGCACTAAACTTGCAGAGTTCAAAAAGCATCTGGACAGTGCTCTCAGACACAGGTTCTGATTTTGGGTGGTCCTGTGTACAGCCAGAAGTTGGACTTGATGATCCTTATGGGTGGGTCATTTTCAACTTGGGTCATTCTGTGATTCTCTGATTAAAACAAAGAAAGTAGTAAATGATCATGGATATCGTATTGCAAAAGATTTATCAAGGACGATATACATTCTAATGGGAAAATCAGACGCACTATTCTTATACTGTTGAAACAAAATGTTACTTCCCTAGAAATGTAAAATAATCACAGCCCATAGAAATATGAACTCCACATGTAGGCTACTTTTTTTCTATTTGGTTTAGATTAGGTAAGAGAAAATATTTCCCTTGATGAATCAGTAACATGTCGCAAGGACTATCACAGGGATTGTCACACAGATTATTTGAAACACTATCAGTCAAAGCAATGTACAATATACTCTCTGGAAAAAAAAAAAACAAAAAAACATACACTGATGAGTCATGGTAAATAATCCCTCTTTTGCAAGGATTTCAGTATATTGCGAACAGCTGAGCAATATCAACTTTCTGTGTCTGAAGTAGACCTGCTAAGAACATATGTAAACAAATAATTGTTTAGAGTTGAAAAAATGAGAACAAAACAGAGGTAAAGCAAAAATTGGAATGAGAGACTCTTAGGTATGAAATAGGAATCCTATGTGGCTTGCATCAGTTCATAGCTGCCCAAGGAAATTGTGGAGTCTCCTTCTCTGGAGATATTCAAAACCCGCCTGGACACCTACTTGTGTGACCTGGTGTAGGGAACCTGCTTTGGCAGGGGTGTTGAACTCTATGATCTCTGGAGGTCCCTTCCAACCCCTATGATTCTGTAATATAAATCATCATGATTCAGTTAAATTATAAGCATATTTATTGTCATATGAACATAACCTTATGGAAAAATTTATTTTAATTACTTTTGTCTGTGTCAGTTCATACTATTAAAGCATGATTGTTGCAGACTCAAACTATTTAATTGTATCTTTTGACTGATTATTATCATACTATTGCTCACCCAATGGACTTTATTATCTATGATCCACAGCTTCACTTATGAACAATTCTTAACATATTCCTCTTAATGTCTTGCCCAGTTTTTTGATACTTATATTTTTCCTACTTATACATGTGTAAGATGAGAAACTGAAGACAGAAAAAGGAGTATATAAAAGTTTCTATACCTAAAGAATCAAAGTACATAGATATGTAGATAGGCATGAAGATATACAGATATGTATTAATAGACACACAGAGATGCACATGATCATTGTACAGAAATAAAAACACATATATAAAGGGGAGTTTTCCTCAAATTAATGTCAATGTCACATTATATTTTGAAATACTACTTTGGTGATATGGGAAAACTCCACCTCAGTAGTAAGGGAAGAGTTGTCTTCTTCCAATTTTTGTCTGTCTTCTGGAAACAATTATTTTTGGCATGCACAGGCTCCAAGGGAAGTCAAGCACTGAACTGTATGTCACATTGCACAAGACGGGAAGATAATGCACAACACCCCATGCATTCTGTTCTTAATTATTAGTATTGCACATTAGAACCATCTCATACAGTTTTCTAATGATGGTAGAGTCAGGAAGGGCAGAGAACAAACAAAAAAATCTAGTTCAGTATTCTGTAGATTTCTCATACAAAAACATGTATTTATACATACTGAATATACACTCACCTAATAACTGCTTTTGAATTCGTTTCAAATTATGTCTTTGGGGATTAGTGATGATTCCCATATATCAAAACAGTCAGAAGAGGCAACAAAACTCTTAGGGAATCACCAGTGCAGTAACCATCACCCCTATTTCATACAGTTCTCTTTTTTAAAAAGAATGCTTTGCTTTGTGTTAGATGAGATTCTGTGAAATGAAACAACGCCTACAGTTTCTTGAAAATTAAAATGATGTGTAACAAATGCTACAGGTTTTGACTGACTCCTTTCAAAGAAGGTAACTGCTAGAATCATACCTGTGGATGCTTTAGAGATGGGAACTATATCTTTGTACCATAATACAGAAGGAGTGCACGCATGTTTTGCATCACATTTTGACTTTGAGTAACTGGAATAGTATGTGGCTAGGTCTCAAAATGCTGTAACTGTTTTCATGAATGTATGCTTTCTAAAGGATCAAATAGTACAGGACAGCCAAGGATGGAATGCTTGCACTTCTGACAGTGGATGGAAAGAAAATGTCTTGAAAATTCCCCTGCAGTTTGTGCCTAGTGCAGTTTTATGTGATATGTATGTCTTATGAGGTAGTTATGTTAGGTGAGGTAATGTCTAGAATACAACTCTCTCATTTCTGACCTAAGCACCTACCTCACTGAGCTGCTGTACAATATGTAGGTATCATGCAATAAGCCTCTTAAGCCTCCTCAGGGGGCTGGGGGACAGGCAGTTATTGCTCATCCAACATTGCCTTTCAATAGCTATCCAGACACTCAAGAGAACTTCCCAATGAACTCAAAGGATAGAGGAGGACCCATGCATTCAATTTAGATACTTCTCCAATTAGAGAGTCCTGGGAAGTGGATGCATGAGATTGTTTGCTGATTATTTGTTCTCTTATGTTGTGCTTAAATCTCATTTTATACATAAGTAATGTGTTCTGCATTCCATTAAAATTTAGGAGTGAATAGGTGCATTTTAGCCAGTATACAGTTTCAGAACTGAAACAAAATCTCCCATTCCACCTGCTGCCCTTCTTAATAAGCTGTTTATACCCTGTGTCCTGTTAAGGACTGTTCTGTTCTAGGAAGAAACATATTTATTCACTGTATAAGGATACTGGAAGAAAAGCAGGACACATTTCATATCTTCTGCCTAAACAGTCCCCAAATATAAGAGACTGTAGAGATAATTTTGCCTTTTACCCTCTGGGAAGGATAATGACCCTCTAGGCTTTCTAAACTATAGGAGAATCATAGTAAAGTCTTTGCAAAGGAGAACAGAAGAGTATTTCTACTCCCCTTCAGGCAGTCGTGATATCTTTAGTCTTTTTTTGAGATCCCTACCTAGAGATGAATAGCCTCCAGTTATATGTTAGACCTACCTTTAACTTTTGCCATCCTGTAGAACAGCTCACCTTTCTCATTAGCACTACATCTGACTTTGTGTATCTCCTCTGATCTATTGCCTAACTTAAGTCTAGCACTGAGACTTGGGGCACCCTTAGTTTCACTTGGAGCTGAGCAGCTGCATGGACTCCATCATTCTCTCAGGTCTTTAAATGTTTATTAAATAGTTCAATGCTAAGTCATGCAGATCAGAAACATGAATGAAGGTGTGGTGTTAGGTCATTGGCCTGAAGGAAAAACAAGATGCTGGATATCATTGCCCTGGTTCATTTTCAGTGAAATGGGGAAATCTTTGGAGAGAAAATGAAGATGTAGAGCATTAGAGGCTCCAGAAACATTGAATACAGGAAAAACAGGGAACAGAGGGAAACAGACTCTTTGAAATCTATGCTATGTGACATCTCACGTGCTGAAACTGAAAGCATAATATCAAGCATTAGCAAGTACTGACAGCAGCACTTTCCAGGAGAAAAATAATGCTGAAACAAGCTTCCCTTTTAATTTTTTCAGTTCATCATTCAAGACCTGCTGAAAGCCTTTTCCCAGTGTTCAGGAAATAACCTATATTTTATATTTATTATTATTTAATGTTTTATATTTTATGCCTTTATATTATTTTATGTTTTATATTTTCAGCATTAAGTCAAAAGGACATGTAGTTTCATACATGCGTATTAGTATCTTGGACACTGAATAACAATAGATCTAGAAATAAATTATTGAAAGCAGAATAATTGACATATTGCTTCAGGAAATAATCATTTGTTATGCCAGTCATTCAACATGCCAACAGCCAGTATCTCAAAGATTTCTCTGTAATTTTTAGGGAGGCTAAAATCACCCATAATCACAACCTTACCTGTCTCTCTTATCTGATCATATAGTATTTCATTCTTCTGCCTTTTCTGTCGTGTTGGTCTTTTCCAGTCCCCTGCTATTAGGCCTTAAAACACTATCTATGAGCTCAATCCAATCGATTCTCTAGTGTTAGAGTTCTTTTGTGTGTTTCAGTGACAGATAAGGGCAAATCTTCTATTTCAGGTCTTTTTGAAACTTCCTATAGTCATGTATCCAACATTAAGTCTTGTTTTCATAGGAGTAGGGGGAAGAAAAAAGAACAAGAAAATAACCCAAGCTCTTGCTATACTGTCAATGTCATTCATTTTCATGCAAATTTCTAATTGTAAAAAGCTAACAAAATGTTAACGTGTTTGCACCAGCACTTCTACATTTCAATGTATTTCACACCATACATTTTCATCCTTGCGTCCTAAGATTATACAATCCATAGCATGGCATGCATGCTTACCTGTGCTTGTCAGTGTCTGAATGTTTGGATGTTTATCTATTAGTTCTTAATATTTTTTGAGTCAACTTGTGTGAGAATCCTTCTTAGTTTTTTTTTTTTGGCTCAAAGCTTGCTTCCTGAGGTTTTTCTTGTGATAAGACTCTGAGTGACTTGTCAACGAGGCAACTGATGGGTGCTAACTGTGTGACAATCGATATCGCTTTGGGAACATTCACAAGCCCCTTCCCCCAGAGCTGCTTGCTCTGTAGAAGAGCGGAAGAGAGTGCTCAGCAGTGTTCACTGGCGGAAGATCTGGCCTGTGGCCAAACCGCTCCAGCTAAGTATGGAAGGCTGGGGGATGATACCATTGTATCTCGCGAAGGCAAGATGCAAGTTGGTGCCTCCCTGCTTCCTCTTATCTGCTGGCAAGGCCAGAAAGATAAGAACAAAGGAGGTTCCTGCTGAGATCCCAGAGCCAGAAGCTGCCACCGCAAGGAGAACTGACTCAACCACCTTGGGTTTGAGCTGTCACTCAAAGGAGAGCTGATTCGACCACTTTGGATTTGAGCTGTCACTCCAAAAAGAGCTGACTCAACCACTTTGAAGCATTGAAAAAGGGCCATCATCACCATGGTTGTCGTCGTTGTTGGCAACAGGACAACTCTGCCTGACGACCCACCACTACTGAAGATCAAAGACTGAACTACGAACCTCGCTGGATCCACGGTGGTGACTATCTCCCTCTTGCTGCCTATAAAGACCCCTTGCTTCTTCTTTTCTATCTTTTCTATCGCCCTCCTTCCCTTCCCCCATTACCCTAATTCATAATAGTGTCCGTTCTCCCCTTCCCCACTTCCCCTGATTAAGATTTGTAATAAACTGGTTGGACCAACATTTGAACCTTTGCTTCTTAATCTCACGCTGGGTATATAGATAATAAAAGAACCTCCTCTCCCTCCTATAAATTGGAGCGAGACAACTTGCTGATTCCAAAGCAAATCCAACAGCTATGAAGTTATCTTAAAGATATGAACATTCATTAGATGTCATGAATTTATGAAGTGATAGAGAGATACCCTTTACTACGCTTCTACTCAGTGTTGAATAAGATTAAACTACTAAATAGCAAAGACACTACAAGGAGAGATACCATGGAAACATGCACTAAGACTACATAACTTCTGCTTCTCATCTCTAGTACATCTGTGTTGATAGTCATAATTTTCTTCCTTTTCATTACCAGATTTCACTCTCCTTTTTCCTTCCCTTAATTTATTTGCTCTTGTTTTCTTGCTAGAGGAAGATACAAATATGTATCTATTAAATATAAAGAAAAACTAAATATAAAAATTAAATGGATCTGAGCAAGGGGTCTAAAAAATTCTTTTTTTTAATTTGCTTTTATTCTGCTAGTATTTTATTGCAACTTTTTCCAAGAAGGAGACATCAGTTCTTGCTGATGCTGACAGCTTTTAAGCTGAATGGAAGCAGTGTAATGCATTTGCTGGGGGAGGGTATGGCTAAGCACTGCCAATCACTTTAGACTTCACTCAGCTATATGCTTTAGATACTGACAGAAAGCAATAATCTAGCACAGAGGTGATGTGTAAGATAATGTCATTTTTGCTGTACTTGTATTGTAGTACTTGATCTCCTTCTAACACATTTGAGATCTATAGATGGAAAAGACATTATAAATTCCAGAAATGTGTTGTCCCCTGTATTCCTTTGAGATATCCCACATTTTCTTTCATACTGTAATATGCTAAGCTCAGCCAATACACCACTGTCGTTTTCCCCTTGAAGATGCTTTTTAGGGATTTGCTGGCTCCCCTATCCTTCTCTGAATTTCAATGAAAACAAAGGAAATGGCAATGGGTGTGTATGTTGAGATGATATGGTGCTGGATGATTCAATTTCTTTCAGACAACAATATAGTGAGATTTACAAAGTATGGTCTATGACTAGATACCCTAATCCTCAGTTTCATCCTTGCTACGATGTGCTGTGTGGGACAATTGGTTTAAGGTGGCTTTAGATAAGGCAACTCTGTCTATTGTGCACGGATTACACATTCTTGGATCCTTTTCAGGGAGTTCATTAACATATTGTGCAAAGAGATGGAAGTTAACCTGGGGCTACTATAAGGAATTCAATTCTACAGACAGACATGATAGTGACAGAGGATCCTATTTCAGAGTTTTTGTAGATTGATGTTAAGTTGTAAAATTGAAGATAGAGTATGATTGAGCTTTTAAGTTGCCATGTCTTTATTTACTTTCAATGTTATGTTATCATTCAAAGTATCCGGCCAAAGCACATGACTTAATTTGTACAGAAGCTAAGCATTTTGACTGCCCTTGTCACCCCTGTAACGAACACCTTCAGGAGAAACTGCTTACCTTTTCTTAAGTAAAATTAAGCATTTCATCTCTTAAAAGGTATTGAATTTTGTATTGTAAAGCATAACTAGAAAACAGAGATCATCTGCCTGCTGTGAAAATTTTTTGTATTGCTATGAGAAAATTAATCAATGAACACCTTGAACCTGACATTGTTCTGCCAGTTCTTGGGCAAATCTAGAAAGTCAGAACTACATACCAATTAATTATTAGAACCAATACTGTTCTGAACTATCATTACAATTAATTTTCTTGTATATTTTTCAGACAAACTATGTTTTGCAAGGCTTTTGGAAGTTGTAATGCAAACTTGAAATGTCCAAATAATTGCAACTGAAAAGAGAGGGATAAAGAGCAAGAGACAACCAGTGAAGAAAAAATGTTTTCAGATGTGGTTTACAAATGGATGGAAAAGCAGAATGTGAAGCAAGAAGTGTTTAAAGCAATAAAATGTAGTGAAAAAAATGTAGAAAAACATGAAGAGTAGTCACTACATACATTAAAAAGGAGGACTCTAAGGAGGTTGTTCAAGAATTGTGACATCAGTGAAGTGTTAGACTGAGGCCTCCTAGATTTTCTCTTCCAGTAATGCTGGAAATGTGTAAGCAATTTTCTTTGGAAATATATCTGCCACCTAAAAGGTGAATGTTTTTAATATCAATATTATTAATAAAATATTTTCACAAATATTTTTCTCTTTGCTTATACTAAAATAGATGTGCAGAAAGCTTTCCTTACAAAAACAAAGATGAAAAATAAACAAAAAAACTGAAATCTTTGTTTCTGTTACACATTTTTTTTTCTGACTGAGTTTACAATAATGTAATAAAAATATTTCCACACACTGAGAAATTTATGAACTCTGGGAAAAGATTCATCTCACCTAGTTCAGGCATTTACCTATTTCAGAGATGCTGACATCTGAGCTCTCCACCCAGGGGTCTTTTTATAGTCATAAAAGAGAAACAGGCAATTTTGGTTCATAGTTCTTCTCTCTCAAGACAGCTAAACAGGATCAGATAACTGATGCTCTACAGTGGGCATTTTCCCCTGTACAGACAACTGATATTTCATTCAGATATTGGCACCTACAATGAAAACTTCTGTAGGTAGGTGAAATGAAACCTCTAGGCATCACAGGTTCCACAAAGCATGGGTCTGTGTCTACCTTCATTATATAGTACTTGAGGTAAACAAATTTCTAACTAATCTGACTCATGGTAGGTCCATGCTAGATTCAGATCATAACACATCTTAAGGGATGCCAAAGAAAAAGCATGTCTTGGATGAGTTTCAGTACTGTGTTTTTAACAACGATTTCAAATGAAAAAAAGATTGCTTGAGTCTCACATATCAGCTCAATTCAGGAAAATAGACCTCAGTTTTTAATTTTAATCCAACGGACTTTTCTACGGTAAGATAATGTCTGATTGTTGTTGAGCATATTTGTTGTTTGTGTAACTGCTGACACAATCACAGTTCATGTTTTAATGACAATATATGTAAGAACAGACTCATTAGCAGAATTATTTAGTTATGAAATATTTACAGGAAACAGATACTTCAGCTTTAGCCTGTTACCTACTGGCTTGATATTGATTTTCTTGAGTTCAATTTTCAATTAATAACAGTGACTTCTTTTGTAATGTTTTGAATGGTTTAAATTGTGCTTGTTTATAAAAAGAAGGATGAAATATACCTAGCTCAAGAGTGACAAACTTCTTCATCTGGAATAAGCTAATTTTGCTGATGTTCCATCAAAAAATGGAAAATCAATATATATGCTTGCTGATAGCTTGCAATCAGATTTAAGATATACATACACATTTGTTTAGTTTCCTACAACAGCATCTGGTTTGTCTTGAGAACAGTATTGAACTTTTCTTTGTATAAGAGTTCTTAACGAAATGTAGAAAGGACACATAATACAAAACAATCATCCAAAATATTGTGGTGCATATTAAGTACATTTGTTGCTCACTAGATGCATGGGATGGCCCAGGTAAGAGCAACAAAATATTAGGTGCTCTAGCTAGAGTGACTTAATTCTTGAATCAATATTCTTGAAGACAAAACAATAAGCACATGCTTGGCATGTGAAAAACAAATCCATTATGACCATTGGTAAGGATGTGACATAATATTTGCTCATCTTGGAAATGTTTTCCTTCTATTTACCTAATTATCAGTGAACATCAGATTAAGAACATATAGAGAGGATTTAGATAGAAGTTCAGTGTTCATGAATTGTCAGTTCATCATCTATTGCAACTAAATGGGTGCTTCACATAGGTATAACCAACTCTAGACTCTCTGGCTTGTCAGAAATAGCTTTGTGGATTTGGTGATGTAAATTTGATTTAACATTTTTTATCAAATGGTTTCTAAAAGAACAATGAGCAACATAGGAAAAAGGAAAATGTAATGCTATTGACAGTTTTGAGGTTTAAAAGAAAAAAATAGCCATTTTTACATAAAAAGATAATAGGCTTTATAATGGTATTCATTAAAGGCTATTAAAGGGAAAATAAATGAGGTTAAAAATGCTATTAAGGTTGCAAAATGAGTAACTATCAATAATTGCCCTTGCAAACTGAACTGTGTGTCTCAGTTCATTAAATAAGGCAGAGATCTCCTATCATGTAAAAATCTCCATCTGACAGTTGATAATGATCTTACTGATATTCAGAGGGAAAGAAATGTCAGTGGAATACTTCATAATGAAATACCTTATGTAATCTCAATGTGATTTCTACCAACTTCCCCTACAACTGATTGTATTTATGGAATTGTCAGAATGTGGCTTGTAATGAGAAACCAGCTCAACCTTGGCAACAGAAAGATGTCGTTTCTCTTTAGTTAACCTCTAAGTATTGCAAATTATTATATATAGATATTCATTTGTAATGAATGCAGATCATCTCCTTGCTTCTATTATTTTGTCAGTTGTTCACAGTACATCAATGTTATAACTATTAGGGATTTTTTTTTAACTATTTTGTGAATAATTTTTATACCATCTCCCTTATAAGTCCATGCAAAACATAGTAACAACACTGTGGATTCCCATTTGATACGTAATACGTATGATTTCCAAAGACATTCAAAACAATATGGTTCTGCTCAGAGAATGTCTTAAAACTTTGTGGCTTTTTTTCCAAGCTCTTCCTATTTTCCGTAGCAAGTTATTGCATTTTTTTAGTATGTGATTATGTGTAGCTACTACCTTAATATGCAAACAAAACTTCTGCTATAGAAGCTACTTGAGTACCCAGATTTTGAAAGGTATCAATTTTGTAATTTGAAGGTTACTGCATTTCACAAACTACAAGTGTGAAGCTACTGTAAAGGTAATGTGTTTTGTGTGTAGAATTCTCCCTGCAATCACTGATTTTTTCAACAACAGGGACTTCTATCTTCAGGCTAAGAAAATTTTTCAAAAAACAAGGTTTTTTTGTAATGAAGCCTATAAAGAACACCTCAATAGCAAAACTGCTTGTTTTATCGTGTGGCATATCAGTTTATGTGACATATGTCACATTGTAGGATCAGTCCAGCTATCACATAATACCACACTCTAAACGGTACTTTGGTATTATACTAGCACTTGGCACCAGCATCATAGCACTGCACAAGGCTACCATTGCAACCAATGACAGAGAACTCAAGAGGACAGTTGAAACAACAGGATTTTTCAGTTCTCATCCAGAAATCTGCTGTTGACATTGTATGTCTATTGATTTCCTGAGTTTGTTCCAACTCCACTGCATAAATGAAGGAATTTTGAGACTGAGGACATTAAAGTCACTCAACTGAAAATCATTATTGTAATCTCCTAAAACTGACAATGAAAGAAAGGAAAAAAAGAAAAAAGCAAAATTGAAAAGGACAGAATCACAGAATGGCCAGAGATGGAAGGGACCTCATGGATCACGTATCTCCAAATTCCCTGCCACATGCAGGGCAACCACCCAAACCTTCAAATAGTTTTAAAATGTCCTAAAAAATTAAAAGAAATGTTACCCTTGTCCTCAGAATATTCACTGATTTTTTTTTTCTGTACTTTCAACATTAATATTAATTTTAGGTGAAAAAGTTTAAGCTAAAAGTTTGTATGTCCAAATATTCTAAATAATAATAGTAATATTACTTATCTGGATAGAACTAGAAAAATGCATTAGTAACTGATTGAACTGTGGTGATTTTCTTCTACTAGCACTTACAACAGTAGCAAAAGGAATATATGCCAGTGAAATAAGTCTTCTCATTAATGAATATACATATGTATATATATTTGTCCTTATTTTTATTCTTTTTATAGTAGCATAACATTTTTGAAGATCCATGGAAATTTATTGAATAATATTTTTGAAGATCCATGGAAATTCACTGAATAAATAACAATTGGACAACCTGAAAGTTAATGTGAAGTATTAAGGTGGGTCAAAATCCCCATTAAAAACAAAACAAAACAAAACAAAACAAACAAACAAACAAAAACAACAAAACATAATACAACAAAGAATAATGAAAAAGTCTTTATTAAAACAAACGTGTAAAGAGCTTCCTCTTATAGTAATGCTAGTGGGTCCAATTGTAATATTAATGAGTCTTGGGAATTGATGATTTTAGAATTCCTAGCCTCTCTCATCTTTGATCCATTAGTGGATATAGATCCAGAAGGAGTGAGCACAATTGGGCAGAGGATGCCTAAGTGGAAAATTGATCCTTGTAAGTGCTAGCTTACTTGCTTGACACATTAATGTTTCCTGTTTTAGTGCACTGAACTTTTGCTCTGTGATAATGGGAGTTCAAGTCCCACTTGGGATGTTAAACTTTCAGTAAAGACTTAGAGTGAGCATGGGGGATCTGTCATTCCTTTACAATTTAATTAAAAGGATAAGTTGAAACTAATGGAGAAAATATAATGCAATTACCATCATCATCATCTAATTCTGGAGTTGAGAAATAGACCTTTTCTGTCACTTAGTCAAGGGAATGGGTGACTGGGGAGTTAAAACAGACAGTGAAAAGTATTGAAAGGTGCTACATCTGAAGTCTGAGCTTTTTAGTTACTGTCTCTCTTTCTGCCCAGCCTGTGGGAATCAAAAAATAAATAATATCAAATTAAAAATTCAATGACTTTGAACCAAGTTTGCACCTCAAGCACTTATTAATCAGACATAATATAAATAAAAAGACATAAATTGATAGTTTTGAGAATGCCTTACAGACTAATTAAATGGTTCACAGAGAACTCTTGAGAGATGGGCAATTAAATAATTTACCGAATAGGTTATTCGGAAAAGTTGAGTAGTGAGATAAACTAGGGAATGGTGTCTAAGGAGGCAAAGTTAATGATAATGAAACTTCCCCAGGTCCTATCCTGTGCTCAGATCAGTTGATTATGACTAAATTTACATTCACCTAAGTTACTAAGTAAAGCTTTTACAAGAAGGAAAATATATATTTTTTAACAATATTTAGGTATTTCTCCCCTTAAGATCCATTTCTAACCTCAGTATAACTCAAACTTCAGCCCTTTACTAGAAGAAAGTTATAGATTTCATAAGATTGATTTAAAGTTTAATTTTTCAGTTGCTAAGAAAAGCTCAAAAAATCTCCAGGCTAGAGACTTGTGGCTTATTTTGCAGATTCCTCAGATAAACCTTTGAACTTTTGAATGTTTATCCAAGCTGAACATGAAGATTTCCCTTACCCCATAGACATGCTACTGCATGAAAGAGGATATAAATTTTGAACCTACAGGTTGTTGGTAGCTAGCTTTTTTTATTCATTAAGTGTTCAGTGCTGAATGATTACAACTTAATAATGCAAGTACTGGTACTTACATCGATCATCTTCCTGGAAGAATGACTAAAGCAAATGAAAAAAATGTATATGTGATGACCCCTGGTACTTAGATATCAATGCCACAGCTACTAATATATGGTAACTACAAAATAAGTCTCCACTGAATAGAATTTAGAGCATCAGAAATCCAGAAAGATAAATAAGATTCTCAGTGATTTGAAGATTTATCCTCATTTTTGATGCAACATTTCTTCTGAAATATCTTTTAACAGACAGATATAACAGTTCAAATACTACTCTCAGCAACTACTTTCCTTATACCGAATTCAGGTGTTCAGACACAGGCCCTAAATAGATTTATTTTATATTCTTAACCACTTTCCAGAGTTCCCTCACCTGAGAATGTTCATTTGACTCCCATTGCTACAGGAATAGGTACATATTTTAAGAAAAAATGACGAATCAGTTTGGTCCCTGGAGAAGTGTCTGGGTAAAATGATCATGGGAGAAAAATGAATGAAAAACAAACAAACAAACAAACTCCCTTACTTCCTTTCATTAAAAGGTTAATCCTAAGGCAATGTCAATTCAATCATGCTGCTGATAGGGTGGAAGGACTGGAAGAGTCACTGTGTGTTCTGGGACTAACATGTCTATTGCCTTTTTGGTTAGGATGGTGACGTGGCGTTGTTTGATTTTCAGCTTGTGCAATGTCCCAACAAATTCAATGAGAAATGGAGCACAATCACACGGACCACTACCTCAACACTAAAGGTGGCTTCCTGCTACCACCCAAGACCTCTTTTACCTCTGTAACATATACATATAACAAGGATTATCAAGCTTGTTGGCCAGCTCAACTATCTATCTAGACTTTGTTATCCATGAGTTGGTTTTTTCAACTGTTTGTTTGTTTGTTTTGGGCGTTGGGTGGGGAGGGGAATGAAAGATTGTAGACTCTGAAATAATTAGTTATTTCAGATAACCTGTTAAAGAGACAACACTAAATGTTTACTCCATAATTGCTCCATACAATAATGGGTATGTTTAAGTATATGATCCACAACAAGTTGCTATTTATACTTGTTGCTAAGCTTTGTTAAGATTGGGTGTGAAACTTGTACTAAGTGTGCAGCTATATATGTTTCCAACCAAAATCCTCTTGTGGACTTTATAGTGATGTTCAGGCAAAACCAGATGTCTACTTTGCATAAATTGCTGCACATCTGAAGAGTAAGTTTTGTTCCAAAACAGCAGTTTCACAACATCCCAGAGGAGAACTGAGCCCACAGTGTTATGGTTCATGATCAAACACGTTCTTTTATGCTTCCTTTTCAATCAAGAACTGAATACATGCCTTCGCTATAGTCTGACTATTTAAATGAGAGAAAATAATTAAATAATAGAAAATAATTTGGTTGCCCTCTGCCTTTCAGTTCCAGCCAGTATTTGTTCAAATTATCTTACAGAAAGGCCAAATACAGAGAAAATTAATTCTTGGTATCTGATAAGTAAGTAGGATTTATTTACACAAATTTGTTTAATTCTGATCTCCTGGTTGTCTGCTAGTTCATCTGCTCTATTTCACTCATTTCATGCAGCAGAGGGTTTTTCAATTATAAATCCAAGCATCACAGTATATTTGAGCATTCTGTCAGCTTGATTTGTTTTTATGCCTGTAATGAATTTTAAACTCTCTCCTCAAAGGTCATCATGTACAATTTGAAAATAGAACATTTCTGTTGATTTTTTGGTGGAATTACAAACAACTGGATAAATGGGAAAAATCTGGAGATAGATGAATCAACCTTACAGAAGCTTGTGATTGAGAGACTGAGAAGAGTAGAAAGTTCCTTCTCATTCTCTTTATTTTGCCCTATATCCTCTTGTCTTCTTTTTCTTTTCCTCACTTATTTCACTTTATTTACAATATAATGAAAGTGAAAGTTTTTATAGAATTTGTAGAATTCTGGGAAAGATGAAAAACAATTGGCTTAAACAGTTACAGATTATGGGTTTGATTATTTCAGCTTTTGGAAACTGGGCTGTCGGGTTCCCCTTTGGCAGAAAAATCATCCATGGTAAAGAATGGTGAAAAGTGTCTACAACTTTGGACAAAGGGCCCTCACACAGGGTTAAAGTATGTTAAGCTGAGAAGGTGATTGCATCAAGGATGAGAAATCTTTCATGAGGAAGAACAGGTTTGGGGTTTCCTATGGAAATTGAAATTTTTCCCCATGTCATTTCTCCCACTTGAGGTAAATATGGAAAGTGCATGTATGCATTTGCGTGATTCTACATATGTATGTTAAAATAATAATAATTCCTTGTTCCTGTGAGGATTATTCAAGACATAATGCTGTATTTACAATATATATATATATCAAAAAGTTGTCAAAGACCTGAAAAATCCTTATCAAAGCCAAATAACTGATGCACAGCATCTCGTTGTGTCTCCTGTGCCTGACAAATAAGGGACACATTTTCCTTGCTAGACCTGTTAAATTTATTGACAACCTTAAGCAATGAAAAACACACTACGGGTTTGAAAGTTGAGACATTCCCAAGACATTCATCAGTAAGTGACTAGCAAACTGAATAGCAGGACAACTTTGTAAGAAATCAGAGATCACCAAATGGTCAATACTTACTGTCTGGAAGGTGTAAGTGCTCTGAGAAGCCAGGTAATTAACCTGAAATTCTCTCTTGTCAATAGGAAGTACTCAGGGTGACAAGATACCCTGCTACACACTAATATTGTTACACCTAAAATGTTGCATGAAAATAGGTAGTTTCTTTTTTGTTGTGACAGAGATAACTGTGGTCTACTTAAACCCGTACTTTTTTTGAGAGTGATTTACTGCATCCATCCTAAAACAATTGAAATCTTTGCAATCTGTGTTTTTCCTCAGACTTCCCAGTCTGTTGAACTCTGAAAGCTTTATTTTACTTTTGAGTCAAGTCTTTTTATCCTTTGGAGGAGTACAATTTTCACTGTAACCATGCAGAATTTGCTGGCTCTTGGATGGACCTAGAATGAGTTTTGCTTATGCTATGATTTCCTTTCCTGCTGCGTACCAGCAATCCATCACATTTCTTGCTTGCTTCTCCATTTAAAGTGGCAGTCATGGGGAAACAGTATTGGATAACAATCTTAGGTTTGGAGGAATAGAAATAGACAGGAATACGGGACTGGCAGGCTCTGTGATGCCCAGACTCCTCCACAAAGAGCAGAAATCTTTCTCCCTCCCCTTAGACCAAGTTTTGTTGGCACTTGGTTTGTGAAGGCTCTGAAGTAGCGTACAGAACAGTGGGTTAACACTTTTCAATTACTACATCTTTGACTTCTTCCAACCAAGTCAGGAAAGAAAACAATGCGAAAACAATGAGACTGTTGTGGGTATTTGCCACTCTCCATAATGAGTACAGGAAGATATCTTTCAAATTATGAAAATCTCTGTTCTCCTAAGGGAGCGTAGATAGCTTATCTAAAAACATTAGATGACTAATTTATTATTATTATTATTTATAAAGTTGCATGACTGAAATCCTACTGTTATGGAGTGAGAAAACTCAGGTCAGGTGATCATGGTGAGGTTCAAGTTTGTTTCAACAGCCTCTTGTTAGCATATAGGGCTTTCATTTACCTTGAAAAGAGATAAAAGGAATATGTTTTAAGTCTGTAAGAGGAAGAAAGTATCTGCCAGCAAATGTGCAAATAAAGGCCTAAATGCATCCTGATAGCAAGAGATAAATGACCTTATCATCCCTGGGTCTTATTTTTTCAGCAATAAAATACTTCTCAAATATATTTAGAATAGCAGTACTTATCCTGTGTGAAAAGACAGAAATCTATCCTCAAATTCAAGTGTAAGACTTGTAATGATGTTGCTGAAATAACCTCTGTAGATGTGATAGCATACAGATGAAAGGCAGATACATCAAGCTTCCAAAACATAAGTTTGCAGGAAGTAATTTGCAGACTTACAGAATAAAATTCAACTAAACCTACAGAGCATAGAGCAAGATGCTGGCATGAGAAAGAATACACAGCTCAAAACAGGACCAAGATCTACTAAACGTCTGAGGAATCAGTCAACAGAACAGAGATGGGAAATTCACTTAACATGCTAGAAAAAGCATTCTTCAATACTTTGGCCTCCAAGTTGGATCTACAAATTTTGCTCTCTAATAGCATTGATCAGATGGGAAATTCTTCCATTTGGTCCTTCTGCAAATTTCTTCAGCTGCCCAGTTGAATGCGTGCTTTGGCACATGCTCTGGCTTTGCTCTCAATATATGTTCAAATCACTAATATCATATTCTCTGAATAACTTGGGGGTATAAGAGTTAATGAACCGTCATATAAAACTTGGCATGTAGTATAAATTCAATCCATTTAGTACCTCAGTCTACTGAAGTACTGGCTTTTGAATGCATTCAGGCACCTCTCTGTACTTTGGGTAAGTTTTCAGCTTGAATATTCATATAAGATGGAAATAAAACCTGTATTGAAATACTATTTATTTCTGATGGTGAAATATTACCTGTTAGTGAATAGAGGTGCTGCATCATCAGCTCTTGTCATTATTTTGTTCTGAAACTCTTATGGCTATAAAAATATGCAAACTGCATCATAACTTGTGCTCAGGACTGAGCTGAGTTTTACTGGCATTCTAGTTACATACATCTTCCATTAAACTATTTAACTGAAATTTCACTATGATATTGGGCTGCAGTTCATGACACATTTTGTCTGACAAACTGGAGAGGTCTTTTTATAAATCTGCACAGGATCAAATTGTGTTGAACACCTTTTACAATTAAGAGATGCTTGAAGGCTGCCTTGGCTCATCACATCCAAAACAAATAACTTGACCTATTTCTGTCGATGATTAAATGGTGCCTCACTCATCTGTAGATATCCACACTGTTGACATAGAACTGCAGAATTATAGAATATCCTGAGTTTGAAGAGACTCACAAGGATCGCTGAGCCCAACTTCAGGCTACACACAAGACTACGTAAATCTTAAATCATATGTCTGAGAGCATCTGATACCTATAAGTAACTGAGCAACTACCATTCAGCAGACAAACTGTGGCCTGTAGGAAGGACTTAAATGTAGTTTCTAATTTTCTCAATTGAAGAAATTAAGATCTGAAATATCAAGTCAGATCAGAAGTCCAGTTTCAAAGTCTTCAATGTGAACATAATAATTCTATTGTATCTTACACATATTTGATAATTGTGATATCAGAGAGTTTTTAAGATTGGAATTTTCACAACTGAAATGTCTTCAATGAATGCAATCATGAAGACAGATGCTTTATTCTTAATTGAAGAGTATGGATTCATTTTTCTTACCTCATTACTGAAAGTGCTATGAGTGGATTTTCCAGAATGGTAATATAAAAATAAAGGTTGATTGATTAATTGAAGCCCTACAGCTAGGAAATGTTTTCCAGGAATGCTTAGAGGAAATGAACAGTGATCTATGAATAGATGCAATTTACTCTGTGCACACTGAGATCCAAATTTACAGTTGTTAGATATGTTTGATTGGGAAAGGGTGTACAAAAAATTTCTGGGCTCCCCATGCCTGGCCGGTTGAATCATCTAGTACCTGAACAGGGGATTTATATTAAATGTCAGGAGAAAATTCTTTAATCAGAAGGTGGTGAGGTAATGGAACAGGTTGCACAAAGAAGCTGTGAATGTCCTATACATATAGGTGTTCCAGGAAAGGTTGGATCAGGAATGCCTGATTATGTGATTGGCAATCCTGTCCACTGCAAGGGATTGAAGTCTGTTTCAAATCTAGTATATAATTTTGTGATTGCATGACAGTGATGAGTATGATAAAGCAGTGACAATTTTTTCTTGCTCATCCATTCATGTTATTCTGAATCAGAAGATGAGGATATCAGAACGTCAGACAGTCTCACTGAGATTTCAGATGCTTAAGTCCATAGAAAACATGTGAATATACATATAAAATACATATAAAAGTTTATTTCAGATTGCAACAACATCACTAAAGTGATGTTCTGAAGTGAAAATGTCTCTCAGTATTTGTCATATACTGCAAGAGACCCAAAGAGGCCTTTTTTTTTTTTTTTTTTTTTTTTTGCAAAATTTAGTGAAAGCAATCAAAGCTTAGCCATTAATTATAGAGGTCTTTCAATCTTTCAATCACTTTGCACCTGTATCAATTTGTGTGTAGAAAAAAAAAAAATCAAGGGAGGAGCATTAATTAATTTTTGAACTAAATATAGGCATGAAATACTAATGAAGCAAGTCACTTCAAGATATCTAACTAGGAATTTAAACAAACAAACAACAAAAAAAAAACCCTAACAACTATTCTATGATTAGAATTAATGCATCAGTTATTTTCATGAAGCATGGCAGGTTTATTCTAACAAGAAAAGTTGTCCTTTTCAATCTAGCTGAGATACAGAAGAGGACAACCCTAGCTCACTGATTTCAAGTTCAAAAGCAAAACCTGTTTTTAATCTCATTTACAAATGTCCATAACTTAATTGAATTTTGCTTGGTGATGATATTGCCAGTCTAAAACATCAGCCTTCTAACAGCTAGACACAATCTTTTAATTACTAGTTTAAATTTATTAATGATCAATTTTTATCAAGATGTTTTTTGGAGTCACTTAAATAGCCCTTCTTCCTCTTAAAATAAAAATAACTTAGATGCATTTCAAAGGCCCTGCTATCAATTTAGTTATCTGAATTCAAACTTATGTGTGCATTGTAATGCATACAGTTATTCCAAATGCTTGTAATGCATGAGGGAGTATTCATTGGCATTTCCAGCGAACAGAGGAATAAAAATATTTTTTTCTGTTAGACTTAGTGTGCTCACTGCAGAAGAAAAGGTTATATCTATTAAATCCAAACTCTTCAAGAAAGAAGGAGCTATTTTTTTCTTTATTACTTCTATCTACAAGAAAACACTTTTTCAGGTTTATTGATATGGGTGAATAAATTTTTAAAAACTATCATTCTCTTCTGGTATGACATGATTTCATGGTTAGTTAACTGCATGATGGGCATTGAAAAAACTGTAACATATATAGCCATCTAAAAAAAAAAAAAGTAATAAATCTGCTGCTCTAATATAAATGCACAGTACAGTTCTCTTACCTACCTTCATAAAATTCTGGTTTTCTCATTTGTGTCCTTGTTTCTTTTTTCGGTTTGTTTCTTGCTGTAGAAGATGGGTTTGAAACACTGCGATCAGGATTTTTATTTTTTGGATGAAACGTGATAACTTTAAATTGAAATTTATCATAATGAGTGATAGGAAAACAGGTCCTGTTCCTGCTTTTACTATGAGTGCATTTCTTGGATTTACTATCTGCTCCTGTAGCAAAATGTCTTAATCTGGTTATTCAAAATTATGTCACAGAATCAGAGAATGGCCCATGTTGGAAGAGAGCTCAAGAATCATGAAGCTCCAACCCCCCTGCCACAGGCAGGGCCACAAACCTCCCCACTTAATACTAGACCAGGCTGCCCAGGGCCCCATTCAACCTGGCCTTGAACACCTCCAGGGCATCCACAGCCTCTCTGGGCAGCTGTTCCAGCACCTCACCACTCTCATAGTAAAGAACTTCCCCATGACTGACATCCAATCTAAATATTCCCTCCTTCAACTTAAACCCATTTCCCTTTGTCCTGCCATTATTTACCCTTGTAAAGAATTGAATGTCATTAATTAGGTGTGAACAAACAGACCAATGAAGTGAAGGGCTGTACACCATTCATGGTTGCACTTTCCAGTTTTCATGACAGCATGAAGATACAAAACTTCTTGCATCCTTTTTTTAAATTTTTCCACTTAAGAGATAGTGTGGTTCTTCTGAAGGGCAATGCAAAAGATGATTCAGAAAATTTGATGTTTCAGGCTAATTTAAAAAAAAGAAATTTTATTACTGTAAAATACTAATGGAGACTCTAAAAAAAAATAGATACAGAAATTCTGACTTCCATAATATTAGAGGTAATGAATTCTTAAAATGCTGCATTACTTGTTAACCAGGATTGCTTCACTGCTTCCTTTCCCATGTGTGCTTTTCTTTTCATGCACTTGTAATTTCTATTTTAGCTTAATCATTTTCTAGGCAAGGCCTGCACTTTGTTTTATGTGCAGTATTTAGCACATTTGAGCAACAATAATAACATGCATAATAATGAATATTTCTGTAAATAAGATATCAGGCTTCAATTTTCCTTGTGCACACAGATTTGAAAACAGAAAAATGCTTCAGAACTCCACTGGCAGACAAATTTGAACACATACTCTTGAATAAAGACCAATGTTTCATATTATTGGCAAAGTCATAAACATTCAAATTCTATTATTACATTGTCAGTATAAAATCCTAAGATACAGATAATATGCACTGATTGTAAGAAAAAAAAAAAAAAAAAAAAAAAGGAAAGAAAAAAAGGTTGTGCTTCTTTCTGACTCGTGAATAACTATATTATTGTATGGGCATAATGGTCTTCTTAGTTCACAGGACAGGATAATGGGAAAGAATTGTCTTCTGCCACCCAATGGGTCTGGAAGCCAATAGGCACTGGGAAAACCATTGCTGCAATACACAAGATAATGTAAACTAGTGAAGTTCTCTCTACAGAAAATGAAGCCAGTCACTGCACTATATTCAATTTCATTTATCTAAAGTTAGGAGAGATGAAATCAAACCTGAGTTTTAACTCATAGAAAGTCTGGTATACTGCAGAGAAAGCTTAATTCCAGGTGTAAAAGCTAATCTACCTTTTTATAGCTGTTCTTTATATACATAACTGTACATTTTTTTTTCTGTCTTGCCAGTTAGATGTTATTTCCTAATAAGAAACATTGTTATTATTATTGTGGAATACAGGTACTATCTTTAAGGAATTCTCATTTTAAATTAGCTAGAGAAATGATGCTGCCTCAGTATTTTATGTAAGATTTTTATATGAAGCAAACGTAAGAGCATAAAAATGACTAAATAAGGCTATGTATTTTTTTCTCATTCAAGGGAAAACTTAGAAGCTGCAAGGTTAATCACTGTAATTTGGAAAAAGACGATATAAGTTAAATGCAGATGATGTAATATCTATGCAATTAGCTTGTAATTGCAGTATAATTGCACAGTGGTTTTGCTTTGCAGTAGATTGCTAAACGGAATTTATACAAATTTTGACATCATATTTAATTTACTCATACTTTTGTGGCACAATAATTTCAAGTGATCAAATAGAGAGTGCATATATACAGATTTGAAATTTCCCCCTCAGAACACAATATTATTTGCATATATATATATTACAATATACAATATAATTAATATAATATTAATATATTTTTAACATACTGTAATACTATATTATCTATTATCTATTATATGCTTATAATATAATAAGATATAAATATATATAAAATATATTGTAAATGTTTTTACATATAAGTAAACTGTATGAAGCACAATAGTGTAAATGTGATGTGTAATCTTAATTATAAGTAAGGAAATTATTATTTCACATTTTCCTTGATAGATACTGAAAATGGAAAAAGTAAGAGCGAATACATATTTGTATAAAATTCACACAGTAAATAATATGACAACATCTTAAAAATTCCCTTTACCATAATAATAATTTAATTTTTTAAAAAAGCAAATAAAGCATTCTCTCAATCAGATTAAGTCATTTGTATAAATCATTAATAAAGGCTAAAAGAAGCTCGGGTTTGCAAATTGTTGGATCTTTATTTGAATGCTAAGTGCATCTGTAGAAGCAACGATAATCTGGTGGATGCTAATGAACATCAGGCACTGATACATAGGAGAACTTCTGATGCAGCTGCAGACAAAGAATGGCAAAGAATTTTAGCAGAAATACTCCACAAATATCGAAAAGAAGTGAAGAGAAGCTCAGTGAGATCTCATAAGAATTTTTAATTATTGAACCTAGAGTTTCCAGCTCAAACTTTCATAGGAATTCAGTTCAAAGACAAAATCATAAAAAAATTTATATGGGTCCAGTATGAAGATGAGCTTGTACTTTCAGCTATCTTGAAAATAGCTTTGGAGTACTCTGCTTTGCAGTATGCAAGATATCCTGAAACCTATCATCTGTCAGAGTGAAATTATTCGTCCTCTTTACCATCATGCAAGTATTATAAGTAATAAAGAAATATCAAAATCATTAGTCAGGAAGAATCTGTCCTTTAAAGAAATTAAAAAATAGATAAGACATTTTTGCGAAAGAAATAATGTTTATGAGCTGCATTGTATATGTTCACAGAATTGTGAAATGGTTTGGTTTGGAAGAGATCTTAAAGATCATCTAGTTCCAGCCACCTGCTGTGGGCAGTGTTGCCACCCACTACATCAGGGAGCTTCCCTTTAACTGCAGTCACCACCTTTTTCTGCCACACCACAAAGACACCAAAAAATAAATGAGCCTTAGAAATCTGATTTTTTTATCAGGCAATAGTAGTGTTAGATTTCTCTCTTTTGTAGCAGGTAACTCAGTACATTGTTATAACTTTAAAAAAAAAAGAAAAAAAGAAAAAAAAAGAGGGTCACAAAGATGATCAAAGGACTGAAAGGACCAGAGCACTTCTCTTTTGAAGAAAGGGAGCTGGGCTTGTTTAGCTTTGAGAAGACTTTGGGGAGACCTCATTATGGCCTTCCAGTACTTAAAAGGAACTTAGAAGCAGAAGGGGGAGCGACTTTTTAGACTGTCTTACAGTGATAGAACTAGCGAAAACATTTTAAACCAAAAAAGAGATATTAGATATTAGGAGGAAATTCTTTACTCAGAGAGGGGGTGAGGAACTAGCACAGGCTGCACAGGGAGGTTGTGGATACCCCATCCCGAGGTGCCTAAGGCCAGATTGCATGGGGCCCTAGGAAACCTGATTTAGTGTCTGGCAACACTGTTAATAGCAGAGAGGGTGGAACTAAATGATCATTATGGTCCCTTCCAACAAAAGTCATTCTATGATTCTATGATTCTATGGTTCTATAAATCAAGTTCCAGATATTGATCTGATACTCTCATTCTCTGTGCCTAGTTTAGTATAGAAAATTATAACTGAAGCTATCATCAAAACTTAATTAGAGTATGAACAAAGACTGTGAAAAGAAAACATAACAAAAAATCCTTTGGGAAGTACACTAAAGAAAACTTTTGAATTGCACATAGAACAATGAACACAGCACATCTCAGTATAATATAATCAATGAATGTCCCTCATCTATACAAAAAGTCATATGAAATGCAAGGACGTCAATGCCATTGTACATATACTGTGATTTGGTATATTAGCTAACATGCTAAATATATACAGAACAAACAACAATTATCATAATTAAGCCATCTATTTATTTATTCGTAACACTACTGCTTTATAATGAACAGAGGAAAATAGAAGGGACAAAATGGGTTGCAAAATTCAGTTCCTGATACTGCTAGAAAGTCATGACATAGACATTTAGCATTGGAAGAAATAATGATAGACCTGCTCCAGTCAGCTGGATTGGTGATCCACTAGTTAATTTGTCATGCTCTCTGATTTTATCACACCACCATTAAACAATGTTGTTTTTCTGGAGGTAACTTCTTTTAGTTCTATTTTAAAAGCCCTCAAGCTTGATCATTGTCCTGCCACAGCTGATAGCATCATTTCTGATACTAGCCATCAAGTTACACAGGAAAAACAATTCAAAAAACAGCCACGACCAACAGCAATGCAAACAACATCATAAACCCCCAAGCCCTTTCCCTACTCTGGCTGTAATCTGCCCCCCATTGTAGCTCACTAGTTCCTTCTTAATCAGCAAGAAACAAGAAAATGAATTTGAATCACCTACAGTGTGCCTGAAAGATTTCTGAATAAGGGATTGGCTTGACCATCTGCTTCATGCTTTTTGAAAAAATGACTGTCTTACTTAAATGTTTTAGTATGCCAAAGACTTAAACTCTCTCTTTTGTTACTTTGAAAGAGCCTAGGCAACCAACTTCTTTGCGCAAAGCCATAAACTAGTTGGGTTAGTCCTGGCTTCCAGTCACTTGAAAGCCAATCCTTCAGTACTCATCCACTACAAGGGCCTCCCAGTGCCTCTATAATTTAGGAAGAAAATGACTTGCAACCAGAATTTAAAAACGAACTTATGAATGTATTGGTAAGAAAGTTCTTGAACAGTCAAATACAGAACAAATTCTGCTCCTCAGAATTTTTTTGGAGAAAGTCTGGTGAAATTTTTAGAGAAATTCAGTGTTCTCAGAGATTCTGAGAGCACCTCAACTGAGTCAAAATGGCTTTTGACAAAACATAATTGTTTTTAATGTTTCCTTTCTTTTTTTTTTTTTAATATCGATTTCACTCAATACTAATACATGTTCATTTCACATAAAATTCTCTTCTTTTTCTTGAATTTTGGAATGATTCTGAAGCAAAAGTAAACATGATTTTGTGGAGCTTCTGGATTTCAAATAAAATGCACTCTTTCATGTAGAATGGGTCTATCTTCATTTTCCTTGGCAACTCATCACAATTTAATCTGTACACACAGTCTCTGCTGTAGACTGGTCTGGGAAGGACCATGACACCGTATCCTGCCCATCTCCCTTGGGTCAAAATTAGCATTTGGAAAACTGTTGAAAGAGAGGCTACTTAATTTCACAGAGCACAGTGTCAATAAATGTTTTGGCCCTAATTTAAGAATATTATAATTAGGGGAGACTCCTTGCATTACGCTAATGATATCCATAATGTGATCCTAAAAAGTGTGAATATGAGAATAACTTTTTTGATGGACAGATAATGATTCGAGTGTGATAGCTTCCTGTACAGCAAAAAACATTGTGTTGGATGTTATCATGCACATCCAGAAAAGTTCCTTTCTTACTTTTTAGCTGAGATAAATAAAACATAGCCATATTCTAAAGTCACTGTGATGACAAGACTTCTGAAGTAGTTCAGGGTAATTTAATTCAGACAACTACAGGAGATGACCTTTAGAAAAAAATCTTAGAAGTCTTTGTGCATCTGATAGGTTTATTTCCTCTGTCATATTGTCCTATTCTGTCAAAGGACTCATCAGCCTCCTTAAGAACTAAGAATAGATATCTCTGAAGAGATAGTTTGTTTTGTAATAGACCAGATGGCATTCAGTGACAGATATATTCTAACAATACGTTCCCAGAAGAGGACACTTCTGTTCCTCTGATAGTACCTGAATGACATGCACTAACTATAGCTCCACTAAAATAGATGGATTTATTACTAGCAGTATTAACATACGCTTTCCGGTTCATGCAAAATTGCATAGGTTATACTCTAAGAAAACATACGTTGCGTGTTGTTTTAATTTTGTAATTCTGACTCTGTTCCATATTCAGAAGCAATTTACTTCTTAATGGAAGTTTAACTTGATCTCTGGTTTTAAGGAAATAATCAGCCATAGTCTGCATGATTGTACTATGTGATGTTTCAGGTGGGCAGGCAGGACTATGCTTAAACCCCAGAGGTTAAATCCATTTAACTCAGATTAGTTTCTAACTAGTCTTTGTAAGTAGTATCTTATAAATCTCCAGTGTGTCACTAGCTCATCCTACTAACAGGAATGTGGGTTTTTGTTATTGTTTTACCAAAAATGAAACAGTTCCAAGACTTATCCTGCAACTGAAAACACTTTTTTTTTTTTTTTTTTTTTTTTTTTTTTTTCCATTCTTGTTCTTCCAGAATTCACATTCTAGTTCCTACCAAACATAAGCTTGCAGAGCAGAGTTGGCTGCAATTTTTCGTTATAGTGATAGTTTGTCACTCAAGCTCTTTCTTACAGAGCAAGTCTTTATAATGACTGTTTATTGGCACAAATAAACTGCTATATTTTAAAAATGGTGGATTTAAGTTGGTGCTTAGTCTTAGTAATAGAAGTATGATAAGTTGATAGTGTGTTAGTGTAAAGATTTTATACTGCACATAAAAAGTCAAGTAGTGAAATAGTTTGGTTCATTCACACTCAAAAACTCATTTCCAGTAACACACAGCAAACATAAATTATCATATATCATAATCCTGCAAAGAGATGATAATTCAGGAGTCCCAGATCTAGTTCAAGAAGAAGTGATCTTTTGCACACTCACAGGAATGTAGAAACATCGCCTGAAATGTAGGCAGAGGTTTGGATTTGATCTTGGATGTAATTTGTCAAATTACATCAATCAAGTCTAGTTACGTGTCAAGATTTAACGAAATGTGACCAACACAATTAAGCACAATAACATAATAAAATAACAGAAATGCATTCGCTAAGATAGTTGTTTTATGCTAAAATCAGAAAATGTTGCTCTATACTTGGAATCAGTTTTTAAATACATCATGCTCCTTGCCAAAGGTCTTTAACCATCCTAACAGAATATTCAAAGGAGATCATCAGAACACTTCTACTGCATTACTGAGGGTTTAATTTATAATTAAATACAGAAACTGTCTGCAACTTACTGTAACAAATTTGTTCTAGGATCTTATCAATACAGATCACAACTCAGAGACTATATATAGAGTATGTACTTCTCACATTTGAACATATTTACATGCATTTAAACTTAGCAGCTTGTGATTGAACAGTCATTACAGACTTCTTCACCAAACTTTTATAAAAGTATTGTTGCTGTACACTAAAGCCAAAAGCTTAATGACCATGTGACTGGACACTGATTCAATTTAGCAGTGATAAGCATGCCAGCACTACCAGGAACAGGTGATCTCAGGTAACAGCAGCCAGCAAAACACAGAGCTCATTAATTATGCTGCAGAAAAGATTAAATCTACAAGATTTGCTTGAAAACAGACAAGCAATTCCCTGTTCTGTGAGGACAAATCATCTGTGAAGATTTGATCAAATCCTTGATATCCCCTTATATACTTTATGTTCAGAAAAGAGTACTGAATTTTTAATTACGTGTATGTATAATTATATGTAATCCTTCTTCACATTGTTTTCTTTTTTTTTTTTTCCTTTTTGTTTTCTTTATTTTTCCATAGCAACTCCTTGCAAGCTACAGATGTGATGACTTCCACAGAAGACCAAGCAGTTAGATTGTCTTCATAGTGTACTCACTGGAGATAATTCTACCATACACAACAGAAGATGTTGATAAATCCATTTGTTTCCAAGTATTGGACTGCCATCAACTCTGTGCTTATCTTAGATTTAGTCATTTGATTTGATTCATTGTTGCTTAGAGCAGGGATTCACAAAAGTACTTACAAAAAATAGATCAATTCCTGCTGGGGTTTGTTGGTATTTGTTCACTACTCTTCTTTAAAATGATGCAACTTTAAGCTTATGATTCCATGCCTCCAGAAAGAAGTGTATAATTTTTTCTCAATACAAGAACATTAGATATTCAAATCTAAGTTGTATAAGAAAAGGCATCTCAGTGGAAAATAATGCAAACCTACAGATCAATCCTTAAATTATTTTTAACAGGGGTGGGGGCTGTGGACAAAGGGGAATAAAAAATTGTAAATCCCTTAAGTCCCCTAAGTCTTATTTTCTTTGAATTAGTTGAAGGTCCTATGTTATATAGCTGATTTTAAAATTTTATGCCAAGTGTAGAGTGTTCAAACTCCACAGTTAGATCCTGTATTGTTACAATTCCTTCAGGGTGAATTTCTTTACAAAAAGAATTGCTTTCTGTAGAAATGCAGTCTCTTCCCACAGGCTACTAAAATTTAAATTTGTGATGGCATCTCTGATAACAAACAAATAAACAAAAAAAGCCCACAAGTGCTGTTATAGCTAAATAAGTTGCTGTAACAACAAAATTCTTATGGCATTAAAAATACCATAAACAAACTTGAGTTTTAAAATGAAATATAAATAAATAAGCACAGAATTTTAGTGTTTAAATTTAATTTTAATTTAAAATTAATATTTAAAATTAATAAATTTAATTTAAAATTAATAGAAAATTTAATTAATTTTCAAGTTAGATAAGGTTGCAAGACTAAGAAATTGTACAAAATTTCAAGTAATCACATTCTTACCTTAATTACAGATTTTCACCAATATCTCAGGAGCAGAGAACAAACCATTTCTTTGAGCCAAGAGTTATATCCAACCTGCAATACACAAAAAGAGAAAAAATGAAGAATGACCCATAATTTCCAAAACTATGCTTCTCTTCTATCACTCTGGGATTAGAAAATAATACTAAAGTTGTGCTCAGTGCTAGCGAAAGGAAAGAGTTAAATTGTATTTTCTATGAGGAGATTGTAATCATGTGAATCATTTAATGACTTCTATTCTGAGCAGATGATGCAACATGAATGAAAGCCTATCTTCTATAACTAATTCAAGTAGTTGTTAGCAACTAATCTTTTTCTTGTATCTTTGATTTACCTGTCAAGTCTTCTTACCTGTTTTTCACACATATACTATACTATATAAATATAATAAATAAAATATAAATAAAGTAAATAAAATATAAATATACTATATTTCACTACAACGTGCATGGATATATTTGTATCATAATAAGATATGTGAGCCCCCTTTCTTTGACCAAAACAATGAATTACTGTTATACACACTCAGAGGAAAAACCTTGTCCCTATATACATGGATGCATTAAAAAATATATCTTGAATTATGATTGTTCAGTCTTTCTATCTCATTTTGCACTAAGACAGCAAAGATACTCCATCCATCTGAGAATGGAAATTTAACACATATACACACATACACATTTATAAATATGTACAAGCATATATATGTATATTTAATATGGTGATATAGAGTGGGACAGTAGAGACAAAAAGCTTCTGATATTATTTCATCTTCACAGACTGTTAAACCACAGAATTATACAAACACAGAATGATTTGAGCTGGAAAGTACTCTAGAAGTCATCTACCCCAAGTTCCCTGCAACAAGCAGGGACAAACCATTACAGGAGATGGTAAAAAAAAAAATCTGACACACTATGTTCCTTGATTATTTTGGAGATTTATATAGGTGCAAAGGAAGATGGAACGTGATTAATTATTTAACCCCTTTCTCTATTGGACAAATATCTTAAATATAAGTCAATGGGTAATCACTTGTCAGATCTAGGCCTGCAGAAATGAAGAGGACCATAAACACATCTGCCTACATGCTCAGTTTTAAGATGCACAAAGAGAGAAAGTAGATCCGAAATAAATGCTTCCTTCAGTAGGGAAATATATATACATATATATGTATATATATACATATATAATTTTCCTCTTCAATTTGTGAATTTATCTGATGAAATTTTACTTGTCTGAAGTTGTTACTAAGAGTTCTTCATATTTACATTGCATGTATGAATACTGACTGTCACATGCTAAAATATCACCAGTATAATATTGTATATGTATACATCCTCTTTCTTGAGGGCACTGGACTTTCTACAAACACTTACATAGTTACTGAATTAAATTCTTTTATTCATTACTAAGATGCGATGAAGCATTTAGGAAAATGTGTAAGCAAGAAAACCAATTTCATGAAAAGTATTTGTTTTGTCCTAATGCAAATCATAGGTAAGAACAAGGACATGAAGACACGTATGAATGTGATGAAGTTATAATGATTTTATGCATTACAGCTTATCAGCTGAGTTGCTTTGAATTACATTGAATTGCATGATTTTGAGCTCTCATCTCTTTACAGGTTAATGAAAAATTTCAAATTTAAAAGAAGTTAATTTAAATAAAATAACTTTACATTCAGTATGGCTCCAGATCAACATACTGGTAGTTAGAGAGCTTAGCTAAGAGGAAGATGCATTTTATTAAGCCAAAGCAACTGAGCTTTTTATCTAAAGGAAATAATCACACTTTTCTTCGTCACCGATTTCAGTGAATCTACTCCAGTTTCCATGTGAATGAAGGAATTGGATCAATATGATCCACAAATCTAGGGGGTATTCTTTCTTTATTTTCTACCTTTACATATTCTCTCTGTTACTGTGACAGTATTTTTTTCATTTGACTTGCTCTTAGTTCCTTCTCACACTTCCCGCACTACTACTACTTCTTTATTTTAAAGTTAACTAGTGAAAACCTCCGAAATCTAACTAGTAAAATGGGTGCTTACAATTTAGAAGCATTTTAGAATTCACTAAGTTCTTTAATTCAGAGAAAAATTGATTTCTTGACTTGGGCTTCGAGTTGAAAAAGATGAAAAATTAAGTGAAGATTCCAGTCACGCAATACATATAAGTTCAAGGAGGGATGAACCATTATATACATAAAAAAAGCAAGCATGCCATAATAACATCATCTTCATACAAAACAAATCCTAAATTTGGGACTGAATTTAAATACCCAGAAAAAGAACTTATAAGCAGGAAGATAGACTTTTTAGATGGTCTGATAGGACAAGGGGGAATGGTTCTAACTAAAAGAGATCTAGGTTAGATGTTAGGAAGAAATTATTACTCAGAAGACAGTAAGGCTCTGCACTGTTGTGCAGAGAAGCAGTGAGTTCCCCATCCCTGGAGGAGCTCAAGGTCAGGCACAAGATGGTGCCCTGGGCAGCCCAATGGTGGGTGGCAGCTCTGCCCATGACAGGAAGGTTTGACCTGACAGTATTTAAGGACCCTAGAAATTCTATGAGTCTGAACTTATCAAATTGAACTTCAGCCATTCCCCTTCCTTCCCTCAAGTAGACTTATTGTAGAATATAAAGAGGTTATTTCACTGATATGTCTTTACATTGCACAGAAAGAAACAATATGAATTGTTCTATTATGTAGTATTTTACAGGTGAGAGATCAAAGGGTGCTCACTCAAGACAGACTGTGATACATGATAAATCCTGTAGCATTAATAAAAAGGAGCAAACAAATATGCCATGTTTTATTCAGCAAGCATGAAGTTTTCATTTAATGATTCTTTTCCATAAATCCTAGATCACACTTTTGAACACAGTATAATTCCTGTCTCCCATGACTGATTATGAGAAAACGGTACCTGCCATGAGGTCCTGGGTCAAAACAGAAGCTCCAACACAACACAACAATCAGGGAGTGAATACATCACAATACATCACATTGTTCACCATGGGTGCAACTCTGGGTGGTGAACCTTCCAATGTGGATATGATGGTTTCACAATGACAGGCAGCTGAATTCCACCACATCACTCTCTTACTCCCCCTCCCCAAAGAGGGGTACAAAAAGTCTCAAAGAGACCTGGGACCTGCTCCAGCAGGGATTGCATGGGCTGTATCTCCTCCAGGCCATATCCACTGCTGCACCATAGGCTTGTCCATGGCTGCACTTTGAGTTCTGCTCCTTGTGGTGCCCATGGGCTGCAGGGGAACAGACTACTCCACCGTGGGCCTCTCCTGAGCTGCAGGGAGCTTCTGCTCTACATCAAGAGCACCTCCTGTCTTCCTTCTTCATTGACCTAGAAGCATGCAGGGTTGCTTCTCTCCTATTTCTCACCCCTCTCTCCTAGCTGTTGTTGTGTACCAGTTTTCCTCCCTTCAATCTGTTCTCCCAGAAGCACTCCCAGCATTGCTCATGGCTGAGCTCTGCCCAGCAGTAGGTCCCTGTTGGAGCAGCTGGAGCTGCTCTGCTCCGACATGGGGCAGTGCTGGAGGTTTCTCAAAGAGGCCACCCCTGCAGACCTCCTGTTATCAAAAGCTCACCAAGTAAACCCAATACAATGGATGACTTACCTTTCATGGCAATAGGGGAAAAATCCATTCTTCCATTTTTTGGCCTATGACTTTATATTACTGTGGTTCTATGTTTGAAAATCTTCAACTAAGATTTTTGACAAGTTTGTTTCAGGATACAGAGCAAATTACTTTCAACTGTATTTCAAGTTCTTTACTCATTAGCCAAAGTTATATAGGAAAATTCATCCAGCCAAGTATAAGAGGAGTCTGGATGACATTATGTCTATTCTGCGCCATTTTAACATCATGAAATTGGACCAGTGACCAATGCCAGGTATCCAACATGCTTTTTCTCATAATCAATATTTAAAATAATAATAGCTTCTTATCTGATTGTTTTGCAAACTGAAATAATTTCTTTATTAAACTTCCAGTCTAGTTTTCTTTATATTCAGATTAACATTTGGTATTGCATTGCAGTTGTCAATCATATTCTACTCTTGCTGATCCAGTTTAGTCACAATCATTAGCAGATAAACACTATTACAGATGCTTCTATAATCAACTCAGCAGTGAAGCTGAAAATGTAGGTCAATTTTTTTTCACTGAAAAGTGAATCAAATTTCTTTCTGATGATATTTGAAAGTGTGATATGGAAAAAAAAAGAAAGCACTCTACTTCATACTTTGGTAAACTTTGATAGACTCCTAAATCTTGACCAGCATTAATAACTGGTAGCATGAAATCACAGATTTCTGCATACTGCAGCTACTAATAAAGCTAATGCCTTATTTCAGGTTGGGGCTTATCAACTCTAAAAACCACAATTACGGCTGTGTACTCCAGCTTCTCTCATCTCTATGCAAGTGTGACCAGCCAGAAACGTGAGGACAAAAATTAGCCCCGTGAGTCTATCTTATGGGGAAATTACATAAGTAAATGAATATCACTGAAAACACGGATTGAAAGAATCCTAAATAAGGTGCTATAAATCTCTTGCTCTCCTGTGCAGTTTCAGAAGGCTCTTTTATACTCTTACTCTCAATATCTTAGCAAAAAAATATCCTTATGAGACCACTATGTTTCCAGACATGAAATCACTATCTAGGGTTTACAGTGCTTTATGAAGGACATGAGAATAGATTTTGGATTTTGTTAATTTCATTTTTAATGCTATTATCTTGCCAAACAGCTTGGCAAGTTGTGCACTGCCTTACACTTGCAGTCTTTTAATCCTCAGTCAACCCCACAGGAATAGACACATTTGAAACCTTAGCTATTACTCAAAAGGAAGACTGATTATACAATCAGAATTACCAATAGGTCTGATTCTGAAGTAATCTTTTGGTCAGGTAGGATGTTTTTTCTCCTATTACTACCTCACTGATGGTGAAGCTTTAGATAAATAATAAAATATCAATGTACTTCAGCTTATTCTATCATAAAATGGGCATAAGGTAATCTCCCATATCTTTTGTACTGTTCTTTGAGGTCTTCTGATGAAAGGTGCTAAAATAAGCACTATGTATTATTCATATGTTAATTCTCTCTGGCATATTGCTTTCAGTAAACTTCATTTAAGAGCACTGGGAAATCAACATCAAAGAAATGCAGTTACACAGAGTGAATACAGTCAGTAGTGGAACAGGCCAGGCCTGACACAGCTCTTAGAAGCAAATGCAAGCTGAGCATAGAAACTCTGTAATCTCCTTAAGAACAGGAAAAATAAATAAGTAAATAAATAAAAGGTCCCACAAAACTTTCTAACTTTTATACAGTTGGCATGGAAGTCTTATAAGATTCAGTAGGGAATTAGACCCTCATCATAGAATTCTGTAGGGCAGCTTAAAACAGGGAGAAAATGCAATTAAGAAAGTGATGGTCTGGGACAAATTCATGACTAAGATCCCCTGGGTTCTTGGGTCTTTGTTTTTTTGTTTTTGTTTTTGTTTGTTTGTTGTTTGTTTGTTTTCGTTATTTTTAACAGGGAAATTATTCTTAGAGAGTTTTGAGATTCTGATATTTCTTTCAGTCAGGAAAGATTTCTATTGGATATAAGCAAAGAGGTTTTAACAATAAGGGCAGTGATGCACTGGCACAGGTTGCCCAGAAATGTGGTGGCTGCCCCAGCCCTGGAGACATTGAAGGTCACGCTGGAGGAGGCTCTGAGTACCTGACAGGGCCATGGGTGTCTCTGTTAATTGTAGAGGAGTTGAAGTAGATGGCTTTTTAATGGTCCCTTCCCAATAAAACAATTATATGATCCTACGATTCTATGAAATATCTTGAGTATGACACTCAAACACTGACTACTACAAAATCTCTCATCTCTTCTGAGGTTGCGGTACAAGTTATCAGCTCCAAAATTTTAAAATAACTCCTTATTCATTCCACAGGGCATTTCTTTACAGAATCTTTACACTTATTTAACAATCATCTACAAATTAAATATATACACAAATGTGGCAATATTTATTTCCTTTTAATCATTTCTCTCCTTCACTTTGAAAGACTGTTTTCATATGTTCATGTAAAATGAAACATGCTGCAGCAATTTGCTTTGAACTCTGAGGGTAAAAGGGAGATTTCACCCAGCAGCAGCAAGATCTTCCCAAAAATGCTTTATAGCATGATTTCCTAACATGAACCTTGAAGCCTAAACTCTCAATTTGGTAAGCAAAGGCAGGATATGTGCGCTAAGGGAAACAATTCATTTTAATTTTGTCAGCAAAACTGTTACACTAAAGGCCTAAGCAACACTTCATCTACCTGTCACTTGTCTTAAAAGGGCAGATTACTTTTTCCTCAATCTTGGCACATCCAATTAAGGTAGACTTACAAGCCAGGCAGGTGTAAAGTGCAAGCCAGCACTTGTTCACATTAGCAATTATCAATGGAAAAAATACATAAGTACCGAGGCTTGGCACAACAGTTGCCCTGGCAACCGTTAGCACTCAGAGGCTCGACTGAAACTAACATGACAGTTTGACATTTTTTCACATAAAAAGATGATTGCATTCTCCCTTTCTCTCTCTGTTTTTCCCTTCCCCTCTTTTTGTGCTATTTTTCCAAAGCTCTCAGCTATGACCCTGCCTTCTTTAACTCTAGCTGCTCACCCAGAAGGTGCAGGGCTCTGGATTGAGCTCTGTTTTACCAGCCATTAGCACATCCTCTGTGGAAACTATGTGTTTACTGCTTATCTGAACAAATGTGAAAAGGAGAAGGGAAATGTGGATAAGCTGCATTAGTGTTATTGACTTTAGGCAATCAGAGATCTGCTTGTCAGGACAAGTTCATTCCCTGTTACCTTTTTCGTGTTCACAGTCTGCAACTGAGTAAGGCATACAAGTAATTTACAGCAGCTTGCCTTGAAATACTGCTCCCTCTTGCATCTTCTTGCACCTATTGTCTCCTTATTCACTAAATTCTCAGAAAGGAAAAGAAAGTCATCCAAAAGGAAAGGGTGTGTATTTCATTTGCAGAGGAAAAACTCAAAGTCATCAAAACACCCAAGTTCCACCAAAGACCTCATTCTAAGATAGCTCTGAAGAAATTATGATTTTAAAATATCCCCAGTCATAGAATCATATAATCATTACATTTGGAAAGGGCCACAAAGAACATCTAATTGAACCATCAACTCATCTCCACCATGCCCCCTAAACATTTCCCTCAGCGCCACATCTTCACAGCTCTTGAATGCCTCCAGGGACACCACCTCCCTAGGCAGCCTGTTCCTATTCTCATCATTCTTTCTGAGAAGAGCTTTTTCCCAGTATCACACCTGAACAACCCCTGACACAACTTATGTCCATTACCTCTCGCCCCATCACTGTTACTTGGGAGAAGAAGCCCACCTCCACTGCACCACAACCTCCTTTCAGGGAGTTGTAGAGAGTGATAAGGTATCCTCTGAGCCTCTTCCAAACTGAACAGTCCCAGTTCCCTCAGCCAGTTCCCACATGATCACTGTTCCAGACCATCTTGTTCATACCATCTTTAAAGAGAGAAGAACTTGAAGGAAGTTCAACATAATTTTATGCTGTGCAGTATTTGTGCACTCAGTTGTATGAACTTGTTGACTGAATTAGCTAGCAGGTCTGTTATTTCTACTTCACATTTTTATATCAAGCAGATTTAGAGAGTAATACACCTACCTGGTTTTCCCTTTTCTGTTTCTCAGTTCCTTTTGTCATCAATATCCCTTTTCTACACAGTCTTTTGACATGCATTGTTCTCATTCAGTCTTATACACTCTTTAATTTTGTTAATATCTTCCAATTTTAAAAAATTAAAATGTTAAAGTTTTATATCTCATTCAGGTTTGGGTGTTTTACTTTCTTCCTTGTTTCTCTCTTAATGTACATCATTCCTGTCATTTAGTTCATTGTGTTCTTGCTTTCAAGCCAGCTCCAAATCAATGAAGAGAAAGAAAGGCTAGGGTAAAATTATCATATTTTCTGGGCAGAAGAAGAAAGCATTTGGGAAGCTGGGTATACAAGAGAAGTTTTCATAGTGAAACTGAGCTGATACTGTGATCCTAACTCATAAATTCCAGATAAGCTGAACAGAAAGACATGCAGAAATTCAAAGTAAACAAATCCCAATGTTTAGAAAAGAATTCTGCATTTGCTTATTAATGCATATGCTGCACCCACAGACCTCACAGATTTCAAAAGAATAAGCTGTAGCTATGATACAACATTGACCTGAAAACTCAAGATGCGGAGCCAAATCTTACTGCCTACATTGCTGTGATCTGTTCCCCTGGGCAAACAGAATCCATGGTGTAACATTAATTCTGTCAGCAGGATGAAGGTATAATAAATAAAAGTAATACACATTTTACAACATTAAACAAACTTCCACTGCTAGTCAATGTGACAGTTTTGACTAGCATTACATCTACTAGAATGTTTCTAATCATGAACAAGAAACAAAGTCATACTTCCTCTGGTACAGTTGCATCAATTGGATGAGTGAACCAATAAACATTATTACTTCTTTCAGATTTTGGGACTAAGAGAAACTTGTTCTTTTTTTTTTTTTTTTTTCCATTATTCTGTGCAATCTCTTCTACGACAATGTAATTTAATTTAAAAATCATGATGCTATAAGTACTTGAGAAGCAGTTACAGCTATTCAGTCAGAGAAAGGTCATGTTAACATAAATATTGAAAAGAATGATAATTAGGCAAGGAAAACAGCAAAACACATTAAGAAGAAATGAGGCAATTTTTAAATGTTAACATCTCAATTCAGAAATGTTTACACTACATTTAATGGTTCTATTTTCAATGAACATTCCAGTAAAAATAAAATACTGAGCAAAATTATGTTAGACAATTACAGTAAAAATGACATTGCATACATTTTACCATTCTGAGAGTAAACGAATTGTCTAAACCTTGTTAAACACAATAGAATTCAAATAGTCCAAGCATGACTTCCTGCAGAATGTAGTAAAGTACTCTCTTATTAGTAGTCAAGTGCTTAATCTTCTGGTGATAGATCAAAAATTGAAATTCTGAATGTTTGAAATACTTGCAATATATTTAATCATGTCTGTAAATTATCCAGCTCATATCAATGCACACTGAGAAAGGTAAGGATGTTACTGCAATGCTAGTGATTTCATGGCCTTAAACATGCTGTGACTTCTCCCACAGCGATGCTTTCTACATAGTTTGGGGGATTGTTTTAACATAATGAAAATATTATAAAAATGCTTAAAACTTCCTTCAAAACATTCCTTGAGTCCAGCTGAACATTTTAAAACTTAAAGTAAAAAGCTAAAGTTCCTACCCAGGACTATGTGAATCATGTACATTTGTGCAAGCTACCTAGACATTACTGTCCAAGTTAGATTGTCACAATAACGCAGTATCATGGCAGTCACCAAATCATGGTAGTCACTAAATCATGGCTGTGTAACTCAACAACAGCAGGTTGAGAAAAAGTAAATGGTAGGAAGAAGTGCAGAGCAATTTAAAAAGTGGTTTTTCAATTATTTCAATTATTCAATTGAATTATTGTTATTATTATTTGTATTTGCCAGAATACACCCACACAGTTTAACCTGCATATTTATCAAGTCAAAGTAATGATCTTGATTTTGTTTATTTTCACAGAAGAATCACAATGAAGTAGGAAATGGTCACATAGTAGTCGATCAAGTCATTGAGATTGGGCACACTTAGCTAAGAATTCTTTCTTTAATTACATCCACCTACACCCTATTTTAAAATGCAAATGAATCTTCTTAAGTGAATTTACTTTAAAAGGTCTGTCATATGAGACCTCCTTAACAAAACAAAACAAAAAATAAAACAGAAGAGACTTTAGGGATAGCAGAGCTTTCAGTGTGTATAAGGTGTCTCAACAAAAATGTGTGACTGTGGCTTTCATTCCCAGGGGACAGGCTGTCCTGTCCTCAACCAGCATATCTGACAACAGCATAATGCCAGAGGACATTAGGCTGAGTGTCATAACAAAAGCATGAGAAAGTCATTTACCAGTGTTGTAAGCAGAACTGTTGTGATTTTAGCTAGATATCAGAAAGTCAAGCTACTCCTAACACTTCTTACCATTTTTTTTTCTTTACTTCAGAATTTTAATCAAAAAAGGGAACGACAAAAGGAGTACAAAAATGCATTCAGCCTTCGTGAAATGACAGCAGTAGCAACAGTAAAAGCCATAGCTATGGTTCACTTTTTCTGTTTTTTGGTACAAATTCAGTTATTTACCCAGGATCTGTCATCGTTGGGTAAGACTTTGAAATACCTAAAGGGTCAAGTGCTATGATTTCTGTATGTAGCTTATTAAGTTACAAACAAAAACAAATCTGGGGATTTGATATAACAGTGTTTCACAGCATAGTACCTTCCTGCAGAAACTTGGCTAAAGTGTACTTATAGAACGATTGAATCACAGAATTGTTTGAGCTGGAAGGGACCCTTAAAAGTCATCCAGTCCAGTTCCTCTGCGATGAACAGGACACCTACAGCTCCATCAGGTGCTCAGAGCCACATCCAACCTTACCTTGGCTGAGGTTAGAAGGGACCTCCAGAGGTCATCTCATCCAACCCCTGTCCAAAAATGGCACTCAGAGAAGGGAAGGGGGAAGGAAAGGCAGAAGGAAAGGAGGAAAGAAAGAGGGAAAAAAGGGGGGAGGAAAGGGAAGGAAAAAGGAAATAATTCCTTGATAACATAAAGCAAGAATGCAAAAAAATATTCCCTACAGTATTTTGGGGATTTCTTTAAACTTGAGAGGGATACCACAGCCTACTAAACCAGTCCTGTGTTTTGCTTTTTGCTTAGAGAGTTCTGCCAGCAGTTTCACTCAGAATTTTCTGATGTGATTTAAGCCTTTGCTTCTTGCTCTTTGCTCTGTTCCCTTCAGGCCAAAAAAAAAAAAACAAAAAAACCCAACAACAAAAAAAAAACACACAAAAAAAAACCACGTTTCTCTTTGAAAGTCTCTTCTGCGTGTTTGGAAATGGTTATCCTGTGTTCTTTCAGCATTTTTGTCTCTAGACTAAACAGTCTCAACTCTTCCACAGATTACACTGATTTCACAAAGTCTGCTTGCCATTTTTTGAATTGGAACCAACTCAATAGATTCATAATGATATCAGGTCAACCCAACAAAGTCTTTAAAATACAAATATGCCTTGTATACTATTCATTGATTCTTTCACAGGAAATACCTGTTGATTAACACTATTTAAAAAAGCAAGGAAAAAATTGTATGAGCTGACAACAGTAACAATTACTGCTGGCTTACCATATCTAATGCATGAGTCAGAGGTGTTTGCATTACTTATGAGAGATCAGTCCTTCGGGTGCTATCATTTCTTAACCTAAAAACCTTTGCTGACCCATATATACGTGATTTTCAAACAAGTAAACAAGCTTTCTTGTTTGTGTTCCACTATTTGTGGGATCTTGTCAATGAAATACAGCTCTTTCTTGAGATCTGGGGCTGGAGTGATGATATGGACTGTTAAAACCTTAACTTTTATGCTTATTTTCAAATCAGGATTTGGTGTTTATGCCAACCATTTAATATGGGGAAGCAGTCTTTTTCCAAGGGGGATTGACTGTGCACACAACAACTTAAATCTGTGAAAATGAATCAACTGAGTCAGCTGCCGATGACTGCAAAAATGTCCTGGATGCCATTTGCTGTTACCTTTTCAAGCAGAAGCTTGAAATTAGGAGAATTATAGCAAAACTGCCATTGAAGACAGATCAACTGCCTGGAATTTGCAATGCAAACCTATTCTTATCCCTTATGCAAGAGAAAGATAAGTAAAAATATAACAAAAATCAACAGCCAAAAGAGTTTCTTTCCCAGTTGCAGCTTCATCTTATTTATTGTTGATATTTATATACGTATATATTTAAAAGCCTAAATCATTTGTTAGCTGTGCATCAAGCTAACCCATATAAATGCCAGTTTTATTGCAGCTGTTATGGCTTTTAGTACTATTTATTATTACTTTCCTAACACCTAGAAAGTAGTACGAAGCTTTAGGGCCTCATTGTGTGTCTCTGTACAAGCAAGGGAGACAAAGCCGACTGTTGCCCTAGGGGGCTCACAGAACAGGTTTCTGTGAGGACAGAGTGGCTAGATAAACATCAAAAGGGACAGATGACGATACTACTACTGCTACTACTACTAACAATAATAAAATCTGCAAAGGACTAGAAAACTTCCACAGCCTTAAAAGGTCAAAAGGAAAAAAAATAATAATGAAAAGGAGAGAAATGTCTATCTAGTTAACAAATGCAACCTGTAAAGTTAAAAACTATAATGGAAACATCTTGTAGAAAATCCCTGTCATCTGCTCCATGCTTTTTCACACTGTGAAAGATCTAGGTTGAATTCCTCTTTTCAGTTTGCCATGACATAAAGGAGATGATTTATCAGCTGTCGTTGACCTATCTGAATTTTTGTAGGTCAAACCTAGCATCCTGGTTTACAGTAACTTTCAGAGAAATGTGCTTCCCTGTTTCATAGTTTCTTATGTAGAGTCCAGTTCTGTGGCAGATCCATTCACTGGTGGTGAGCATTTTATTCAGAAGGATTCTGTCTATGCCAGTGCACATTTCCAAATGATCTATTTTCTAAATTAGCTATGCCAGAGTCTGAGAACAGCTGAAGAACTTTCAGGAGTAGTTGATGGGCAGAAAATATTTGCGTTCTCAATGGATGGGCTCTTAGCTTCACAATTTAATCCATTTCCTCACCAGAGAGGATTCTAATTCAACAAAAGAGCAAAACATTTACTAAGATGCTGTTTAATTACAGCCATTTTATGCTAACTTTTAGGATCCATTATTAAGTTAATGTGTTCAGTGAGAGAGAAGACAACCCAAAACAGCAGACCAGTGAGACTGAACACAGGAGTGAATAAACTTAAAAAACATTCTGTGGCACTGAAGTCTAATCTTGGCAAAATAGCATATACTATGCATAGAATCAATACTGTTTATTGTTGTTCTCTCTCTCTTTTATTTGTTTGTTTGTTTGTTTGTTTGTTTGTTTATTTTTACCCCAGCAGGAAACATTTGTTGCTACAGAGCCTTTTGGGATGTTCTTTCCTACTGATCATGTTTCCTTCAGAAGCCAAATGTACAGAGGTTGCTAAGACATGCATCTTATTTTCAAATGGATGCTTAGCATGTTAAAATATGCACCTGTGTAGAGCTGAGAGAATTACAGTAGAGAATCACATGATATCAAAAAAAGGTTGAGATTAGAAGGGACCTCTGAGTCTGTCTGGCCCAATCCTTGCTCCAGCAAGGACACCCTGAACATGGTGCTTAGCACTGTGTCCAGGTGGCTTCTGGAGATCTAAGTAGAAGACTCCACAACCTCCCTGGGTAACCTGTTCCAGTGCTTCTTGATGATTATAAGTATATTGTCATCTAATTTTGCTTAAATCAAAAGAACACATGTTGTTTTGAATACTGTATGTGAAATTCACCCACACATGCAGATTCCCAAATTCACTAGTCCATGTGCAACATTTATGTATGGATAGAATATGTAAGATCACACATATAGTGGAGATCAAGGAAAACACATTTGGAGGAGATGGCATTCACCTCCCTCTAAAGTATAGTCCACTGTGCCTGTAGGATTCCATTCTGAATATTTCAGTGCTCAATTTTGTTGCTCAATGTAGGAGTCTGGGAGCATTTGCAAGGCTTGAGGCTATTCCACCTGACCACAAGAAGCCACTCCAGAAGAGTGAAGATTTGCCATTATTCCCTTTGACAAGAAGATGGTTTCAACATCAGAAAAGGTGATAAAACAGAAATTATGCCAATGCAATGCAAAAGGTAGTTAGATAATGGTGATACCATTAAATGACATCAGAGCACGGTCATTAATGCTTTAATCTTAGTGTCTTGCAATACTTAAAATAAAGCCTCAGCCACTAGGACCACAGACAACAATTTATGTAAAGCTAAATGAAAATCATAAATGGTAATTAATGAAGCATAAATTATTGGATGCCATCTAGAGAAAGGGTTACTCAGAACGCACTTGCTGTGACCATGACAGTAACTGACTTGCAGAAGAAGATAGCAGAAAAGCTCCTTGGGATGAAGAGAGGATTCAACTACCTGCATCTCAAGCCATCCAAGGCTTTGATGTCATCTGGGTGTCTAAGTTTATCTAGAAGGGCACCTTTTCAGAAAACTGGGTTTTTATCCCCTCAGCACACAGCTGAATTACTCTGATCTGTAGAGAAGTTGTAGGTAGCTAGTATAGCCTGAGTGCCTGATATTTTTAGTGTGGCAAGATTACCTTAAATTGGCATCTTGGATGTAGTTTTGTCTTTGCTTAAAACATTTAACTCAGGGCTGGATCTTCTTTTCAAAGAATATCGAGCATGAGCACACCTCTGAAGATTTATGTGTCTGTTCCTTTGTACTTCAACTCTTTGTCTGTCCACTATGGATAATCTGTCAGATATGAATGTCTGTACCTCTCAGTGTTTTTGTAATGGATAAAGACATTTTTAACTGCATAAAGACTAGGGTAATAGAGACTACCATGGCAAATTAGACAGCCAGTGTCACAAATGAATATGAAAATCAGTTCAAATAGCAAAATAGAGTATGTTTTATCCTGCAATGTTGTTTGGTCTTGCTGGCGTTAGTATGAGACAGAGTTCTGACCTAATTTATTCTCATCATCTTGGCCTTTTCTGTACAGTCCGTTCTACTTCCTGCAAAATTCCAGCACGAAATATTGAATTTACAGTGCATTTGAACTACATTGCACAGCTAATCCACTTGAATTGCTGTCATTTTTACTATTTTTTTCCCCTTAGTTCTGGGTCATCTGCTATTTCTAAGCATCTGAGGGAGACTGGAAGGGAAGGAATGTTGCATACTGAAAGACTGTGCTCACAGTGTATTTAGACATTCATACTATCTTGTAACTGTAATGGAGGAGTTTCACTACTGGCTCTCTTTAGTTCTCCATATCCACAATGAATCCTTACAGATCTTTGCCAAAGGGCTTTCCTATTTTCTCCTTCCTTAGAACTATAGTCTAATTCATTTGGGACTGGTACTTTGTCAGTTTTTTAATTGTTCTAATTAACTTGCCATCTGATCTTGGACAGTGTGAGATCTTCTTAACATCTTCATTTTCCACCAACAGAAAAATCTGCTGTTCTCTTAAATATGTTACCATAATTTCTCTCTTTTTTTTGTGAACACTGATAGTGTAGCACATCAGTGACATCAAGCTGAATTTTAACTCTGTCCTTCAGAAGCGAATAGGTCAGAACAAGATTTTAGTGTGTGGCTGACAACTGTCATACTTCATAGAGATGCCATTCTTCTAGTTCCCATCTGGAAACGCTAAGAACACACATATTTTTCTAATGCATTTATATGTATATATATGCATATATATGAGGGTTGCTCCAAAAGCAATGCCTCCTATTTTATTATGTCGACCTGTGACGTCTGAGACAGATGTTTATAGTATGACAGTAGAGGTTAAACCTTCACACGAACATTCCTTTACATTTTGTTACATCTGTGTGACAGATGCCAAAAGAGATGCCTAACAAAATTTGTTCTGACATGGAAATACAGATGAAGCAAAGGCATGGAACTGAATTCCTCCACGAGAAAAAAAAATAAAAAAATATAAAAATTACACCCATTGTCATTCATCAATGCTCGCTGAACATTTAGGGAGACCAAAGAGTGGATGTGAACACAGTGAGGTGGTGGATAGTGCATTTCAACAGAGGCAACACTGTGTCATCTCTGCTGGTGCCGATTTTTACAAGTGTGGCAAGCAGGCTCTTGTTCATCACTGGCAAAATCACATAGCTAATGGTGGTGACTATGTTGAAAAACTGTTTTGTAGCTTGCTCTATCAGATAGTGTTATTGTACTCTTTGTATTAACTGTAGTTTCCATAGAAATAAATAGGAAGCATTACTTTTGGAGCTATGTATGTAAACACAAAAATATGATATGAATAATACTTATTCACCTGATTAAAGTATTTGCATTGGACAAAGGGATACATGAGGTACCTTTCCTTAGAGAAATGTGGAAGTATAGTGGAGAGTGATAAAGGCAGGGCTGTGATAAGCCAAAACAAATGGAGCCATTGCGTCTTGAGGAAGACAAGAATGTATTTTTGCAATCATTTTCTTACTTTTTCTTTTTCTTATTATCATTTTTTTTCTTTTCTTTTTTTTATTTCCACATTTTATTGGACATTCCAAACTCTGGAAAATTTAAAGTCTAACAGTTTTCATATTGCACTTTCACCTGGTGTTGTGAATAGCACAGCTCACAAACCTCAGTCTCCTGGGGATTTCACACTGAGATTGGACTGTGTTTCAACAAAACTGTCATGCTGCTTCTGTGTGAGCTTGGCTTACTGTCCCCCTGGGAATCCACATGGAAGAGAGATTTCCCTAATGTCTTGGCAGTAGGGAAATTTTAATTTGATGTTCATGACTTATCAGATACCAGAAAATTTACTCTGAAATCAGTGAGGTGATTCTGTGACCTGCTGAAGTGTGGATTGAGGCTGATTGCCTTCCTGTGATTAGGGCATTTGTGAAGACCTCTGTGTGAATCTCATGGAGGCCAATAAGGATTGCAGCACATGATACTGCCAAGGTTCATAGTCTGTTTTGTTAGCTCAACAGGAACTGTTATGAAAAATAAAACAAAACAAAACAAAACAAAAAAATACACCACAAAATTGCAGCTTTAAAATACGTGTGTACTCTCTAGATTGGATACAGAAGCAACTAAATTCAAAAGAGGTGACAACAAATTAATTAATTATTAGCTACAGTGATTATAATCCATTTAATACTTGGAAGGAAATCCTATCTGTGGAAAGCAATGAGAGGAGGAAGAAAAAGGATAATACAGACTATCAATAAAAGTCAATAAAATCAGGAACTGTGTGGAAAAAGGTAAGTGGATGATGGCTTTTTATTATTTCCTTCAACAGGAGAAGTAGAGTGGGACCAGAGAAATGAAGAGAAATCTGATCTGGAAACAATCTAAAGGAAATTTTTATTCATGCAACATATAGTTACGCTTTGACAATCATCATGGCAGTGTAAGAAGCATAACTGAGTCAAGACAGATCATAGAAAAATTCATCTCAGACATCAGAGTTGGGGGCGATCTCAGGCTTGGGACGATTTAAGACGTTGACAATCAGAAACTGAGAAGAAAACAATCCTCTGCATATGCATCTTTCTCATACTCATTTTAAGTGACTCCTACAACCTACTACTAGAGACAGGATTTTGGCTTGATGAACTCTATGATTTAACTCACATATTCTTCATTTCAGTTAAAAAAGTACATGAATATTGAAGATTTCTAGCTCCAAAGTGTTCTTATGTGTGAAATGCTGTAATTTAATGTGTGCTCTGGTTTTTGCTGTACTGTGCAACATGATCTCTCACAGCTGGGGGCAATTTGAATATCTAGAAAAGTCAATTGGTACAGTTGTTCATTTTTCTTTCGTCTTCTTCAGTTTCTAATGTCTACTTCCATCAGTTTGAATAAAATGGCATTTAATAGATGTCTTTAGTTATTCTGAGAACGTGCATGACCCTCTTAAAGAGAATTCTTTGTTGGTGGTATGCCATGTTGCAAAATGCAAATAGCTGAAAAGCTCTGCTGTGAAATCAGCATATCCCCAACCGTAGAGGCATGTAAACTGCTCAGAAGTGGAGAAATTGTGTCCCTTCCTAAAGGGATGGCACAATGGAAAAGCAATAGAAAGATGAGGATGTCATGCAAATGAGGAAAAGAAAAATAATAATTTGAATTTTCCTGACTAAAAAAGATAGAATCTGTACTGATAGTAATGAAAAATAGCATTTTTCAAGCAATGCACACAGCTACAATAAAGTAGCCTGACACTTCTTTCTGCCTCCTCATTCTACTCTTTCTAGTAGGTAGGCAGGTGCTCTTCTTTTGCAGATATATTTAGGTTCCAGCTACAAGCCATATCCTCTTTTGGATTTTAATGAATCCACACTCTTACTCTAATTTGTAGTTCTTGAAAACATTTAGTATTTGTCAGCATTTGCCTATAATTTGCCTATTAGTCAGCAATAATTATATTTTAAAGTTTTCAGTATATTATTTATTTAAAAGTGAAACAGGAATTTAAGTTAGTATAACCTAAGAGACATTTGTCACAGACAAAAATGAAAAGAGAAAAAGAAAAATATAAAAAGGAAAAAAATATTTTAGTTCCTTTCCAGGCTGGATGTGGCTCTAGGCAGCCTGGTCCAGTGGTTGGCGACCGTGCACTTGGCAGGGGGGATGAAACTAGATGATGATTGTGGTTCTTTTCAACCCAGACCATTCTATGATTTTATGACAAATTTGTTTGAACTTCTTTTCATTAGAAATTTTCAATCTGGAAATTTCACCTAAGAATTTACAAGGTACTTTTTGTAACATGGCAGTGAATAATAACAATTTATTTCCCTTTTCAGAAGTAATTAATAAACAAAGATGCTGTATTCCTAGTAAATCAGTAGATTCACAGAACATTTTCTTCCTGGCAGTGACAAAAGGAAAGTGATGTAATGCAATGCCAATTCTTAGAAAACAATACTAAAACTCAACCTTTTTGTAAAAACATAACTGTGCAAGTACAGTAGGGAACTGAGTGCTGGGAGCTACTCTTGGACTCTCTACTGGAAAGCAAGTGCTGTCGAAGTAATGCAGAGGTACCTTTGCTTTTTAGAAAATATTTTAAGAAATATACAAAAGAGCTAAATACACTTGGTAACAGAGTAATCTATTGGTCATAATGGCAAAGTCAGAACAGGTAATCTGTGATTCATGTAATGGAAAGAGAAGATGAGGCAAAGATAAATAGTCAAGTAGTATTTGTGTAGAGAACTGGAGATCATTTACTGTGGGTGTAGGTAGCTGTGGTGTACAATGGGGTGGCAGAGGAGTCAGAGTATGGAAAAGACCAAATGAGGAGAAAAAAAAAGAATAGAATCAGTTTTTAGAAATTCAGTAAACAGACTTTGATGTTAACGTGCAGAGGAAGAGAGGATTTGAAATGAGAGATGTGTTTTCTTGGAAAACCTTTTGCCACAGTGCAGAGAGGTGTAAAAGGACACAAGGGAGAGAATAAAATTTCTCCAGTCAGAATTGGAATCTCAAAGCAATCACCCAAAACTATCATGTTCAGCACACAATTAGAAAATGGACTAAAAATATGTAAGAAAGGTTGTTATGCTAAAAACTATTCCTGAGAAAAGTAACTTAGAGACTGGTCTAAATTAACTATTAAAAGCCAAGGAAAGGGACAGAGATCATGCAGGCAGGTCAAGAAGATGCTGCAATCAGTATACAGCTGTGCTATAAAGGCTGGCACGCTGTTAGGAGGTGAAGGGAGGATGAAGGAGATTTCTATATGATGTGAATGTAAAAGGAAAGAGCAAAACAAGAACTCTGCAATTCGGATTTTTGTTTTTGGAAGACTAAATATTTTGAAACACCTCTTGAACTCTTGTGTGGGAATAATTAAAAAAATAACAATAAAAAAAATAAGATATCCAGGGCAGAAATATTTCATTAAATTAAACAAAAAGATAATCACCTATTCTGAATTCATCCTGTTTTCAATGCATTTTAAAGTAGAAAGTAAAATTGAGGGTAGGAAAGAAAACAAGCAAGGAAGCAAGCAACACAACAACCACGACAACAGCAAAACAACAGCAATGAAACTACACACATTTTGAAGTGGAAAAATCTAAGCACTCCTCTGCAATCAAAATGAAACCTTACGCACTTGCCAGTGTACCTTGCCCTCTGTGTGCTGCCCTCACCCCCTGCCCCTAGCCTCCCAGGGCTTATTTCAGAGTAAAACATGAAAGGCAATAGGATTTCCTCTCCAATAGCCCAAGGCAGCTCCCTGTTCACTTGTCCATTTCTCCAACCCCTCTTGGAGGCAGCCTGCTCTCTTTGTTAATGCCGTCAGGAATCCACATAGGTAATCAAAGCTTTTCAGGTTTGCTGCTGTTCCTACATGTCTTTGAGCCTTATTCTTGAATAGCTTCATGTTTCTCTTTACCTTCCCATGAAACTGATGGTTCATAGTTTCCATTTAAAATGCTTGTGGAAGGATGTCTGCTGCATCTGTACAGCTTTAGACAAGTAAGTAGTATAGCAGTCAGAACATATACATCTGCTGGCACACGTACATATGCATTGTATAGATCACACACCATCACAAAATGATAGAAGCACCAATTAAATAACAATGAAGAAGGAATATCACTAAAAATTCCTTTCTGCAGGTGGGTGACCGTGCTAAGTATTGTTATGTATTCTGGATATCAACTCTATCTTCCACATTAGAAAAGGATGCTATAATTGCATGTGGAATAATATGAACAACAACCAAGAAGCCAAGATCATTTTATTGCCTGCCCAAACTAAAGCTCCAGCAATCATGTAGTTTCATATAAGAAGCTCATGTATTTTATTCAGTAGTTATTAAAAGTTAAAAAGATATAGACAGGAAAAATTTATGAAGTGGAACTTGCTTATACAACTGACCAGATGGAAGATTTAAGAATTATTGCAAAGAAATCTCTAAAGCCTCAGCTCAATGAAAATTTCAGTGAAAAAGGCAAACAGGGTGCAGGTTATAGCTAGGAACCGCAACAGGAATCACAGAGGGTAGTGATTCTGCCACAATAGCAATTCAACACTAGTTTCCTGATAAACCCCAGCTTTATCCCTAATCAGCTTCCTCAACACACACCAAATGATGAGAAGCATTTTTAAAAAGAGATGGTATGGAGCAGGCACAATTTGAGCCAAAATACTGTGTTGTAGAGAACCGAAATTACAGAGAAATATGTATAAGCACTCTCCCTGTCTTGTTCCAGCTAAATGAACTAAGGAGAAATTTATCTGCAAAGTGCTGATGGAGATTGATAAGCACACATTTGTAAGGAAAATATGCAAATAAAATTACCAGGAAGCTGCAGTCAACCCAAAGCTGGGGCTTTGCAACTATTGGTGCTGCCCTCAGCAGTAGATGTTTTGCCATCATACTAGCTCCCTAGTGCAATTCATTTGTGGCCCACAGATTTCAGGACCCTAATCACTGGAGGAAGGAATAGGCATGAGCGAGGCAGCAGAAAACTGTGCCAATTTTTCCACAAAAAAAATTGCAGATGGAGGCACAAAATATCCTTTAGGTAAAGGTAGCGACTGTAGAAGTTGCAATTTAGCATGGAATCATAGAATTGATTGAGTTGGAAGGGACCTTTAAAGGTCATCTAGTCCAACTCCCCAGCAACAAACAGGAACACCAGGTGCTCAGAGGCCTGTCCAGCCTGACCTTGAGTGTCTCCAGGGATGGGACATCCATATTTACAGGTAAGATAAGCCCCTGCCTTACCACTATTAATGTAAAAAATTTCTCCCTGATATGCAAACTAAATCTCCCCTCTTGTATTTATAAGAATTTTTCCTTGTCTTATCACAACTGATGTAAGCAATGTATGGTAAGATAGAGGTTATCCTCTAAAAAGAGAAATATAAATCTATATTTACATACAGACAACACAACTTCTATTGTTTCATTATTCCCTTCCTCCTTTGTAAAAAGTGAGCCACAACCCTGCAGGATTGAAATGGCTCAGTCTGCACAACAGCACAAAAATATGAATGTCCACATAGATGGTCAGGTATAGTTCTTGCAGTCTGTGGAGCTGCTGTTTGCAGGGATGGCACTTTGTTCAGAAGATATTTATAAAATGCTACTCCAAACACTTTAATTATTTCATGATTGGAAGTGGGTAACATGTATTGGATGTAGACTGCTTTCTCTTACCTTCTCTAGCGAAGGAGAGATAATAGTTTCAATAGTTGATCCATAGATCTTAAAGTAATTTACAGATATTAATGAAGTCATGGCACACCCTAACAAAGTAGATTTGTACTTCAATAGCATTAAAAATGGGACATGCACAACTCAAATATTGTGCTTATCATAACGTTTTCCTATCTAATTAAAAGAGAACAAAGAATAAAATGCACAGCAAAGATTATTGACATGGTATAATATCTTACCAGCTTAAGGGACAGGACTTCTTTTAACCTTTGTGCTTCAGTTTTAGGACCAAAATTCACATCAACTTAAGTCTATATCTGGCTTTAAGCATGTCCTATTGTTTCATTATTCCTCTCAAATAATGTTAGACTTCAAATAGTCTAAAAAGAAAAAAGAAAATAAAAAAGAAAAAAAAAGAAAAAGAAAAAGAAAATGCTTTTTTTCTTTATATTTCCCCATTTCATTTATACACTGTCATTTGTCTCTATGATGATGCAGCAAAACATAAAGCTTTTATTGGCTAGTTTGCATTGCATCTCTTCACATTGCTGTGTGCCTTCCTCCTGATTTACAGTACCCCTGCTCATCCCACTGCATCAACCACTGCTCCTCTCATCACAGAAGTAAGGAAGAAGATGCAAGTGTATGTGGGGGAGGAGGGGAACCCAGCACTCAAAGTGCCATGTAAAGAATGGCTGGTGTTGAATTTCTGTCTGCAGAGACAGGGAGATAAAATCTGGTGTATGAGGCATCTTAGCTGAGAATGACTGTTCTAACTTCATTAAACAGTGATTACTGGATTCAGGAGGGAGATGATGCCTCCTTTAAGGGAACATATAATCACTAACACAGCTTTTTCCCTAAAGGCAAATCAGTATGACAAATAGCTTGTGAGATAAGTGTGGTATTTCTATGGTAATTCTATGTTGTCCTTGACAGTCCAAAGGCAAATGTAGGTAACTATAAGGTAGATGAAACGGAAGCCTGAAATTTCAGCATGCTATTAACTATAAGCAGAATATGCAGAATATGCCCAAAATACAGATAGTTCCATCTTCTGTGGTGTTGCAAATTAACAGTTCTCATTTCCCGTTGAAGCAGAGACTCAGTGTTGCTTCTTGAGCAGTGCTTTACATTTGATGACAGTTTCCTTCTCCCACTACAGTATTGCCATTTACAGCTAAAGGTGTTTTATGCTCAAACATAAATTTTCAGTTTCTGTTCTCTGCCAATCATTTTTCTCCCACAACAGTTAACATCTGTTTTCTTTCTGCATTGCTTTCTAAAAAAAATATTCATCGATTTGGAGCAGTGCAGATATCCTTTCCCATCTGAAATGTAGTGGAAATGCAACTCTGGCTCAGAGTTTTAGAGTTCAGATTGCTCTATTGTGATAGCAGAAGTGGGAAGTTCAGACATAACCATGCCTAAGCTTCATGTGCATTTTGTTTTCCCAGTGTTGTTCTGAACTTTCATGACTTAATTGCAGTGAAATTATTCCTTGTGTAGACTATAGTAAGAAAAAGATTAGTGTAAAACTTATACAAAATCTCTATCCAAGATATTTTATGAAATGTACAGTCAAATCTTTTCTTGACGTATAGATCTAATACATATACTGAAGTTGTGTATTGCTTTAGATCAAATAAATGTTAAATAAAAGATGGTTACAGAGTTTAGGTGCCTACATTCAGTCTGAATATTGGCTTTCTTCTTTGGAAAGAAATCTACAAGGAAAACAAAATCAACAAGTGAAACAGTCTTTTTCTAAACTTTTTGATTTTCCCATCCCTTAGTTTCTCTGAAAATGAAATTTTCAATATTTTTTTCTTAGAATTTAGAAGATTTTTTAAAAATAAAATCATTAATACTTTAAGATTTTTTTCTCTCCCTTTCTTTCAAGTCCTTACACAGATATATATGACATGGAAGAAGCTAGTCCAATTAATATGATGGAATAAACTTAATATACCAAATAAATGTAGAAATTCTAAGAAAATTTAATGGTGGTAAGTTTTTTTCACTTTCTACCTGAATAAAATTTTGTCATTTAGTTGTGATCACTATTCATCTTTAATGTGCTACTGGAAAGACAGAACCAATGCTGTGTCCTGGCATCTCACATATATATTTCCTTTCTACTATGTTTAGACAATGACCTATGCGATTTTTGTTCAGTTACAAGAACAAATTGCCATATTGTCCACTAATACTAAGTAATGGGAACTTAATATTTTTTGGTGATGATACTACGATTGAGTTCTGATTGACATCTTTGTATTGAACAGTGAGATATTTCTTACCCTAAGCTCAGAATTTCTGAGCTCAGGTGGTGGGATCATAACATTAATCAGACTAAACAGACTATTTTTGCTAAGGCAGAACACTGACTTAACCTGAATTTCTGAATCAAATTTGTATTGCTGAATTCCAAGGCACTGGAACCAAGCAGATCTGACTGGCTTGTGCCTGTGCTGCTTAGAAATAGTCGTCTCCAAAGCAGATTTTTCTTGGCTGGAATTAATTGAAACAGTGCAAAAAGCTTGGAAGAAAGCTTACAGTTCCTCACTGGATAGAGCAAGGGTTCAGTGCCCAATTTGTTCTGCATGGAGTTTCAGAAGTGGCTAAATGGTACCTTCCAAGGGACACATCACGTTGACTTCACTAATGAACAAGAAGATAAAACAATACCTTTTCCTCCCATGTTGCACTTGGCAATATTGTACACCCCCAAATGGTCTGGTCAAAGCATTGCCAGACAAAGAACAGGAAAGAAAAGTTGACTCAGTTACAGAGAATGTGTAATTTATATGCAGTCTTATCCAACATTAGCAAAAATGAGATCTCAACAGCTTGAAAGCTGGAGAAAAAAAAAAAAAAAAAAAAAGTTGGCATGTGTCATTGAAAAACACAAGAGTGAACAATTAGGGCAGATTTTGTGTTAGATTTTGTGTTATTTGTGTTATCGGGCAAAGATAAATTGGCTTTGCATCAAAACTCAGAATCTGTAGAAGATATTAAGTTGATACCTTCACAGAATTATAGAATCACTAGGGTTGGAAAAGATCATTATGTTCATCCAGTCCAATCATCAACCCACACCCACCATGCCCACTAATCATGTCCCTCAGTGCCACATCTACATATTTCTTGAACACCTCCAAGGAAGGTGACTCCACCAGTAGTAAATGAGTGGGAGGGAAAATCAAGAAGAAAACAAACAACTACCCATTATGTCAGAAATATACTGTGTCCGTACCATACTTGTGAATGAAACAGGGCTTCAGGCTGCCATTTTATAACACTTCTCTCTATCACTAAACTCACAATGCTGACATCTGGCATAAAGGTTTGGATTTCATGCATGAGCTAAAATGATATTTTTAAATCATTCTTAAATGCTTCTTAAAGCTTCTGTTATAATCCTCACGTCAGTTTGTTGGACATTCAATGGTTTTATGTGAATTTTCACCTCTGAGGCTTTGTCTTCCCTCTCAGGACAAGCAACTGATTTGTGGAGACTTAGGAGCTGTGATGCAGAAGGTGAGGCTTGGACATACGTAACTACAATAGCAGCAGTTGAGAACAAATCCACAAAACTGAAAGACATAGAGATTTTGGAAAGGGTCCAGAGGACGGCGACTAAGATGATCAGGGGGCTGGAGCACTTCCCCTATGAGGACAGGCTGAGGGAGTTGGGCTTGTTCAGCCTGGAGAAGAGAAGGCTGCGGGGTGACCTCATTGCAGCCTATCAATACCTGAAGGGAACCTACACCCAGGAGGGGAGTAAACTCTTCAAAAGGGCTGACAATAGCAGGACTAGGGGAAATGAATCCAAGTTGAAGGAGGGAAGATTTCGGTTGGATGTTAGGGGGAAGTTCTTTACAAGGAGAGTGGTTAGGCCCTGGATTGGGCTGCCCAGGGAGGTTGTGGATGCCCCATCCTTGGACGCGTTCAAGGCCAGGTTGGACGAGGTCCTGGGCAACCTGATCTAAATGTCTATGTTTGGTGGCCCTGCCAGGCAGGGGGGTTGGAACTACATGATCCTTGAGGTCCCTTCCAACCCGGGTGATTCTGTGATTCTGTGAAAACTCAGTTTTCCATGAATCCACATCTTACGCTTAACCCACCACTGTGTCCCTCCCCTTCTACATGAACATAACCTTAATGACATCACTGAGGAGCTACCGATGGAAAAAAAGTATTCATGCAGTTGAATTTCAGTCTCTCTGCAGATTATTACGTTATGATGCATGCCAGAGTCATTATGAGAATGATGAATTTTGACTGATCGTTAGAAAACTTTAATATTCATAGTCCTCTAGCCACATATTTCCACCTATACTCAGTTAGAATTGCAGGTGCTCTCCCTGTAAGTAAAAGACATTAATGTCTGCCTGTAATTTCTCTAAGTTATGCAATCTATTATCTTTGTACGTAGGTGGAGTAGTGTGTGTCAAATGAAGTAATACCTGGCTTCCATTGATTATGTAAAGGTGCTTTGATGTGTGTAATGTTGTGAGAAAAAGACATTGTGCTCTCAGACGTGCAGTGAGTTTGAAACTTTGCTACTTGAAATACCAAAAGCCAACTGGGTAGTCTTGATATGGCAGAAGGTGGTTGTTCATTCTTATAAAATACATTATTAGATATGTATTTTCTGGGTTACAGCATGATAAATAGATACCTTGATTACAACTTACCAGGCAATTTGTATATTTTGATAGCAACTTATTTCTTAACAAGGTGCAGTCATATCAGGAAGTATAGTCAGCTTCAGTCTAGACACTAAATCTGCCTTCAATATGCCTACAGGACAGCTAGATTTTCAGTTTTGCACTAAACTCAGTAGTGACCAGCACATACAGAAACACATACACACACAAAAAAAAAAGTGTAGGAAATTGCTCACTCTAATACAAACACTTTCAGTCAGGGCCCACTGACTGCATTAACTAGCTCCCAATTATCTTCAAAAGTGAATTAGGTGTCTAATTCAACACCAGCTCTTAGTTTTTTACCATCCAGAGCTAAATCCCAGGCCAATGATGTGATGCTGCAATTAAAGTGACATAAATGTGCTGATGTTTAATCAGTGGGATAATATTGTTCTCTCAAGCCAAGGAAGATGTGGGCATGGAAAGAATATAAAATTACTAGCAAGGTTTTCTTTTTCAAAAATGCTTTTCTAACACTGACAATAAGGAATGGTAATTATCTTTTCTTGATTTCTGCCCAAGCCAACCCAGTCCTTACTGGCCTTACTATAATGACTATAATGGAATTAGGCAGCATTTAACCTAGTAGAATTAACAAGTGCTAAATTAGGACTTGAGCAAATCTGATTGTCAGAACTGGAATACTGAGGGAAAAATAAGATTATGGACCATAATGTACATAGGCGTGCTTGAATGTCTGGTTAGTCACAAACTGCTATTGTGATTATATGTGTTAAGCCAGTTACTATCACAGTAAAGCCATTAGCATTGTAATACATCTCAGTTTGCCCTGGGGACACATGATACACTGCTTACTACCTATTTATTCTCTGAGAAAACAGAAAAAAAAACCAACCCTAGTTTTATCCAATCTAATATTATGTCTACAAACTCAGATATGAACTATTGGGAAGTTATAAAGAGAACTTTCCTTGTTTTTGTATTCCCAATCTTAGTAGTAAAGACTGAAGAAAAAAAGGCATACATTATATTCATCTTCTCACAATATCCTCTACATATACCCAGTATTACAGATATTTTATAATGTGGTAGAGAAAAGAAAGAATAAAAATATTTTAGACTGAACTGTAACTAATTAAATTAATTTACGGATGGTTTTTGTTTTTGTTTAACTGTCCTTGGAATTCTATATTTCTAGTGAGAATTTAAAGCCTTTCTTTGCCTAGATCCTGATTTTCATACTTTTATTTTGTTTTCTGCAAGACAAGGGACTTTTAGTGTTTATGATCATTGCTTAGCAGATTATATATCTTTATGCTGAAAGAGAGAGAAGGAATTAGGAACTATCCCACCACTGTAATTACCTATTTTGGTACAAATATCACTGTGACAGATAAAGCCTGGGATTGTACATTTACTCATGAAAGACAGATACAACTCTATGGCTTTGAGTTTTTCTCCTGTGTGCTCAGTGGCTGAAAACTGTCTCAGACGTAGAAACACAAAATAGGAAAAAAAACCTCAGAAATTTGGAATAGAAAAATAAGGAAATGAAACTACAGTTTGTGAATGAATGAAACACCCTATTACATATTTCTGTGATTTAAGATCCAGTGACGGTGAAGAAGCTAATGCAGACCTGGAATAAACTATCAAGACAGAAAAACATCCATTTGAAAATGTCAGGAGATCACTTGAAGTACGGAAGATTTTAATTGTAATTTTAAAGTTTTGTTCAAACTCACTGAAATGTCTCAGGATTTTTCATCTTATAGTCACAGCTAGCATGTTCTTCTAAAAGCTGATTATTTTCAAGGGAGCTGATTAGGTAAATAAGGTGAAACAAGGCAAATGGGATCACTCAGACAATCAGTAACATTTTCTCTGCAAATTTTGATTTATGTGGACAAATAAGGCAAAGGAAGAAAGGCTGGTGAAGAACCCTTCTTGCAGACAAGAAAATCCAACTACTAGTTGAATTGATCACACACTGCCGAAACAGAAAACAAGTTACTGTTGGCTTATTTTTGACTGAACTATCAAAGAGAGAAAAAAAAAAAATCCAAAATACTGAATGTTGTTATTTCAGTGTCACTCTGCTAACAGTAGTCTCAAGAATAGATGCGGCACTGAGACACATGGGTGTCTCACATGGGTTAGTGGGCATGGTGGGGATGGATTGACTGTTGGACTATGCAATCTTAGTGCTCTTTTCCAAACTTAATGATTCTATGATTCTATAATTTAAGAATTAACAATAATTCCAGTTATTATTGTACTGGATCCAACTCCCACTTTCTGCTCTATCAGGATATGTTTCTGTGTTATGCAGCTGTCTGAAATTTGCTTTATCTTTAAAGACAGTTGCAAACAGTTGTTTAATGAATCTGTCATTTCCTCATCTTCATTACTGCAATCTGATTATATCTAAGTGCTGCACTGTCTTTTAGAGACATTTCTTGTAGGAAGAACAAGTCACATATTCCTCTGTACTTCTAATATTTATGTCAACTTGGGAAAAATATCTCCTCAGCATTAAATCTTCAGAATTTAAAAAAACAAAGTTGATACATCAGACATTAAATCTGATGCGATGTTTTACAAGTTTGATCTTGCAAGGAGCATGTTGTCAAAAGGAAGTCTTCAGTTTGTTCACATGCTTGTGAACTGATTGCCATTTGGATGGCAGTAATTTAGAATAATATATTAAAATGCTATATATAGGCAAGCAGTTTTCTTTCAGACTTAGTGCATACAATCTAGACTGATTTTTTAAAAACACTGTCAGTTACTACTATAGTCTAGTACTCTTCGAGTTGACATATTCTGAATGGCAGATTGAGGATAAGAATGAAATTCATTTAAACGTGAAGGAAAGGGGGAAAAAAAGAATAAAATTGCACAGAGATTCAGGGAATATCTGAAAAGCGTTCAGGTCTGTAAATTGCAATCAAGATAGAAACCATAAGCAGCCTACTCAAGCATGACCTGGTAAGTTTTATGTAAAAACTTCACGTGAGTCATATGTACATGCCACCTTCTTTCAAACAGGTATAAAAAAATGGTTTCAAAAAAGTAAGCTATACTGAAAAAAAGTGCTAGAATTTGGCTTTCAGTTGAGGATTAAGGTTGAATTCTTTTTTTATTGACAAAATGTGACACTAAAGTTTGAAATTAAGTTCTACTGTAACTTGGACTCATGGTATGTTCTCACATCTAGAATTATGGAGTAGAAATGTGCCAGGGAAAACACGTGCATGGAAAACCATATCCCTTCCGACCACATAATAATAAGGTTTCTGATTACATGCAGCCTGATTGTTCTTTGGGTGGCCACAATTTTGTTGTCAATGTGTGCTGTCAGCTAGTGAGATGAATTAATAAAACAATGGTGATTACTCTAAATACTCCCACAAGTGTAGATACACTTCCTAGCCACTAGCATGTTCTAGCTCATTCCTATATTATTGGGACATTTAAATTAATTCAAACACACTATTTTCTCACCTTTTCTATCCTTCAATTGATTCACACAACAGTGTTTGAGAAAGTCATAGAACCATGGAATCCTAGAATCTTTTGAGTTGGAAGGGACATTTAAAGATCATCTAGCCCAACAGATCCTGTGAAGAACAGGGTCACCCACAGCTCCACCGGGTGCTCAGAGCCTCATCCAACCTGACCTTGGATGTCTCCAGGGATGGGACATACATCACCTCTCTGGGCAATCTGTTCCACTGCTTCACCACACTTACACTAAAAAACTTTTTCCATATATCCAATCCAAATCTCCCTTCTTCTAATTTTAAACTGTTTTCCCTTGTTCTTTTACAACAGATCCTGCTAAAGACTCTGTTCCCTTCTTTATTATAGCCCCCCCTTTAGATATTGATAGTCCTAATTGTATACATTCTCCTAAGCTTTTCCACCCTCCCTTTACTCTATTCTGATTTATCTGGGATTTGCACTGTCCTGAATACAGGCTTTATCTGTAATATCATTAATATCATTAATTCTTATTATTCTGCTGCTTAATATTCTAATGGATATTCCAGTTCTGCAATATTAAGTAATAATACCAGTGATGGTGCTGAGATTACTCACAGGGGATTGGCTACAAGAGAATTTTATCTTTCTTTTCTTTTCTTGTGCAAACTTGATGACAATCTAATTTGCAGGTAATCCATACCCATTGGACGCAGTGGAAAACCCATGAAGTGGTATAAAAATATCTGAAATAGGTGTTTACATATATACAGTGGTATGAAATGTTAAGCATCTAAAGCAACTAGTAACCTCAATGACAATATTACCTTTTTATTTATTTATTCGTTTTGGCTGTTTTGATGAAACTGGGAAGGATATTCAAAAATATACAAACTTAGTGACTGGCACAACAGATAAGCAGATAAGCCTAGGTCTTGTTTGGCTAATGTATGGTTAACTGTTGGCTTATATATGGTTAACAGATTCTACACAGCAGGATTGGAATTTTTCTGTCTTAATTTACGTGCCTAGGAAGCAGGTATCTAAAGCCAAGTCAATTCTCCCTACGTCTCCATTATAGTCAGTGGAGATGAGTAATTACTTGCAGGAATTTATCAATAAAAATAAAATATCACATGAAATCCCAAACTACAGAAAGCCATGAAGACTGTATTTTAACACCAGTGAAATGCATGTGTTGACACAACATCTCTAAGTACATCATTATAGAAAACTCCTTCAACTCCATCCCATTTTAAAACATCTACCAAATTTTGCTTAGTAATATGCTGCTGACTGTCTTTGCTTTATGACTTATCTGTGATTCATTTTCCACGTTTCATGACATTTGAGGAACTTTGTGAAATGAAAGTTTGAAATGAATTAAATATATATGATTGTCAGAGAACTAGGAGGAAAAGAATAAATCTTTTTCAGGGCAAACTGAAGCATGATAAAGTTATGGTTAAGAAAAAGAGAAGATTAGAAGCATAGGAAGTGCCTAGTGAATTCCTAGTGAAGGAATTCACCAATTTTGTGAAGGAACTTCTTTACGGTGAGGGTGACAGAGCACTTGAACAGGCTGCCTGGGGAGGTTGTGGAGTCTCTTTCTCTGGAGATATTCAAGATCCACCTGGAAACCTACCTGTGCAGTCTGCTGTAGGGAGCCTGCTTTGCAAGGGGCTTGGACTCAATGGTCTCTAGATGTCCTTTCCAGTGCCTACAGTTTTGAAATTTTCAGGCTGTGATTTAAACTTTTATGGTTCTTTTAAGCAGAACTCACAGTAATTTCTGTTGAATGTGCTTGCCAAATTAACAGAAGTCTCAGAAATTGATAAACTGAGCCACCTAGGAAAAGGTATGTATCCTTACCTTGATGTTATTCTATCATTTGTAGCCCTACTTGTCTCCCAGCAGAGTCATCTGATCTGAAAGCTCCTTTCAAATAAGAAAAGAGACCAAAATAATAATAATAAAAGACTGTACTGAAAGACAGTATTTAAATTATATTTCATTCTTCTTTCATCGATCAGGAGTCTCTTACTAGAAATATTCCTACTGGGAAACGAATGCAGTTATTTATTCATAAATATCCTACTATAGAAGTAAGGAAATGATTTTTGTAAGCCCTTTGAAGATACTGACATATCTAAAGAGAGGGAATTCTTCGGCTGTGGGAGCTTAGGGAATACATCTCTGAGATTCCCCAACAATATACACAACATCTTCCAGTGATGTGCTACTTTTACTGTCACATATGCCAGCTAGTTGTAACACTTTAGTTACCAGTTAAGGATTCAAAATGTGCATTTGTGTAAATCTTCGTTGCCTACTTTGCCATTATTTGTAGTTTTTGTGGAGTTACGATGTAGTTTATAGCTGGAACACTATAAATGTTTCAGTATAAAAATAAAGTGCTTTTCTAAACTATGTTAAATCTGCACAAATATCTGTCTATTGAGAAAACCCACAAAATTATGACTGAAATGTTTCTTCTATTTCAGGTAAAATCTCTGAAGGAGTAAAATACTTAATTTTGAACTGTTAGATTTATATCAGCTTAAATCTTTGATTTCCTTGGTGAAGGTGATAAAAGGAGAAAAAAGCTCTATTTCAGTTTATGAGAATAAAAGAAAAGTAGAACTCACATAGCTGTCTAAAACTAAGTGGTGAACATTAAGAGAAAGAGTTACCCTGCATGGTCTCAGGCTGCCATCTCTGGGTAGAGCCTCTCAATTTCTTCTTTAGATTGGTAAGCCCATGTTCAGGAAAACTCTTGAAAACAGACCCATCAGCTGTTAAAAATAATTACATTTTGCACAGCTCTGAAAAAATGGACAACAGTAACTCAGATGTCTCAGCTGCTTACTCCAGCATGGAAAGTGCTCTCATTTTGCCCTCAATATATTTGCACTCAAATCTTAGTGAGGTCTTGGCTAGACAATGCTATGAATCTCACAGTTTTAGAAAGAAAACTATTTACATTATTTCTTCTAGTGACTTGGATTCCTTTAAATGAAATTAAAAGGCAAATTTTTCCAAGTTCCACAGGTAGACATCTCTTTCTTGGGTGCAGTCACAACTGAGGGTTTAGTGAGTAAGCCATGAGGCTTCTTCAGCATTTGTTCCAAGACCAGCTGATCCATCTCAGTGACTTCTCTCATGGTTTCCCATCTGGTATATATTTTCTTGCCTAGATGAGACAGTATGTGGTTTACTTTTGCACATGTTCCTTGTTCTTTTTATATCTGTAATGACACAATATCATAATAACAGGAATAAAAAATAACTGCAGTTCTCCCAAAGGTGGGAGCACTGATCTCTTAAATAATAGGTAGGCTTTGCTTAATTTGCCTAAGACATTCTGCAATTCGGTCTTGCTGAGAATGCTGGGGTTTTGCAGATGCAGAGGATTATGAGGTCTTGGACAGCACTGCCATTTCCTGCAGTTTTAACAAGGAATCTTACAGAGCTGGCATTGTTCAACATGCCCCGTTCTCAGAATCATGTGAAAATCTAATCTTCTATAAAAAAATAGTTTCAGCTGTGAAGTAATACATGTAGTAACACTTCAGGGCATTTTCACTGTGATAATTGCAAAGATTGATACATACATTAATGAGTTTCTTATCTTTTCTTCTTCCCTTTCTTCTATTTACTATGGTAATATATATATATTTGTGCAAAAAATACTGTCATTATTTTCTCCTTCACCTGGCAGGCTCACTACCATCACCACCTTGAGCCATATTGGCTCAATCTCCTCCTTATAACAAGTCAATGTTCCAAGCAGAGTGCTAGCCAATGTTACAGTTTACTGGGTTATAATTTGTTTTCTATTAGCCATTAAAAGCGAGCCAACCAACAAAAGTACAAAACAAACACAAGCAAACAGCAACAAGAAGAACAAGCCAGCATAAATCTCTGTTATCTTTACAAACTTTGATCAAAATATTTTATTGACCTGTCAGTTGTCTGGGTTTTTTGTTGTTGTTTGTTTGTTTTTCTTGGCTTTCTGAAAATCATGAGCCTGTATATTGCCTAGGGGAAAAAACTAATAATTCTGATGAAAAATGTGCAGGATATAGAAAAAGAATACCATGTAAATGTCTACTTTACTGAAGAAGTTCTGCATAGTTTTTAAGCTATTATTTCTCACTCCGGGGTGTTTGGGATTTGTCTGAGATAGAGTTAATTTTCTTCATAGTGGCTAGTATGATGCTACTTTTTAGATTTAGTAGAAAAACAATATTTACAACAAATGTTTTTGTTGTTGCAAACCAGTGTTTGCACAAAGTTGAGGAATTTTTAGCTTTTCATAATACCCTGCCAGTGAGGACCTGGGGGTGTGCAAGAAACTGAAAGGGGACAGAAACAGGACAACTGTCAAAAACTGAACAAAGGGATATTTAATACCATGCAATATCATGTTCAATGGTAATACTGGGAAAAGTTGGCCAGGGGGTGGCTGCTGGTGATGAGGGACTGATTGTGAATCAATCAGTGGGGTGGTTGTTATACATCACTAGTTTTGTATACTCTGTTGTCTTTATAAATGACCTGGGTAGTGGGATCTGAGTGTACTCTCAGCAAGTTTGCTAATGACAACACACTGTTGTTGAGCAGTTGTTATGACTGGAGGGGCTGCTATCCAAAAAGACTTGGAAAAACTTCAGGAGTGTACCCACATGAACCTAATGGAGTTTAACAAGGCCAAGTACAAGATGCTGCTCTTGTGTTGGGGCAATCCCAGATATATGTACAGACTAGGAGGAGAACTCATTGAGAGCAGCCCTGCAGAGAAGGACATAGGGGTCCAGGTGGAAGAAAAGCTGAACTTGAGCCAGCAGTGTGCGCTTGTGCCCTGTAAGGCCAACAGTATCTTGGGTGGCAGAAAAGGGAGTGGGAGCAGGGAGAGAGAGGTGAGTTCTTCTCCCTGCTCTGCCCTTATGAGGCCTCATCTGGAGTACCACATCTAGTCCTGTGGCCCACAGCACAAGAAAGATGTAGAACTGTTGGAGCGGGTCCAGAGGAGGACCACGAAGATGATCAAAGTGCTGGAGCATCTCTTCCATGCTAAAAGACAAAGGAAACTGAGCATGTTTAGCTTGGAGAAGAGAATGTTTTGGGGAGATTTCATTGTGGCCTTCCAGTACATGAAGGGAACTTAATAAGCAGGAAGTGCACTGACTTTTTACATGGTCTGATAAGGACAGGACAAGGAGGAATGGTTTTAAACTGAAAAAGGAGAGATTTAGGGTGGAATTTAGAGAGAAATTATTCACTGAGAGTAATGAGGCACTGGCCCAGGCTGCCCAGAGGGTGGATACCCCACCTCTAGATGTGGTCATGGCCAGCATGAATGAGGCCCTGGCAGTTTGATCTGGTGGGAAGCAAAGAGCCTGTGGCTGGATGACCTGTGAGGTCCTTTCAGTGTCGTTCAGTTGTTTCATGTGATTCAGTGATACTATTATTATTTTATTATATTATATATTATAATATATATATATATAATATTATATATTATAATATATATTATATATTATTTATATATTATTTATTATCTTCCCTTCCTAATTTGTCCTATTAATTTGTCTTTATTTCAATCCACAACTGTTTTTTTTCCCAGTTCTGTCCCTCATCCCAGAGTAGGCGCAGAGAGTGAGTGGTTTTGTGGTGCCTGCCGGATTAAACCACAACACCAGAGCAGGGATCAGGGAATACAGGAGTCATTATATAAGAAGAAATGTAGCAAGTTTGGACTCTATTATCACTTCTCTATTAACGTTAAAATGTAATGACTTACATATACAGCAAGTTCTGCAGCTGGTCAACATTTGTTCTCTGCAGTCTTTGGAAATACAAATAAAAAATAACTGCTTGGCTGAGACCTCAAATGCCAAGAGAGGATGGCAGACACTACACAACAGTATTTACAATAATAATGAGGCAGCAATGACAGTTGCTGTAGGAAGCTTATTCAAGAATCAGTTCACAGCTGTTACTGAAATTTCATAACAAAAGCAGGTGACAAAAATTATGAACAACAGCAACAACAAATAGTAGAAACTCTTAATATTTTTGAAGCATCTCAAGAAATATATTGTATGCAACTTTTTTTCCAGAATGAGTAACGCTTTTCTTTTTATTTTGTTTCTTGGATATCAAGATTTGCACAAACTAAAACTCATGTCTTAATATGGTGCAGAAGATGGGTAAGTATCATGTCATACAATTACAATTCTCAGAACAGGACTATTACAGGAGAATCACAGATTTTACTTCTGAGTTGTTATAGGTTTTTAAAAGCTGATGTTGGTCTCATAAAAAACATCCTCTATAAGCTGCTCACTGTTAGTTCGTAGAATCATAGAATCATGGAACTGTTTGCATTTGAAGAGACTTTTTATGATCATTTGGTCCAACTTTCCTTAATAAACAGGGACTCCTAAAACTTGACCAGATGTGTAGAGCCCTGTCCAATCTGATCTTGAATGTCTCCAAGAATGGGGCTTCCACCACCCTTCACTGGGGAGCTGTTCCATCCCTTGGATGATTTTTGTGAAACCTCAATGGATGTGCTCCAAAAGGTCCACATCTCACCTGAACTGAGGACTTTGTATTCAGATGCAGTACTCCAGGTGAGATCTCATCAGCGGAGTAGAGGGGCAGGGTCACCCTCTTGCCCTGCTGGCCACACTTCTTTTAATGAAATCCATGGTTGGTTTTCTGGGCTGCAAGGTCACCTTGCTGGCTTATGTCCAGTTGTCATCCATCAGTACCTCCAAGGCTTTTCTGACAGGGCTGTTCTCCATCCAGCTTGTATTGATAGTGGAGTTTGCCACAACCCAGGTGCAGACATCACACTTAGATATATTGAACCTCACGGGGTTAACATGTGATCACTGCTCAAGCCAGACTAGGTCCCTCTGGATGGCATCCTATCCCTTGAGTGTGTCAACCACACCACACTGCTTAGTGTCACTGGAACAGGCTACCCAGGGAGTTTGTGGAGTCTCCTTCCCTGGAGATGTTCAAGACCCGCCTGGACACCTACCTGTGCGACCTGGTGTAGGGAACCTGCTTTGACAGGGGGGTTGGACACGATGATCTCTGGAGGTCCCTTCCAACCCCTACAATTCTGTGATTCTGTGATTCTGCATCATCTGCAAACTTGCTGAGAATACACTCGATCCTCCAGTTGATGTCATGGATGAAGATGTTAAAAAGCACCAGTGCCAGTACCAACCCCTGGGTTCTTTCCAATATGGTGAGAAGGATGTTGTGGAAGACCATGAAAAATGTCTTACTGAAGGCCAGAGATATGGCATCAGTGGCTCTTCTGTTGTCCACTGACATAGTTATCCCATCATAAAAAGCAATATGGTCGGTCAGGAAGGACCTGCCCTTGGTGAAGTCATGCAGTTTATACCCTATCATCTCCCTCTTTTCCATGTGACTTAGCATAGCTTCTAGGATCCAGGCTCTTCCATGGCACAGAGGTGAGACTGACAGGTTGGTCGATCACTGGATAGTCTTTTCTATCCTTCTCAAAAATTAGTGCAGTATTACCATTTTCCAGTCACCAGGGACTGTTTGATTGCCATGACTTTTGAAATATAGTTAAGAAGGTCTTGCTGACTGTGTAAGGCAATTCTTTCAGGACACTGGGATGTGTTTCACCAGGACCCATAGATACGGATGTTCAGGTTTCTCAGGTGATCAAAAATCTCATCTTCACTTATACTGGGAGAGCCATTGCTCCTTCACTTTGTGTTTACAACTTATTTTCAAGACATACTAGCATGATCGTATTCACTAAATAACAGCTAAAACAAAGCAGATAACAAAAATGATGAACTTCTCATCTCACAATAGCTAAAGTGGGAATGGTTTTGATCAAGGATGTTTAAATGAACTGACAGGAGATAAAACTGAGACAAAGTATCCTTTTCAATAAAACTTTTCCAGATTCACTTTGAAATTATTCAATCAGTTGAGTTATTCTCCTATTTTTCTCTCTACAGGCTATTTTCTCATTATCTATGCAAAATAATATTTGATATATGAGAACATGAATGAAATAAATTATTTTATTTTGTGCTTGAGAATGATGTCAGATGAATAGCCATGGAAGCTTATACCTTGTTTATCCACACAGCAGATGAAGACAGGCTGAGATAGGAAAGTTACTTCAGTCTCTTATTGTAATTTGGAAGAAATCAAGATTAAATAATGAAAAATCCAATTCAACTAAATATCTGCATATAAATTACACAGACTGTTATATTTGTTAATATTTACAAGAGTTTATGAAGTTTTGGCTTTTTTTTTTTTTTTTCCCCAAAAACTTTTTTGCCTGACCTGGCAATAAACCTAAGCAGAATTATTCAGAGGATCTAGATTTACTTGATATTCTCCTTCAGACACACTAAAAACTATTATAATTCTACCCTCTAAGGAGTCAAGCTGTGAGCAATATAATTTTCAAAATGAAAAAGAAAGGTATACATTGGTTATGGGCAATCTGTTCTTGTAAATTCTGTAATCAGCCAAGATGATGAGCTAAGGCCTTCCTCATTATAACAGAAAATCAGATTTACCTCTGCCAAAAGTAATAGCAACATTTAGCATTTATATAGCTCTTTATTTCTTAAAGCATTTAAGAAATTTTAACTAATTACAGGCAGAGTTTAGCAGATTCTTGATATATATATACATATAACACAACCTAAAATACTATGAAAGGAAATAAAATTCTGACAAAGAAAAGGAACCTGGAAATGCATCTCTCTTATGCTTAACTGATAGCTTGTGGGGGAAAGAAAATCCAAAAGAACCATCAGTACTGATATAGCAATGAATTTAACACTTGCAATTGCTCTATAGTTGCTTATAGTTAAAAAAATAAAAAAATAAAAAATCTTGAGTTTATCAGAAAGAGAATCTGAGATGGTACCTTCACTATAGTAAATTTGGTTTCACTGCTAAGGGCGTTTGGGTTTCCAAATCTGTGATGCGATATTTTCATGTGTGAGCCATTCATGCTAGTGAAGAACTGTAGTTTAACTGGCTAAACACTGTAGCTGCTCTTTTGAACTTTTGGAGTGCTTTAGCATGTTAGAAAGGACAAACCTTAATGCTTAAATCCAGCATTGCTGTAGTGGATGGATTTAGAAGCATCTGTGGCTTGAGTCAGGCTAGCATCCAGCTAGAATGAAGTTGCTTTCTAAACAGATAGGTATATAAATTGTAATGAAATAACATTATTTTTATCCAGAGACATTTCTCATACATTAATTGATTTTAAGCCTGTGTTGTCAGTCAATTACTTTGTCAAAATTTCCTTTAAAAACACCTGTTATTTGTCTGTGAATGAATCTTATTCAAGTTTTGCTTCACAGTGGTTATGATGATTACAGTTTCATTAGTTAAATGACTGGGGGGCACTTTACCACATATATTTTCTTCTGATGTTTTTATCTATTCATCCATGCATAGTCCTTTGGATTACCTTACTGTTCGACAGTGCTTTTCTTTCAAATCACATAAACTTTCCACACCAGATTATTCTAGTTACCCATCTACAGAGAATCCAGTAGCTTTCGTTCTCCCCAAAAAGTTCAGTCTCCAAATCATTGTCACACTTGCCCATAGTTTAATCTACGTCAAAGAAACACAATATAAGGACTTCAAAACTGCATCAGGCTTTCTTTGTTCTAGATTTAGTAATTGAAGTGGCCAAAAAAGAGCCCTGAGTTGGACTGTGAGCTGCAGGAATTAACCCAGCATGTGCCTTGACAGATGCTTTTTCTTTTGGTCGGAAATAGATCTATGGGATTCAGTCTGAGAAACATTGTTTTTACATTATAGAAGTGCTGTTCTTGAAATCTCAATAGTGAGTTACTCCAGTGGAGAGCTGCAGTGAGCTGCTGACTGGAGTTTCCAGCACAGGCGAAAAAACAACCTCCAAAACCTGCTGGAAAAGTGAATGAACTCATGTCTGCCAACTTGTCTGGAGCTATCAGGATGTATGAAAACTTGGCTGTGCTGATGCTCGGGAAGCCAGAAGTATTTACAAAGCATGAGAGGAATTCCAGTGAACAGAATGACCTGTGCATTTGCACAGATGTTTGTTACTTTCTTATAAAATGCCTGTGTGATGATCGTTCTATTACCACTAACTTGGAGGGATGCTCCAAAAGTAATGCCTCCTACTTTGGTCCACAGTGTTGGAGACAAATGTTGGTGGGAGGACAGTAGAGGTTGAAACTTCCTGTCTACATTCCATCACATTTTGGAGCTGTGTGACAGATAGCAGCAGAGGGACAGTCTGACAAAATGATGCCTGACACAGAAGGACATATGAAGCAAAGACATGCAATGGAAGTCCTGCATGCAGGAAAAAAATGCCACCCATTGACCTTTATTGATGCTTGCTGAAAAAAAAGAAAAAAACAACAACAAAAACAGAATACATGCATTCTCAATCATGAAAAAAAATGCATTAGAGATTTTTTTTTTTTGCCATAAGTAGTTTTTAACAAGTGGTTTTGAACTTCCAGTTAATTTCAAAGCCATTTCTCTTTATTTGATCTTTACTTGTGATATACAGAAAAAATGAAGACTCAATAGAAACTTTTAAAAAAAGGAGTAAGGCATTCTATGCATATGATTTTCTCAATTGTCATGGTTCTATGTTTTTGTTTTTTGGGTTTCAGTCTGTTATTCAGTCCTTACTAACGCTATTGCAGATATTTGTCTTGATACTTCTGTGTATGGGATTTCTCTTCTTTCTCCAGTTTACCATTTTCATAGGCTTACTTTGTCTCTGATGAACACAAGAAAAATTAGACACATCTACTCATCAACTGTGGAATGATAAGGATCTGTAAAATACTTATGATTTGAGATTTAATAGCTAACTTTAGCTCTCAAAATACACAGAGCTGGTTTCACTGAAGAGGTGAGTTCTCTAAGCTAGGATGACAGAGGTCTTTCCGCATGATCCCATAGGTTTCAATCCAATGGGAGTTTCAACAATGATAGAAATAAGATGGAATGCATGAAATCAAGTTATACAAGTTAAACCAAGTGGAACAGGCTCCCTGGACCAGGGAGGTGTTGGAGACACTGTCCCTGGAGGTGTTCAAGGAATGTGGATATGTGGCACTGAGTGACTTAGTTTAGTGGACTAGGGATTGTTAGGGATGGGTTGATGGTTGAATTAGATGTTCTTGTTTTTCAACCTTAATGATTCCGTGATTCTATGAACTTTAATCTGTCTCTGGTTAGAAAAAGCTGCAATTAAGCAGTGTTAAGTAGCCTGGCTGATTCAGGGTCTATCTGCCTATACCAATAATGCCATAATAGCCATAAAATTAGTTCAAGTTGCACCAAATTGAGTGCTCTATAAATATCAACAAGAAAACAAAATCAAAACAGAAAACAAACAAAACAAACAAACAACAACAAAAAAAGAACCCCTGTCTAATTGCCTTTTCTGGGAGTTTTACAGCATTTCCTCTTACAGCATACATGCCAGTATATAATGTCTCCAGCACATTACTGATGTTGGAGATTGAAGGTATATTCTGCTATGAGAATTCTCAACCTACAAATGCCTGCATTTCATTTTCTTTTTCCACTGGTGCCAAGAGCAAAGCTTATCATGATTTGAACAATGAAAACCTATAGAGAAAGATGCAAGAAAAATCAATTTAGGTCCCAGAAGTCAGAACAGACTACAACACATTGAAAAAGAAAGAAAAAAGAAGAGGATAAATAGATACTAGCTTTGTGTACACCATCTGTTCAAAATTCCTGCTTTCCAGGTATCACACCCTTATGCAGCATCAAAAACTCACTGATTATTGGGGAGATTGGCAATTTTAGAAATAAAACAGACCAGCCCTCCCAAACTGTGCTTCTGCAATTAGCTGCATCTGAACAATGCAGTTCAAAGAACAACTTCTGCAAAGATGACCATTTGTATTCCCACCCATTTTTTTTCCTTCTTCCTTCTGTTCTGTTCTGCTATGCTATGTTCTGTTATTTTATGTCACTTTGTTATGTTATTTTCTATGTTTGTAGCCCCTTGGGGATGTATAATGTGAATAGCACCGCAAATGAAAAAATAGAAAATACAAAGCAAGGAGTGTAGGTTTAGGTAAAGTGACAGCTGCCATTAGAGATAAGGTAATTCTACTAAAAGGCTCCAGCAGAGATTAAAAACTGACCCACACTGCCAAGCTGACAAAGAAAGAAAGGAGCTTGTTTCTAGGTATTTTCTCTTTTGTGTCTTTTCTCTCTTTTTTTTTTTTTTTCTCTCTCTCTCTTTTTTTTTTTTTCTTTTCTTGGAGGTGGGAGTGTTGGTGGAATTTGTATATATTTATCCTTATTTTTCATTTATATCCTCTTATAAATATCTGGAGAAAAAACAGCAACAATAACAACAATAATATTGTCCTTTTTATTCTCCTTATTCTTTTTATTCTTTCTTTTCTCTTGCAGATGTTATTCTCTAAAATCCATCCAGCCCTTGTCTTTCTCTGTCATGCTACACAGGAGAAGAAAGGCAGCACAAGAAAGGAAGAAATGCGGTACACGGATATGATGCATTTTAAAATGCACATTCACCCTCCTGTGTTTGTTTTAAAATAAATCCATGAAAGCATTCACACTTCCTTTATCTGCCTGGTAAAATAGTAATATTTTAGTCAACCTCAAATTACACCTTTAAGAAAATACAGTCTTACATTTATTTCCAAGCTCACTCCTCTTACAGAACAACTCAAATCAAACCACCAGTCTTGACGTCGGGTAGTTAAAGCTGCAATATTAGTTGAGAAAAAGAGTATCCAAGGGCAAGATCTGAGAAGATAGCAGTTTTTGTGAGATCCTGGACAAATGTGTTATCCAAATCTGTCTCCATCTTTCCATTTGTAATATCAAGATAAAGTACCACTTCCTGCACTGTTCTCTGCTGTGTAGATTGATTTTTAGAAGAAAAAAATAAAGGTGACTCATAAAACATACTGATGACAAAGTGTCTACTTGCTGAATATATATTTACAGCTTTTGCAGGTGAGTTCAGTGATAGCCACCTTCAGACTTTGTGCAGTGCTCCCACTGTCACAGATAATGTAGCCTTTACATGTCTGCACACCCTGCCAGTCAACAACTGATGCATGCTTTTCTTTAGACATTAATAGCCCAGAAATACAATTGGTTGCAGATAAATATGAGGAAAATAGCAAACTGATTAAGTTTATTGGATGCAATCTTCACATTGGATCCTAATTGGCTAGGATTTTCACTTTAAAGAGGGAAACTTTAAGCAGTTGCCTTAAAAGAACAAATTACTTTGGAATAATAATTACTAATGATGCATAAAACAATAAAATCCAACTTTGATCCAATTTGACTACTGTGAAGCTTAACTCTGATAGGAAGGCACAGTTAATACACATTCTACAGGGCAACTAGAAGTAATGAAGATGACTGTGCTGCCTGGAATGCTCTTACTTTAAAATCCTGATATATTATTACCTCATAAACTTTTTCCTCCTCTTTCCTATTACACAGATATTTCATTACCTTTCCATGGACTTCACCTATCCAGTGCAACAAATACTATAACTGCCAAACTAATGATTTACCAAAGTCTCAATTTGTTGAGGGAAGCTCAGATGCCAATAAAATCTTATTTTTCTCCAAATATATATGGACTTTTTTCAAATCTCCTGATGAATATTGGAGCAGACTGCCCAGGGAGGTGGTGGAGTTACCATCACTGAAGATGTTGAAGAAAAGTGGAGATGCTGAATTGAGTGACATGGTTTAGTGGGCATGGTGGGGAGGGTTGATGATTGGACTAGATGTTCTTAATGGTGTTTCCAACATTTATGATTCTACAGTTCTATGATTCTTCTATCTTGAGGAACAGTGAGAAGGTTTGCCAAACTATACATAGATGGTAAAATTTTATTTCAGGAAGTATGTATGAATATGATCAGGAGGTACTTCATCTATGGCGAATATCTACATAGAGTCATCAGCTGGATACTGACACACTAGTTGAATGACTCTTGGCATTATTAACCAGTGTGTCCACGTAAATCCAGAGTGCTAATTTACTGAAATGCATTTGTAAAAATTCATTTTTCCATAACATAAACAAAAAACAGAATTCAAGGAAATGAAGCTCTTAACTGAAGAGACTGATTTAGTACTCTTGTACTCTAGCAAATTAGCCACTCTATTGAAGTCATTGGAGTAGTTTTCAAGTGGGCAAACACCTGGCTGGTGCATTTAGAAGGCAAATCTAACCATATTTAGTTGTTACATTTCATAAGTATTTTCCTTATTTAAAATAATTGAATATGTTACTGAAATAAGCTATATGCCTACCTTAATTCATCTAATTGATAGTCACAACATTACAGAACAAATGTACACTTAAAAATGGAAATACATGTATATATATATTTTTATATGAGGTAATCTGATTCTTAAAATCACAGATCTAAATCATTTATTTGGGGATGGGGGCAATCCTTTCTTTTCAAACTTCAGGGAAATGTAGAGGATGGACAGGCAAAATCTACATCTGATTAGACACATGATTAGACACCTGACAGATTTGAACTGGAATATTATCCCCAGGCAATCAAACCTATTAACCTTTTTGCACGAGCAGGCTAAATCTAAAAAAGCTCAGCAGTATCAATTTATACATTTGTTTCAGTCCTCAATGAAATGGAAGTGGAGTGATTCAAAAGGAAAATCATATGCTGATCTACAATGTAATGTTAATAGCCAAGTTTGTGACAAAATTGTACAGAAATATCAGCATTGCTATCTTGAATGAAGCATTTGCAGATAATTAAGACAAAAATAGGATTTACAGATTGTGGACATTCTCCATGATGATATGAATGTGTATAAATGTTGGAGCTATGATAAAGAAAGAACAATGTAACCAGATGTTTTGTAGCTGGAAACAAGAACAAAATAGGTAAGAAACAAAGTCAAAGTGACTATATATAGAAAATATGTAGTTCAGAAGTTTTAGACCATTATATTTAATGACAAACAAGCATTTTAAAAATGGCTTTATGAACATTTGCCTTTTTTTTTTTTTTAAACTACAATTCGGTATCTAAATAAAACTAAGTGCTACAGAGAGAAGAGGATTGTCTTCTTTAATGGGAAGTTGGATCAGTTTGCATTCAATGCAGAAATAAGCAACAGAATAGTGAAATTCAATTTGACTGAAATTAAGAAGACTCATCTTTCTGGAGAGGCGGGCAGTCAATTCATCCAATGTCTTCATTTTTCCAGATCATTACTCTACTGAGTTGACATATGACAATGTTATGCTCTGTATAAACTTCTGCCATATAGGTTGCATGCAGCTGATGCTATTTGGATTCTGAGATAAGTGCTCATTTACCAGGTCACTGTAAACCACCTTTGGCACTGCTCGATTCGATTTCCTCAAATACTGGATACATCTTTCCAATTTGGTTCACCTGACAGAGTGATAGAAAACGTCTTCTTTAAATAGATACAATTCTTTCACAGCTGACAAGAGTCTTTTCCAGAGGATGAGTGCTTGTGCACTTTTCCCAATTACTTTGTCAATGCTCTCTTCCCTAGAGATGGATCCCAATTGCCTGGATTCCATGCCCTCTAATTACAAGCTACTGGTCCTGTTATCCCAGCAGAAGATCAGCCAGGTAATAACGTTCTCATCTTGATCATCTTTCAGGTCACCCAGGGACACGTATTGTGGAATTTCCTTCACCTTTATGATATCTGAACCCTTGGCCTCCTTGCTGGCAGGGAATTATGAGAAGCAAAGTCCTTGACTTAATGTACGCATTGCTCAGCCACTGAAACATCAATATGCTATCAAGATTATTCTCATCCTAAATACAGAAAACAGTACCATATCACCTATTAGGAAGAAAACTAATTCTATACCAGATTACCAGATGAAACAAGAACATGGGTGACTTGTGCCAAAAGACAAAACCTGGCTTACTTTTTTTACTTTATCATTGTGTAATATCACACATATAAAGTGAAACGTCAGTGAATTTAATGGAAGATCATAAGAGTTCAAAATTGAAAAGAGAGGACTAATACTGGTCTTTTTTTTTCCCCATAAAATTAAATGCTGATAAGAAAGAAATCCATGTAATATTTTGTTTTCCTTTCTTTTTCCAAGCTTTCCTTTCTTGTCTTCGTGCCTTACATATATTTGAAAATAAATCATAAATCTGAATAAATCCACCAAAGAGCAAACAGTAGCCTCACTCACTCCGTCAGTCAAACTGCTCATGCTTCTGGCATTTTTCAGCAATATGGTTTTGGATTTTTTTGGAAGGGTTTCTTTCTCTTCCTTTTTTTTTTTTTTTTTTTAGTGACAGCTGATTATCAGCTCTGATTATCATTTGTATTCTTTGCTGTTAACAACTGTCAGGCTTCTTTTTCTCAATACAGATGATATCAAATAGCTAGAAAAGACCTATCAAATCAGTTTTTGAAATCTGAAGAGTAAAAGACCTGCATGTGACACATTTGCAGACGTCTGAACACAAAAATTTCTAAGAATGCAAGCATACCTTGAGCAAACACCATTCGTGCTGCTGAGTGAACTCTTTCTGTCTTCCAACACCTATGCCAGGACACTGATTCAGCTTTATTAGACACTTCTGCAGACACAGCCATGAGAATTGCAGTAAATATGTTCTTATTTAACTAGTTATCCAGAGGCCATCTAAAATAGCAAATTCCAACAGTCAACTGGGGCTGTATTTCCTTAAAAAATGAGGACCTGGGAAAAAGTATCAAGAAATACTGATTTGGGGAAAAATGAATTCCCTTCCTGCTATCTTATTGCTCAGAAGGGGAAATAATCCTCTGATGATTTACACAGAAAGTTACAACCTCTGTAATGTCTATTCTGGTGCACATTAACAGATGTGGCATCACTAAGTAGTGCAGAGACCACAGAGCTGTCATGTGTATGTCCAATGAAATCTACATTGTGTACTGCCATTAACATATTACATTAGTACTGAGCATACCTGAAAGTGTTTCACACTTCTGTTCACTAAAATAGATATTTTTACACTGCTTGATGAAGCATGGCACAAACAAACTCCAGCCAGCTCAGGCAATGCCAGTTTTCCATGTGTCAAAGCAGCATTAACTTAATAGCTGGGTCTAGTATTCATAGGATGGGCATCACAATGGTAACTCTCCACTCATGGTGATCTCCCTGGTTGACTAAGATCACTGATAGATGACGTAAAAAAGCTTGGCAGTCACTTCTGCCAGCTCCTTCAGAACCCTTGGGTTCATCCCATCCAGTCATGTGGACTTTTGACCATTCTAGATGTTGAATCTGTTCATGTCATATGTTCAATATGTAGACCAGTATTTTTATACATTGTGACTTTAAGAATTGTAATCAAGTTATATTGTAAACATGTAATATGTAAGACTTTGGTATATGTTAGCCTGGCAACTGAATTGCTAATTTTTTACATTGAGCAGACACTCCAAAATTGATTTTCCTTTTTTATATAGTTTCAGCTTTGAGTATAAAAAATAAAATAAGAACTTCAGACATGTATGTACACATCTGTTATAATGAATCCTGTAAGTCATTCCACACAAGCGATTTATGTGAAATTCTACAGAAAATCAAAATCACTATCAGATTTCAGATGCTCGCTGTCACTGTTCCCATATCTAAGCCGGTGCATCACTGTGACCTTAGAGAAGTTACTGAATCTCTTTATTTCCATTTCATGTTCACACATTAATAGATCTGAATGGAATTGCAGTGAAATAGAAAATAGTTTGCTATTATGCTGAAATATTCCTGCATTAAAAACACTTAACATAATGATGCAATAAAAGAACTGATGTAGGGCTGCTGGAAAGCTGGAATGCAGACTTTTGTGATCACACTGCTTATATTACTTAGATGATACCTTGAGGGTTCTTCCTGTTTATGAGGTGATAACCATTTCATAAGCTATATAACTTCCAGGTTTATTATGCAAGGACACAAATACACCAGCTTAACAGCAAAAACTCTTAAGGCATTACAAAAAAAATTAGCCTTTCTTTTCATAATCAATCATATGCTGCTTGATTTCCACATCATGCCCCTATTGTTTGGAATAGTTAAGCAGCACAGAAGGAATTAGCCAAATTTTGTTTTATATTTCATGTGAGAGAGCCATGGAAAAAGCTGAATAATGTTGCAGCATAAAAAGATTTTCTGGCAGATTAAAACTGTGAATTTAGTCAACATTCTTGAAAACAGACCCTTACAATTTTCTAGAAAAGAAGGACTCAACCCTTTAGCAATGTGAGGGATACTTTCAGAATATCTTTCATGCAGCCTAAAAAGGTAGGACTGGTTACAACTTTCCTCTTCACATTTAAGTGCCTGCATTCTCTTCACATTTAAGTGACAATTCAAAATTCAACTTAGTATTTATGAAATAATTACATCTGATGGAGACTGTCATGATTCTGGATTGGAGAAAAAAAGTATATTCAAGAGGGCAGCTTTGATTTATCTTTGTAACTTGAGTGTTTACACTATAATATTCAGTTGTTTTCTGCCATTAATCTTTTTTTTTCCATTAAACCCAAGGGAGAAAAGTATTTTTATTACAGTAAAAGAAGAGACAGAATTCAAAAATAAAATTGTGACATAGAATTTTTCACTTATATTCTTTAATAGACAATTTGTATACTGTCAAAAAAAAAAAAAAAGAAAAAAAAACAACTGATGAAGTTTCAAAAGTTCCATGAATATGAGGATTTTAATCATTCTCAGTAGTTTACCTTTAAATATTTATCTTTACCTTTACCTTTAAATATTTATCAGTATTCCAGGAAATGTGATTTCTTTGCACAACCAAAAACAGTGGTAAAATATAACTCCATTTCTAATGTACTTCATATGAAGAGCTTGATAACATTCTAAGAGCTTTATAAATCCTGTGGCATGAGGATTCACAAGGCTACGTCATCTCCTGTCCTCTTCTGTATGACTTTCTGCCTAAGGGTCTGGACAGGAATCTTAATATCTTATTTGTAAATCAATCAGGCTCAAAATGCCATTCTTATTTTGAAGGCTCTGCCATGCATCTCCCATAGACAAGCACAACACAAACACAACTCAGCTGCAGCCTGCCACTTCACCTTACCACCCAATGTCAAGAATTAAGCATTTTTCATGTCTAGTACCATGTATAATTATTCAATTTTTCACTGCATTTACATTACAGAAGAAAAGAAATAATTTTTTTTCCTCCACAGTGTACAATATAGTCTTTTAATTTACATCAGCCCAGGCATAATTTTTTCTTTCTTTCTTTTTTTGGAACTCTAAAAGTGAAAGTTTGCTACTCCCACCTTTTTCAATTGAAGGACAAGACACAAGTGCAGATATTTGCTGTCATTCTAGACTTCCTTTCTAGCACGCAATAATGTGAAGCCAAACACTCATTTGATTATAAATTCAGAGAGATTGCTAAAAGAATTATCCATGGAAAATGTCCTGAAAGCTCAAGTCAGCTTAAATTGAAACCTAAAACATTTTCTGTTGACTTTCCCTCGAGAAATACACCTGTTGGCTTAACTTCCACATATGGTTTGAGGCCAATTGTATGAGCTTTAGCAAGATCAAGGGCTGAGTGCTGCATTTCAGTTATAAAAATCCTTTGTAGTACTACAAGATTGGACCCATGTGGCTGGAAAATAGAGAGAAGGAAAAAGTTCTGGGAGTGTTGATCGACGCTCAGGTGAACATGAGCCAGCAATGTGCCCAGGTGTCCAAGGCCAACAGCATCCTGGTTTGTGTTAGCAATAGCACAGTTAGCAGGAGCAGGGAGGTGATCATCATTCTGTACTCAGCTCTGGTGAGGTTGTACCTCAAGTGCTGTTTTCAGTTCTGGGCTTGTCACTACAAGAAAGATATTAATGCCCTTGTAGGGCTATGGAGCTGGTGAAGGATCTAGAGCACAAACCCTATAGTGAGCGGTTGAGGGAACTGGGATTGTTCAGTTTGGAGAAGAGGCTCAGCTTATAACTCTACAACTGCCTGAAAGGAGATTGTGACAAGATAGGAGTTGGCCTCTTCTCCCAGGTAAAAGTGATAGGATGAGTACTAATGGTCTTAATTTGCATGAGGGAAGGTCCAATTTGGATTTTAGGAAAAAGATATTCTCGGAAAGAGTGGTAGAGGCTACCTAGGAAGGTTGTGTAGTCACTGTCCATGAAGGTGTTCGAGTAAAGGGTAGATATGGCACTGAGAGTCATGGTTAGTGGGCGTGGTGAGAATGAGTTGACTGTTGGACTTGGTGATCTTTTCTATGATTCTATGGTGAAATCTAAAGACCAACGGCAATAAAGTAACTCTCAGCTACATGTGCTTTTTCATTTCCTAAGTGCAGTACCAGGATGCTTCAGCATCATACACAAGATCTGGATCCAAGGCAGGCAACTAAAATTTTTATTCTAGCTGTGAATGATGACAAAAACAAAAATGCCAAAAACATCAATTGATCAAACAAACAAACAAACAAACAAAAAACAGTAACAAGCACAAAATATTTTTCACCAAAAGAGGACTCTGTCTTATTAGAATATGAGCATATTTCAGCTCTCATCTCTTTTGTGCTTAACCTTTTCAGGTAAACCTGAAAAAAATAGTAGTTTCCAATTCTCCCACTGTGAACTTTGATATTATAAGCTAACCTACAGTAAGAAAGAAGAGTTTTTAATCTAGAAGGCACTTGTGCCTCAGGACAGCATAAGTTCTATGTCATTACCTCTGAGCGCTATTACTTTAAAATGAACAAAGATAAAGCTGCATTTAAATCTATCACTCAGTCTGGGTTTAGAGAAGTGATGTTTAGACCTTGCCTATCATAATGGTGCCTGTTTTTTGACTTTTCCATAACTTTGGAAATCAATCTTTCAAGAGGAAAGAAAATCAGAAAAGAAGAAAAAGTGATTCTTTACAAATTCATATGAAATGGTGCCTTTCAAAAATCAAGTCAGTGAAGAGAAATTGAAAGAAATAAAAGAAGTTTTGTATAGAGGAGTATAATCACTGTGCATACATTTCTAGATAACAAAATAACCTGGACAGTATCACAAGAAAACATAGAGTTAACAAGTCTATGGAAGTAGGGTGAGGTCATCTCTATGGTCTGTCATGCCGAAGGACTAAAGGAGAAACTTTTAAATTGTGTTTTCTTTTAAATGTTGTATGCCTGTTTACAGCGGGTCAGAACAGTCACCTTAAAGAGCCCATGTTTCTCCAGAGATGATAAACAGAACATAACATGATTAGTGAAGAAGTAACTATCTCCAGCAACCCTGAGGATTGGTTTACAAATATTTAGGCAATTTTTTCTTTACTGTCCCACAGCTGCGCTAGATTCTTTCGATCTTTTGTTTGACTTACACATTCATAGGATAAAACCAAATAAAAAAATAGAATTTAAACAACTGTGCTTGTGAATGAAAATTACATATAAATTATTTCCACAAATTAAAGCAGATTCACTTGAAATGAGATCTGGACCTTTGAAAAGATCATGAGCATAAGAAAATCTACCTGTAATGTCTGGTTGTGAAGGACCTCTAAGGGAATGTTGGTGGCAGGACCCCTGATAGCTGTCAGAGGGCTCAAAACTCCTCCTGACTTGCAAACAGACAGCAAGACTACAGTTAGCACTTACAGCTCCCCACATTGCCCATCTAAATCAAGAGGCTAAGACTCCTATTGACAACTGGCATTCACAAAGCTGAGTGTAGAACTAGAGTTCTCTGCTAACTCTTTGACTTGTCTGGGTGCAAGTCATGCTCTACAAACAAAGCATCGCAGCAAAAACTATACCACCTGGTGTTTCAGCTGAGAATTTCTGCTCAAGGGTCAGTTGTGTTGTTTCTGGAAACGTCATTTTTGACTTTGGCAAGCTTGAAGCATGAGCAAAGGTGTTCTTGTAGGGAGCTGGAGACCTAAGTATCAAAGGTTCTTCTTATTCAGAGTGTAGATCTACAGTGTAGAGAGCTGTATCAGATAAAGTGGCCAAATAAATCACACTGAAGAAATGCCTCCTTCTTTCTTCTGATTGTACATGGAGCCTGGGGCGACCACTTTGCATAAGTCTATAATATCACTAGTTATATCCCACATCAGCAGCTTTTGAATTGATAACTCTGGATTCCTGTTTTAACAGCACTGAAAATATGATCCTAGTACTGCTTTGGTTATTTAATTTCCTCTCTAATGTGTACATTTTTTAAAATGTGTTTTCAACACAGTTTCTGCCATTATTTGTTTAAAGTGAATATAATATTTGTGAAAAGTGATTATTCACTATTGGTACAACATATATGTGCTATCGTTCTTTTGTTTAAATAAGATTTTAAATTATTTCTTAACAGTGATTGCAAATTACTGGCTAACAGTCATAAAGAAAACAGGTTTCTGCTTCATGTGACAAAACCATAAAAAGTTAAAGTCAGAAAAGATAGTTACCTTTCCCAAAACTTGTGTCAAAGAAAAACTAAGCACTTATTTATGTACTCCTAACTAATCTTAGAGTTTAACATTTTTATATGCTTCTGAAAATAAACACAGAGATTTCAGCTGGTTTTCTATGTTCAAAGCTGGAGAAAGATGGTCCCTTAACAGCCTCGTCTTTACACTTCGATGTAGAATGGTATCAGATATATACCACGCAACCTCTTGCCCAGAGGCCCCTGTTATTTTATGTCTTTCTACAAAACTGAATTGAGAACCCCATCAAGTAATAAATTCTTAAGACATGATTGAATTGGGACTCTTTTGCTCAGTTTTATTAACTATATGGATGAAATAGGCTACACAGTCAGCAGTGAGGTTTCTTTAAGCATGTGACTATAGAATTTGAAAGTACAGACAGACTGGGAGTGTGATGGGAGAAGCTTCACATTTTATACAGGATATCAGTGGATTTCTCTGAAGCTCCTGTTCACTAAAATATGTAGGGGAGGGGGGGGGGGGGGGGGGAAACAAAACTTTTTTTCCAGTCACAAGTGACTACACATAACGGCCATGAATTTTTAGATATCATCAATAATGGCTTGGTGACTACATCAACCAAATCCCTCAGGACTCCGGGATGCATCTCATCAGGACTCGTAGACTTATAGGTGTTTAGGTTCTTCAGGCAATCATGAACCTGATCACTTACAGTGGAAGACTGTGAGCAACCTGATCAAGTTGTAGATACCTCTGTTGTAGGAGTGCTAGACTAGACGACCTTTAAAGGTCCCTTTCAACTCAAAAGATTGTGTGATTCTAACAGTAGAGGCCAGTGAAGAGAATTTACCCTTTATGTTACAAACTAATGGGTATGAACTTACTGTTCTTGGAAATGAGTGATAAACAATCAGAGAGTAAATGAGTCAGGATTACAGGGCAGATCAGTGTGGGTGATGTGTTTCATGTCTGCTGTGGACTGCCTGATTAGGAAGATGAAGTAGAGAAATTTTCTTCAGATTTTAGAAGGCCTTGGTCCTGATGGGAGACTGTTCCTGATTCAGTGTCTAGAACAGCAGGTCACAAACACTACAAAAGGTATCTGAAGAGCATTGATGACTACTTGGTCACATAGATGATCAAAGTACTGATGAAGGAATGTGTTTCTGCTGGACCTGATACCTGCAAACCAGGAAGAACCATTAAGGGACCTGAAGGCCAGAGGTGGGTTTGGATACAGTGATCATGAGATGTAGAGAGTACAGGGGATTTATGAGTTCAGAACCATAAACTCAGGCTCCTGAGTGAAGGAAATGGGGCAAATAATAGGATTTTGTTCCTGGACTTGAGGAGACCAGAATCTGCCTTGGGAAACCTCTTGGGATATGAGCCTAGTGTGAAGATGTGTCCAGATGATCACGTTGATTTTCTGCTAATTTTTCCTCCGTGTTTAAGAAGAGTCCACTCCAAAGAACGGAAAGTTCAGCAAAGTTATAGGAGGCTTTCAGGGATAAATAAGCTCCTGGCTACATTAAAATATAGAAAGGAAGCATTCAATAGGTAGGAACAGGGCCAAGTTTCCCAGAAGAAGCAACTTGTTTAAATGTGCAGGGATGGGATTAGAAGGACCAAAATTTACCTGGAGTTTAATCTGATAATAGATTTAAAGGGCAACAGGAAAGCTTTCCACAAGTGTATCAGCAGCAAAGGAAAATGGAAGGAGAATATTTGTCCACTGCTGAATAGGACAGAGGACTTGGTGGCAAGGGACATGGAAAAGTAGAGTATACTCACTACCTTGTTATCCTTGATAAGTCATACCTTAGTAACCCAAGGTTTCTGACACAAGTAAAAAAGTGTGGAGCAAAGAAGACTTTTCCTCAAGTTATGGAACATTTAAGAAAAGTGGACAGACATAAGTATATGGGATCTCAGATATGGTTATGTGAGTGATCTGGCCTATGTCATTTCAACATCACTCTCAATTATCTTTTTGGATAGGAGAGGTTATTGAGGTGAGAGGGAAGGAAATATCTTTGAGTAACAGTTACAAAAGACGCCAATAATTTTTGATGTTGAATCTGAATCTGTTCCATAGTACCAGTTGCATAGGCACTCACAAAAGCTTGATCAGGCTTTTAAAAAATGTGAGCTGCTTTTTTTTTTTGTAAATGACTCAGTATGTCTTACTGAAACTTGCTTAACTTCTTTAAAAACTTTGCTTAGAAAGAGAAATAAATGACCAAAGCACATTCTCACCTTAATTTTTCTTTTCCTGCTTTTTCTATTGTGATTCAGAACCACAAGTAAGGTCAAATTTATCATGTGACATGTGCAAAATAAATATTGCTTGTCTTTGCCCAGAAGTGACAGAAGTGACTGTAATCAACAGGTATTTTCACAGTCCAGAAGCTGCAATAGGCTGGAAACACTTACCTTAGCTTTATATATATATATATATATTTATATATATTATATATATATATATATATATATATTATATATATTATATATATATATATATATATATTTATATAAAACACGATTTTTCATGTTCCTAAATAAACAAATTGGTGTTTTCACAGTTTTTTGACATGGAATGTTGAGTAAATCCTTAATATTTGTTCTCAGAAATTATACTTTTGTATTTATTTGTGGAGTTTTGATCCCTTAATTTCATGTTTTGTTCTTTCTTTAAACAAAAATATTTAAATTAAATATACATTGTCAAAAGGAGTACTAAAGGCTGCTTCCTACCTTATATTTGTTCAGATTTACTGAAAATAATTGTTGCCATTTTTAGTCACTTTTTTTTCTTGCCTACAGTCTGTCCTGTATACTGTGATGTATGACACTAAATCAGCAAGTTTCTTTCAAATTTAAATACAAATCAGAAAATATATAGAAACATATCATAATATCCTTGTAAAAGGGACTAAAAATACTACTCATGCTTCCATCATATCAAAATAAAATGAAGCAGCAGGGTAGAAGTGAACAATTAAGAATCTAATCCAGACATTACGCAAAGATACATTACTGCAAAAGTGGCATTGATTGATCTCTTCTTTACCTCTACCTTTGATTTAAAAACAGAGATGAATGAATGAAGCAAAGAAAATGCAGTATCAGACCAGATTCTGATCTTTTTCTCATAGCTATTATTCAGAGAGTAACCCTGCTTATTTATGAGGCTACTTAGAGTATAATATGGTCACAACCAAGGGTTGAAGACAATACTTTACAGATGCTAACCAAAAAATAGTACAAGTTTATTTTCTTCTGCATAAAGCCATCTGCTCTTATGCCTTATATGAAGCACCTGTCATAGCCCATTTCCTGGGATGTAGCTTATGATGTTTTTTTTTGTTTGGTTGGTTAGTTTTGCTTCAAAGTCACTCTATTATCACTACCTACAAGGGTTGCTCTGCAAGTAATGCCTCCCATTTTATTATGTTGGCCTTAGACATCAGAGGTGGGTGCTGGTGATATGACAATAGAGGTTGAACCTCCTCACCCGTATTCCATTAAATTTTGGTGCCATGCAACCAAGGGCAGCAGAGGGGCAGTTTGATGAAATGGTGTCTGACGTGGAAGTGCATATGAAACAAAGATGTGAGAAAAAAACTGCACTAACTGACATTCATCAATCCTTGTGAAATCAAAGAATGGATATTAGCATAGTGAGGCAGTAGCTGGTGCATTTAAGCAGTGGCAACAGCAGCAGTGGTCAGATTTTTACGAGTGCAGCATGCAGGCTGTTGTTCATTGATGGGAAAAATATACAGCTAATAGTGGTGACTATGTTAAAAAATCATGTTTTGTAGCTGAGAATTTGTTCTATCAAATAGTGTTGTATTTATTGTAGTTTCCACAGAAACAAACAGGAGGAAGTACTTTCAGAGAACCCTCTATATCATTTTCTATACTGAAAATATATTCTCCCATATAACTTAACCCCACTGTAACCAACATTTCCTAGAAAATCTCAGGCTCTCAAAGATGATTTCAGTTAACGGTAGTTGAAAATGCTTGTTCATTCTCTAAATGAGGAACACTTAATGGCTATTTAGATATCTAGAAACAGGTATTTATAGCTAGGAATCTTGAAACATAGTCATCCTCAACTCAACAGTCAGGTTTGGAATATGAAGTACAGGTTTGAACAGACTTCCGAAGAATAACTCAATTCTCTGCTCTCCTGATGAAGTTGCATACCAGTGAAGTTACAGGATAAAAAGATGTTGCAGTATTGTAGAAGTTATATCTTTCATCAAGTTTGTAATTTTAGTTTGTACCATACATTTTCTAAAATGTTTAAGATTATTGACACTGATCCTGCATATCTGCTGTTGTTTTATCATCCTACCATAAAAACTTCTATTTCCCCTAAGACTTCTCTGGACTACGTTTTATTTTCTATGCCAGGTATTTTTCTTGAGGCTATTTAAATCAGAGTTCTATTGTTTGGAAAACATTTTCTCTCAATTGCTTTAAGATGACATTTTATTCAGAATACGTTGTCTTAGTCAAAACATTTTTTTTTCTATTTCTATTTAATAAACTGGTATGTGATGACACTAATAAGATCAGTGGGGGTATGTAAATACTGACAGCTTATGCACCAAAAGAAAGCACCACTGAGTAAATGCCTTTTACTGGACAAAATAAAGGAAACTAGAATTTCAGTAATTGGTAGCAATACAGAATTCTTGAACAGATTAGATAGATAAAGTTTTACTATTTATAGACTGTAGACAATTTTACTTTCCCAGCAGATCTCACTGTTCACTCTAATCCTGATTATTTTGATCTCAACAGAGACATTTACATCTCCAGTGGAATTCACTGTAGTTTGAATTTCACATGACATCTATATTCCAAACATTCCTTCTTATTTCAGTACTACTTCCTACTAAATTCTTTTGTCACTTAGATCAGCAGCAGTCTCATTTGTGTATTAACCACAGCTGGGGATGAAAGTTTCAGGGAAAAACAAATTGACTTCTCTTCTGAAGTCAATAGAAGTCAAGGGAAAAAATAAATGAGTCTAAAGTATAACATTTATGTTGTTGCTTAACTGTTACCCATTACCGCTGATTTGTAACTTTCCCAGTACCTTATTAACCTATTAAGGTCCCGGTAAAAAATCATGATTAACTGACATCAAACCTTGAAAAGGTCTTTATGATTCTTCAGTGTGCTGGCTCAAGGAACACAGATAATAAAAATTTGTATAGTAAACTGAGACTTGTGCTATTGCTCTATTGTCTGCTTTCATTCTTTTCTATTTTCATGTCTTTCTGATTCCCTTTCCCAAAAGTGATAAGCAATTCAGTAGTAAATAAGGATATCTGAATGCAAACAACAAAGGTAATTTTCACATGAAGGAGGATGCACATTAAAGGAGAAACATGAATATTGAAGCCAGGGCTCTTGACTTGGTAGACCTAGGATGACAGCACTGTATTGAATAGATTTATTTTTCTTTGAAATCACCACATTTGGAAATATTTCAATTTAATTTGTGTTCTATTTATTTATTTGGGTTTTTTTTGTTTGCTTGTTTGTTTTGTTTGCTTGGTTTTGTTTGTTTTTATGTTCCATTTTATTTTGCTTTGTTTTACATAAAAAAGTCTATTTATCACGTGAGTCACTGGAAAATCTCATTGATGATCAAGTTGATGTTTATCCTCCCTGGTTTGTAGTATTCAGTTAGAGCAGGTGGGCCTCAGTCAAATTTTTGTGACACTGTTCGTGAAATTATACCCATCAAAACTGTCAAGTTTTAAATAAGATGTGACTTAAGCTTACAGACAGCCTTCATGAATCAGCAAGGACAAGCTCAGTCTTAAAAAGGAAGACTACAGAGTCTAAGCAACAGCAAGGGACCAGAAAGGAATTCAGAGACATTGTCTGAGCAGCTGAATCAAGTTAGGAAAGTTAAGGCATAGATGGAATTGAATCTGGCAGAGGACATCAAGGGCAACATGAAGGGCTTTTGCAAGGAAAGGTCTTGAAGAAAAAAAGGGAAGTGATTACACAGGACAGTGAAAAGGCTATAAGCCAGTCAGCCTCACTTCAGTCTCTGGGTTGGTGATGGAACAGCTAGTCTTGGAAACAATTTGCAGGCATAGGAAAGAGAAGAAAAATATCAGTAGTAGTCAGCATTGATTTATAAGGAAGAAGTTGTGTCTGATAAACCTGATAAGTTTCCCTAATGAAATCACCAGCCTATTCAGTGAGGGCCAACCAGTGGTTATTGTCTTTCTGGAGCCCCTAAGCATGGGACTGGAGCACCTCTCCTGCGAGGAGAAGCTGAGAGAGCTAAGACTGCTCAGCCTAAAGAAAGGCGGCACAGGGAGATCAGTATCTACACATACCTGTAGAAAAATAAAAAAAGTGTGGAGCCAGACTCCTTTCACTAGTTTCCAGTACCAGGACAATAAGCAAGGGACACACACTGGAAAAGAAGAGTTTCAATCTAAAAATTAGGGAGCATTTTTTACTAAGTATTTCTACTTGAGCAGGTAGTTTCAAGCAGAATACTTCCAGTGGTACATTCCAACCTTAACCATTTTATCTTTTGGTGATACTGTGCTGGAAAAAATAAAATTTTGACCAAGTACCAACAAGTAAAGAAACTAGATTGTCTTCTTTGCTTTCTCCTTTTTGTTTCTTGACCATCATTCATTCTATCTAATCTAAGAGTACCTTGTCATTAAGAAGGGAGAGAAGGGAGAGCTGATCTCATCCTCTGCTCATTTGGAAGAGCAGAAATGTACTGGTATGTCTGGCTCTTAAAAGAGAGTGGAAATACTATTCTGCTGAGAATAAGAACCATATTAGAAAGAATTATTATTATTAATTTTAATTAGATGACAGTATTTTGGGAAATACAAATGCATTTTGCAGAAGAAAACAAATGCATTCTGCAGAACTAAACAAAAAATATATATGTAGAAAAACAACACAAACATCTGCAAAACAAACAAACAAACAAAAAAACAAAAAAAACCCTTAAACTAAACAAACTACTTTGCAGCAGAAACAATGCTTAAATACCTTTATAATCCTTCAAACACACCACTACCACCTTCAGTATTTGCCTGCCCCCAGCACTAGAATACTATCTCAATTTATGCATATTAAAATAATACTTCCAATGATATCTTTATCTGCCCAGAGACTGGAAGTGTTTTCATAGAAGAAAAGAAGCAGATCTGATTTTTCTGTAACACAGGTTTCCTTCTTCCTGTCAGTACATTCATCATCAAGTTATTCAAAAACTTTCTACACCTTCCAAATACTGACGTGCTACCTTTTTCCTTTCCTTCCGTTTCCTTTCTTTCTCTTTCTTTTCCTTTCTTCCTTCTTCTTTCATCATTGATCATATCTAAATAACTTGTTTTCAAGGGCCATTCCTCTGTATCTCTTCTCTCTTCATATTCATTAATGCATATTTATATATATATATATAATGCATATATATATATAGGGATATATATTCAAGGGCTTCTGAAATAATCTTGAACAGGGACAAAATCAGAAATGGAAGTTATTAAAAAAAAAAAAGTGATGAAAAATGTTTTGTTTGACGTAGAAGATATTTCAAATGACTTTTTACAAGGGGCTTTTACAGAAAGCCCATAAAGTTTACAGAGATGTAACAGAGATACAGACCATTCTATGTTGGTTCTACCTAAGACAGAACAGATCTGTAAATGTGGTAATAATTTGCTGGAGGACTTAAGATGCAGTTAAAAACTAGCTAAGCTTGAACATCAGATAGCTGTAAGAAAACATTCTTCTGGATTCATGCCAACAAATTCAATCAAAAGTTACTATGGATTTGTTGGTTTCAGTTCGTTTATAGTACAATGTAGATGTGTTCATAAATTCCAAACCTTTTTACAGCAAACACTGTTTATGCTTCTGAATAGCTTCAGGTGATTTCAAAAATGACGCTGAAAACGCAAATAGTTTAACTGTTCAATAGTTAGTCTTCCCTGTATGATTCTGGATTGTGTGAACTTCTTCCCACAACAGCTAGAATAGGCCAGGGACCATTCCAAAGAAGCAAAATGCATATTATTTGAAAAATAAAGGAACATTTACTGTATCAATCTAAATTTGATTTATCTGACCTTGTTCAAATCTCTTGCTTTTTTCAAAGTAGAACAGGGAGGTTCCTCCAAAACGTATAGATGCAACCCTAAATACAATCATAGAATCACAGAATCATAGAATCACAAGATTGGAAAGGACCTGCAAGATCATCTAGTCTAACTGCCCTCTTGTTACCATTGTTACCACAAGCACTAAACCACATCTCGTAGCTCCTCATCCAGACACTTCTTGAACACTGCCAGGGACGGCGACTCCATCACCTCCCTGGGCAGCCATTCCAGCGCCTGACCACTCTCTGAGAGAAAAAGTTCTTCCTTATGTCTAACCTAAACCTCCTCTGGTACAACTTGTGGTCATTTTCTTGGGTCTTGTTTGTTGCCTGGGAGAAGAGGCCAAACCCCATCTCATCACAGCCTCCCTTCAGGAAGTCGTAGAGTGCATTGAGGTCTACTCTGAGCCTCCTCCTCTCGTCTAAACAATCCCAGCTCTATCAGCCACTCCTCATAAGAGTTGTGCTTCAGACACCTCACCAGTTTCATTGTCCTTCTCTCGACACGTTCCAGGGCCTCAATGTCTGTTTTATAGGGAAAGGCCCAAAAATGAACACAATACTCAAGGTGCAGCCTCAACAGTGCAGAGTAAAGGGGTATGATTACCTCTGTGCTCCTGCTGGCCACTGCTATTTCTAATGCAGTCCAGGATGCCATTGGCCCTCTTGGCCACCTGGGTACACTGTCAGTTCATGTTCAGCTGAGCATCAACCAACATCTTCAGGTCCCATTCCTGTTCACAGTCATCCAGCCACTCAGCCCCAAGCCTATAGTGCAACATGGGGTTATTATGGCAAAAGTGAAGGACCCGTCACTTGGCCTTGTTGAACCTCATCCCATTCACTTCAGCCCAGTGATCCAGCTTATCTAGATCCCTCTGAGGAGACTTCCTACACTCAGGCAGAGGATACCTCATAGAATCATAGAATCATAGAATCACTAAGGTTGGAAAAGACCTAAAAGATCACCCAGTCCAACCGTTCACCTATTCCCAATAGCTCCTACTAAACCATGTCCCTCAACGCAACATCCAGTCTTTCCTTGAACACCCCCAGGCTCGGTGATTCCACCACCTCCCTGGGCAGTCCATTCCAGTGCCTGACCACCCTTTCTGAAAAGTAATACTTCCTCATGTCCAGCCTGAATCTCCCCTGGCGTAGCTTGAAACCATTCCCCCTGGTCCTACCACTAATGACACGAGAGAAGAGGCCGACCTCCCAACATGGTGTCATCTGCAAACTTACTGAGGGTACATTAAGTTCCCTTATCTAGGTTATCAATAAAGATATTCAAGAAGATGGGCCCCAGTACCAACCCCTCGGGGATACCATCTGTAATTGGTTGCCAGCTGGACTTAACTTATTTAATCAGTACCTGTTGGGCATGGCCCTTTAGCCTGTTCCTTACCCAAAGAAGGGTATACCTGTCCAGGCCACAGACAGCCAGTTTCCCCAGAAGAATACTGTAAGAGACAGTGTCAAAGGCTTTGCTGAAGTCTGGGTAGACTACATCAACAACCTTTCCCTCATCTACCAGTTTGGTAACCCAGTCATAGAAGGAGATGAGGTTGGTCAAGCACGACCTTCCTTTCATGAACCCATGCTGCCTGGGCCTGATCTCCCGGGTACCATGCACATGCCGTGTGATCTCATCCAAGATTATTTGCTCCATACTTTCCCTTTGTTTTAACTTTTTACCAAGGTCAGACTGACAGGCCTGTAGTTCCCCAGATCCTCCTCACAGCCCTTCTTGTACATGGGAGTCACATCAGCTAGCTTCCAATCTTCTGGAACCTCTCCAGTTAGCCAGGAGTGCTGGTAGATGGCCAAAAGCGGCTCTGCGGTCCCACCAGCTCCCTCAGCACCCTAGGATGAAACCTGTCTGGTCCCATGGACTTGTGACAACTGAGATGGAGGAGGAGCTCTCTAACTGTCTCCACCTGAATCAGCGGGGCTGTATTCTGCATAGCATCCCAGACTTCTAGATCAGAGTGTAAAGTGCCCTGAGGATAACTGATCTTCCTGTTAAAGGCAGATGTAAAGAAGGTGTCGAGGACCTCAGCATTCTCCTTATCCTCAGTAGCCACATTCCATGCTCCAGCAAGTAAAGGATGGAAATTCTCCTTTGTTCTTCTCTTACCACTGATATATTTGTAAAAGGATTTCTTATTCCCTTTTACTGAAGTGACCAAACAAATTCAAGTTGGTCTTTTGCCCTCCTAACTTCCTCCTTGCATGCCTAAGCAACTTCCTTGTAATCTCCCCAAGTAGTCTGTCCCTTCTTCCAGAGGACATAGTCTCTCTTTTTCTTCCTGAGTCTCAAAATACTTCTCAGCTCATCCACACCACTCTTCTTCCGCTATGGCTCACCTTACGGCATTCAGAGACAGCCTGTTCTTGTGCCTTTAGGATTTCCATCTTGATGAGCATCCAGGCTTCCTGACTCCTTTACTCTTAAGACTCCCGGGAGACCCATGCTACACGCATCCTGAACAGCACAAAGTCCACCCTCTTGAAGTTCAAGATAGCAGTTTTGCTAGTCACCCTTCTGTCATCTCCAAGAATAGAGAAGTCTACAATGTCATGGTCGCTCTGCTCAAGACAGTCCCCAACCTTCACATCTCCCACCAGTCCTTCTCTGTTAATAAGGATCAAGTCTAGCAGGGCACCACCCCTGGTAGGCTCTTGTGCCAGCTGCGCAAGGAAGCTATCTTCCACACACTCTAGAAACCTTTTGGACTGCTTCCTCTGCACTGTATTATATTTCCAACGTATATCAGGGAAATTCAAGTCTCCCAAGAGAACGAGTGATGGTAATCGCACAACTTCCACAAGCTGCTCGTATAATGCCTTGTCCATCTCTTCCTGATTTGCTGGTCTATAACAAACCGCCACCAAGATATCACCCTTACAGGCCTTCCGCTGATCCTTACCCACAGACACTCAACTTTATCATTCCCAACTCAATGCCCTTCAACACCAAAAAAGTCTTTAATATAAAGTGCCCACCGCCAGCCTTCCTTCCTCGTCTATTCCTTCTGAAGAGCTTGTAGCCTTCCATCACAGCACTACAGTCATGGGAGCGGACCTACCATGTTTCACTAATAGCAACTAGGTCATAATAGGTTATTATAGAGTACATAGATAGGAGGATGGAAATGAAAAGGAGAAGTGATTTGTATTATTCAATACATAGGTTTTCAAGTCAAATGCTTCAAACCTGACAGTGGAATGGCAAGAAGATCTATGGATTTCTGAAGATGGAATCCTCTTTCTTTTTTTTTTTTGGTCTTCTAATATGAACAAGGACACCGTGGTGCCAATGTTTCTCTGTCTATTAGCTTGCACTTGCTATTAGTTCTTGCACTAACAGAACTGATGAATCAATAACTCAGAGAATCTGTGGGTGGTTTGAAAAGCAGTGAGGCATTCCATACTTTGCTATGAAAAATAAATATTCACTTTTTTGTTTCCTGACTTTATCTGAGGTATGACTATCACATTTCCTTAAATTGAATGAGAAGGATGACTTGTTTACAAAATAAACTTGCCCCACATGAATGGTTCTGAACAAGAGGGGCTAAAGATAAACAGCCTTGAGAAAAGAAGCACCTAGAGTTGTGTCTTCTTTGTCCCACAGAGCTGTCTCTTTGTATGCTACAGGCAAATCCAAAAGCATGAGAAAAATAGATGTACTTCTGGGCAGTATACAGTATGTATACTTCCATACAGTACAGTGCAAGAGTCACTCAGCAATTCTGGAGATATTTAGGTTGACTTGTATTGCAACTTATTATAGCGTAAACTTTTTAAGCAAATTGCCTTTTATGTTCATTCATTTTCCATCTGAGAGAAGCTGGTGGAAGAGAGGATACTGCTCACCTTGAAGAGATCCCAGGATTCCCCTAATCATTTTTGATACTAGCTTAATGCCTAGTGACTAATAAAAGCAAGTTTACACCCTTCAACCCACTGAGCACAAAGCAATGTCTACTGGTCCTAGCAACCTTTTTCATATTTATATTGTACATGTTGTCTATGCTTCTTGCTTATTACAAGATCTCTGCTCCCATCAACAACAGTAATTGCAACCTTTTCCTGTAAAGTCCATTGCACTGGTACATTTCAGCACTGCTCCAGAAGGAAGGCCACTCCAAATGCCGTATGTATTCCTGTGGTTTATGAATCAACTTTATGATTTTAATTTTGAAACTGTTATTAAAGAGACAGATTGCATTTAATAACAATTTTAGTATTGCCTGCTGCTCTAACCAGCAAGCAATAAAGCAAACTAAAATTAAAACAGAAATCTGCTGCTAGGAGGCAAGCACATACAAAAGGTGGCGGTTTGTTTTTCTAACCTCCATAAAATATCAGCAGGCATAGTATTTTGGTCATTGTGGTGCTTATTCTCATGGCTGCAAAACAAGCTGCATGTCCTGGGAGCCATTTTTCCAATTAAAAACAAAACCCCCTTTCTCTGACCGTATCCAGCATTTAGGCTTGTCATAGAGACTGACTGTAAAAATGTTGTACTCTGAGGTCTGTGCTTGGCCAAATTGTTGTTTGTACTTTTTTGCATGTTATTTTTTTTTTTCCTCAGTTCTCAGCAGAAATATAGAGTTTACTGCAATGGAATATATTTCTAAGTGACTTCATCTATACATGGTGACTCCCTGTCAGTCATATAGCTTCTGAATTAGCAATTCTGAACTGGTCATAACTCGGCACTGAACAATATAAAAGAGATTTTTCCAAGAACATTTTATTGGCAAAAATCATTCCTCTAATCAAGGGTTATGCAAGCACTAATTTCCTGGTACATGAGGATGAACCCAGTAACAACATTTATGTTTATGTGACAAAATATTTAATAGCCATCAGGAGAATAGGTTCATCTGGAATGTACTGAGAGCTAATAGTTCTCTTGTAGCAAAAGGCTGAGAAGAAATTTCTTAGGGACCAGAGTCTCCGAAGTCTGAGGAGGTGGTGGAGTCCTTAGGAGGTATTCAAGAAAAGGGTAGATGCGGCACAGGGTCACACAGTTTAGTGGAATGGGGTGATGGATTAATGGCTGAACTAAATGATGTTAGTCGTCTTTCCAACATTAATGATTTTATGATTCTACACTTCTGCAAAATGTTTCTATCAGGGCAACGGTAAGAACTATGGGTTTCTATTCAATATGACCTCTTGTTTGTTTTCATGCATGTATGGTCATTGTATGGTCAAGCAACAATATGTTTCTGGCCCAAGTTCATAATCCCTCAAGCAGTTTCTAGAAGCAACCATTCCCCAGATCAAATGATGTGTTAATATATCATTTGGAACGAGAGAGTGCTTGAGAGCATAGATAAAGACCATTCTATATTTATTAGTTACAGTGCCAGAGAATTATCCTACTGTATTTCAATGGTTAAAAGATAATTTCTTCAGCATGTAATATTTCACATGGTACTGTCCTATTAAAGCCTCGTTTATTTCACACATGTTAGGAATAGCGGAAATAATCAGTTTGTAATTACTGGCAAACAAGAAATAAGTCTAAGTGCTTCATTAGGTAGCATCTAAAAGGTGTGTTAAAGAAATCAGGCAGTTTATTACTCCTAAATCCTTGAAGAAGAACACTGATCATCACTGCCTTGTGAACAACAGTACTGAGCAATTAATGCACTGTAGAAAGCATTGGGTTTTGCTCTGACTGCAGCTTCAGGTTTAACAGTTTCTCAGTATTCAGTGCTACTCACAGCCATAGGAAATTAAAAGTCTATTGGGTGATGCTCTACCAAGTTGCTGTGACTGGAACAAGAATTTATAGGGTGAGAACTTGTCTTCACTTTCAAGCAGCTCTGAGGGTATTGCAAGTTCTGCAACTTCAAAAGGATTTGAGGTGAAAGGAAAACAAGTACATAAATGATACACCTAAAATTCAGAAGAGAAAATTCACCTTTAGTAGACAGACACATGAGCAAGGGATGTCGGACGGGTGCAGTTTAGGTTAACTAGAATCTCCTCTATCCATTTGTGAACACAATACCATACTTTATTTTGAAAGTAGATGATGTTTACTAACTGCTGCTGGAATGAAGAATTCCTAAATTTGGGTTGCAGTGTTACAGAAAGATTCATTCAAAAAAGGGCTGCTCTCTTAGAACAAGATATTAGTCTTTAATGCTTTCTACATGCATATACATTACTTTTAATTTCCCATTTTCTATTTGCAAATAATAAAATTTCAATTAGAGAAAAAGAGAGAAATCTTCTCTTTGCATGCACACTTGAATAATTAGTGACAGTGGGAAGAGGATGCCAGATAGTTTAATAGGGGTTTTAGCAAAATATTATTTTATCTCTGTTTGCTTAAGAATGGCGATGGTTCTTTAAGTAAATATGAATTATGACACGTGAATCTGTTGTGTACTATTTTCTTTCTGAGTCAGGATTAATATATGTAAATATTCTAGATGGCTCTATTCAAAAGAGAGTTACTCACATCCACAGAAATCCTCTATTTGCTTGAAAAATGAGATGATAAAATATGGTACAATAGTAGGAATTTGCTGTGCTGCTGCTGCTTGAAATAGAAATGAAGAAAAGAAAGATACATGAAACCTGGAATTGCAGTGTTTTAAAGACTTGTTTTGCTTTGTTTTTTGATAACAAGACATTTTTCCTGTTAATGTGGGAAAAGCTAGGGCGACTCCCATTTGGCCTACTTGACATCCCTGTGTTCAGGGGCAACATCTCTGTGATTGTTCAATTCTCAGGGCAGAGGCAATTCCAAAAATTAACCACTAAAATCAATGACAGTTATTTCAATTGACATGTGTGTCACTGTATCAAATCCTATTTTTTAATGAGTGGCTGAGGCACTGCCGGGCCAATTCTAAAATCAGTAGGTTGTGGTGTAACGCTGGCTTTGTCAGTCTCTTGAAGAGTTACATCAGCTGGGGGCAGGAAGGCTTGTCGCTCTATTCTAAATTCAGTAGTTAAAGCGAGCTTGATTTAGTGAGCACCAAAATGCCCAGCAGAATAACATAGTGACAAATTAGATTTTCTGAAGAACCTTGAAAGCACTTTTTTATATATTTTGTTTATATCTTCCAGCACACTGGTAAGATCCTTCCAGCAGACTGGTAAGATACCAAGCAAATTCAAAGTTGAGGCTGTAAATACAATGTAAGTACAACATCATCAAATCATCCCCACTCCAAACTCTTTAACAAAGTTATGTTACTCTTGAGCATAACATCCCAGCAGTAGAGAAACAATGATGATAATTGTGCTAATTCTGATTGCTTAGTCACCTTTTTCTTCCCCTTTGCATTCATGGCCAAGCTGGCTTTCAATGGAAAAAATGTGTGGCAATGATATTACTGTTACCTGGCCATGGGAGGTGAATAAGTGATACAGGGAATATTACAGTTCTCAGCTACTCTGCAGGATTAATATGGTGCTGAGCATTAATCTGCTCACTCCATCAAAAAGGCTTCAGCTGATGATTTAGAATAAACTGTTCTTCAATCAGCACGTTGCAGTAATTTCTTGAGACATGTGTACACAGAATCCTGCACAGATTACAAGTTCTAACTTCTATTTTATTGTCTTATTTTATTATTTTGTTTTATTTTAACATTCCACATCACAAGTATGAACTTCCTTCCCTTCCCTTCCCTTCCCTTCCCTTCCCTTCCCTTCCCTTCCCTTCCCTTCCCTTCCCTTCCCTTCCCTTCCCTTCCCTTCCCTTCCCTTCCCTTCCCTTCCCTTCCCTTCCCTTCCCTTCCCTTCCCTTCCCTTCCCTTCCCTTCCCTTCCCTTCCCTTCCCTTCTCGTTGAATGAAGTTGAAGACTGAGAGAGGCTGATTGCAACCATCAGATGATGAGCAATTAAAATATGAAATTTATTACCTGGCAGCAAGAGAATTAAGGTCTACATAATAACCAGAAATTAAACATATTCCAATAATATTGCAAAAAAATCCATGCATAAGCAGTTTTGCTGAGGATATCTTGCAATTTGCTAAAAATGGGAGTGGGAAAAATGAGTCATATGTCTGTATCTTATTAATGGAACACCATTGCAGCAGACAAATTCACTGACTCAGGTACTGATTAATGTACAAATAGGTGACATACAAACACATATATTGCTAAAGCAAAAAGATACTGGATGTCCTTGTGCAAGATGACTCATTTAAACAATAGGTGTCTAAGGTGTCATTCCCATGACAGATCTATGTCAGTGTTTCTTAGAGTTAAACACAATGACACATCTTCCTGATCAAAACTCAAGTGGCAGATAAACCCCAGATTCTCTGGAGCATATGGCAAATACACTGTGCTCATATAAAATTGAAAAGATACATAATAATTCAAGACAGATGAGGAGGCTTTAAATGAAAATAAATTAAAAAAAAAAAAAAGGTAAAAAAATATAGTTTTATAGCACATGCTTATAGAAATTTGATGCAGAGCTGTTTAGGTGGAATGAAAACATGAACATTATTGGACTTCAGATGATAACAATATTAACTGAAAGCTCCAAATCTGTGTAGACGGACCTGATTCAAAGATTCTTAAGTTTGTAGATGGAGATGTTCAGTCATGTGGATTTAAAGAGTCATACAACCATTAAGGTTGGAAAAGACCTTGAAGATCATCAAGACCATCAAGCTGACCTACTCTTCCTATATGAAGACAGACTGAGAAACCTGGGTTTTTCAGTCTGGAGAAGAGAATGCAGCCAGGAGACTTCATTGCAGCCTTCTGGTTCTTAAAGGGGGAGAGGAATCAACAGGAGAGGAATCAACACTTTACTTGTGTAGACAGGAAAAGGGAGAATGCTTTTAAGCTCGAGGAGGGAAGGTTTAGATTAGATAGGGGGAAGTTCTTCACAGAGAGAGTGGTGAGGTGGTGAACGGGTTACATTCTTGGCTACCTGGGCAGCTACCTTGACTACTTGCTGGCTCATGTTCAGCTGGCTGTCAATCAGTGTCCCCAGGTCCTTTGTTGCTAGGAAGCTTTCCAGCTGCTCTTTCCAAGCCTATATAGCTATGTGGGGCTCTTGAGACCCAAGTACAGGACCTAATACTTATCTTTGATGAATGCCATGTGACCCATCAATCTAGCCTATCGAGGTGCCTCTGCAAAGCCTTCCTACTCTCTAGCAGTTTGACAGAGAAAGGAGGCATGCAACATCTGAGAGTGACAGCTCTCTTTGTTTTCAAGAACCCTAAGAAGAATCCCCCCCACCCCGTCTTTTTAATAAGACAAAATATCCTGTATAGAAACAGTAGGTAAACAATCTGTAAACCAGTGATGTGAAAAGATTATAAGCAGTGACAAGTAGAGTGTATCAGGGAGAAGACCAGAGGAATTATGACACCTGCTAGGAGAAATGCTGGATACCAACCCAAGATGATAACATGAGCCATATTTCTCTCTTTGGGGGTATCTTTGGCCCTAATGTTAGACTCATTACTGGTAACTATGAGTTGGAAGGTTCTTAGTGATAACAACAGCATTCTGGCATTGCTATCACAAGATTGGTAAGGCACCAGTTTTATTTAGCTGTGGGGCCCCTGAATGATCTTGGTCACCATGGTTTCCAAATTTGAAATAGATTGAGTTCCAAAGTCACTTAGAAGATATCACAACACTTTTAATTCCAAAGCAGTCTGAATACATATTTTTCACTGAGTATCTTCTGGACTGTTGCAGAAAACTATCCCTTCAGCCTCCCCAACTTCTGGAAAATTTTCAGATCTGTAAGTAGATGAGGAGCTTGATCACTGTTCATGGCTAAGACCTTTGCAGAACTCTTTGGACTAAACAGTCAATAACTCACTCCTCCCATTTCCCCCCCCCCGCCCCCCCTCCCCCCATCCCCCCATATTAATGAACTTAGTACTGAAATACTGAAATTCAACTTTATATTCAGATCCTAACACACTGTATCACAGATTTTGTAAGAAGAATGTCACCCTTCATCAGGACAAGCTTGCTTTTCATAAAAAACAGGAATGTTTTGTAATTGTCACTTAGGAGGAAAAGATACCTCTATCTTGGTACTTACACAAACTTCTCCTCCTACATGCATCTATTCCCAATAAATTTTTACATTAAATAGGACAAAACACTTTAGACTAATCTTCATGGGTGCTCATCCTTACCACAAAGAAGTCAAGGCTAGAATTAGAAAGCTTGCAATGCAAGAAATCTATTAAAAACAAGTCAGTTTCCTTTAATCAGGGCACAGGTGTCCAGCAAACTTAGGTCTGGTAATAAATAAACAAATAAATAAATATATTCTTCATCCTTGATGTTTGAAGGGAATCCATAAGAAATTCTGAGTACATTTTAATAAAGTCCAACCTAATATGCTACATTTAGCAGAGCAATGCTGAGAAAGAGGAGTTCATGGCACTAAGGACTCAAGACCCACTTTCCAAAATAGAGATTTGTGAAAATCACTATTAGATATTATAAAGAGTCAAAAAGGTCTTATGAATAATTACTTAGCAGAATGTTTAAGAGTGACATAAGGTCTTTGCCTATCTTTTTTTCACAACATCCCTTTGACAATTGTTCCTCTTTCTGCCTTGTTCCTCATAGTCCTCATATTTTGGTGGAGAGAAGACAGTCCAGCCCAGTGATGAAGATTGGGGCATAGAAGAGTATAATGCATACAGGAACAGGTTAGTTTATACAGCTTGAAGGACTACAGAGATGAGTAAGAAAGTCCATCTTTGCATTCTGTAGTGTAGAAGGAGAAAACTAAAACACTCTCGGGAGCATAAGAATTACCCCCAAACTGTGCCACAGATACTATGAGCGATAGAGGAGACTTTGCACAAGACTTTAGATTGTCTATGCTCTCATACTGACACCTGGTGGCAAAAACGAGTAGGAAGTAATCAAATAAAGATGGCTGACATTTGGCTTGCAAAATTAACAAGCTTCCAAGTCAATTCATATGTCCACACTGAAAATAATGTTTTATCAAATGCATTCTGGCATCTACTCTTTCTGAAGCTTGGGTCAAGTTCATCTTAAAGGCATTTGGCAAGACAGCCAAGTGTTTTTGGAGCACAGCCCTGAGAGCGTTGCTTTGATAGTCCACGTTACACAACCACAAATGTTCTAGTCTGGATTGCAGCCCTCAATGTACTACGTATTGATCTGATCAAGGTGTGGCGACTTGAAGCAGTACTTATCATAGATAGAATATCCCCAACATTGCATTTTTCTGCTGCTGGTGTGCTTAGAAATTTTACGATGTCATGTTTATAGAACAACATTGCTGGAATATTTCCTCGGCTTTCTGATGGTTAAGTTTAAAATCTTGGTCATGGATTATATAAAAACCTATTTTGTTTTTCCATTTTCTTTGTAATTAAATTTAAAACTAAGTCAGGCTTCTGACAGGTTTCTTTTCATTGTGGAAGCAGAAAAGTTGTATCTAGCAATATGCTTAGGATAGTTTAAGTTATGTACTTACACTAGAGCTGTAAGAAATCTTACTAATTGTTCCTTAATTATAACTGTTACCTAATGCAGAAAATAGAAGTTTTCAACTACAAAATCATCTGAAGATAAAGATTTTGTTCATATTTGGAGTTGGATATGTAGACAATTTATTCAATTCCATGAGAAAATACAAATAGAAAGTCTAAATACCACATATTGCAAGTGTTGGCCACACATGCAGACCTCTCCTACAGCCTTGTTGCTAGTCTTCATCAGTAACAGTTTGAACTATTCATAGCTGTGTAGAGCCAGCAGTCTGAGTCACTGCTCCATCTGGACCATCCTTGTGAAAATGTCAGTGGCAGATGCTGCTAGTTAAATAGGATTCAAGTTAAAAGAGTCAGAATAAGATACCAAAATACTCAAAAGAGAATTCAGCTGACTCCTATTGTCCTTACAATACTATAGTTTGGAGTTACCCCAGAATAAAGATTTACTTATCTGTCCCATGGGAAACACAAAAGCCCTATCAATCACCGTAGGAAAAGAGGTTTGATGTTTATAGACCTTTGGATACTCATTGCTTTTCACTCAGGGTTAGAGTACTTGTAAAGCAAATGTAAAACACAACTGGTGGGAATGACATAACCTCCTCCAGCATGTTGAAAGGAACTCCTGAAGAGAGCTTTATTTGGACAGAATCACTTCAAAACAGTGTCTTCAGAGCAAACTTGTTAGAGAATTTAGCCACTGGAGATATGGCACTGGAGAGCACTGAGGACATACCCAATATCTGTTTAGTCTTGTAGTTTCTATAAAGCAATTCATATGAGTTTCCTTTAACAGTGTTGGGAAGCAGTATGTTTTTCTTCTGTGTCTGGGAAGATGTATATAAGTACTTTTTTTTTTTTTTTTTTTTTTTTTCCTTGTCTGAGCCAAGCCAAGCTTGATGCGAAATCCTTAAATATTCTTATTTTAAATAAATATTGAACGGAAAGAAGAGTAAAATATTTTGATCCAGTAAAATATTCTGATCCGGTTTCTTTTTTTTTTTTTTTCTTCTTTCTTTCTTTTTTTTTTTTTCCTTTTTCTTTTCTTTTTCTTTTCCCCAAGACTAGAAAATGTTCTCCTCATGAGGAATGTATTTTAGAGTAGGATTTGGGCATAATTCAAAGGAAAGTAGGTGATAACCATGTCCTTGTGAATCCTCTGTGAATCCAGTAGGAAAGAACATTCTCCTGGAAGATTGAAAAAAATTTGAACTTGCAAACCAGGCTAATATACTGATACTGAACTATATGACTTCGAAGGAAAAGGACAAGTGCCTCATTGCTGATTGTCCTTCTGCCTCTTCATGAGTCTAACTTGATGACATGGTGATCTTGAAAAGCTTCCTCCATGTTTTTTTGTTTTTAATTATACTTTGCCATAGCAATTTAGACAGCTTTTTTGACATATTCCAGCAGGAAATATTACATATTTGGGACTCACATTCACAAAATGAGTCAGGAAATACACAAAATGGAAGATCTTAAATCACTTTCTGTATCCTCTGAGCTCGGACTTCAGATGGAGGTTAGGAAGCACAAAGCCTGGTGAGACTACCCTAGTTTGTCAGAACAAGATCTTTATATGCCAGGGAACAGCAACTGGAATCCAGAAACCTTACCCCTGTAGACATGCCATAGACCATGGCAAAAAAAAAAACCTCTTTTCCTCTCACACAGTAAACAGAGCCAAGGGATTGAGTCACTGTAAATTCCAGGAGCTCCTTAAATGTATGGATGCTAATTATGGGGACATGGTTTACTTTTCTGAAGTAAGATGGCTGTCAGGGTAAAATGTTAAAACAATTTTTGATTTGCAAAACAAAATAAATTCATTTATGGAATCAAAAGGAACATTTGTGCCAGAACATGAAAATTAAAAATGGCTCACAGATTTAGCATTTTTGGTGGATTTGATTGCTCATTTAAATGAGCAAAAGTGAGAATCAACTTACCCGTACTGTTTCAAACTATAAAAGCATTCAAAAGAAAATCTAAATTATGGCAAGCTCAGGTTATGGCAAATAATTTTATGCATTTTGATACATTGGCAAAACACAGTCCTGTTAACAGCAAAAAAGTATGCAGCCTTGCTTTCTGTTTTGATAAAGGAATTTGAGAATAGGCTTCAAGATTGCTGAAAAAAAACATCAAGATTTTGTATATTTGCAACTCCATTTTCAGTCAACATAAATACATTACCTGTGAATTTTCAAATTGAACATACAGAGTTGCAATCAGATATTCAACTCTGAAACTCAAAAAAAAAAAAAAAAAAAAAATTGATCGTGTCTATTCACTAGACTTTTGTAAGACTCATCTTACCACAGAGGAATATCCTTTGCTTCACAATCACATCTTATTCGTGCTGTCACTTTTAGTCAGTACGTACATTTGTGAACAAGTATTTTCAAAGATGAAATGCAGGAATTTCATCAAAAATCTCTGACAAACATCTCGAGAATTCATTAAGAATTGCAACCACTTCTATTGAACCAGATTGATGCATTAGTTTCACTAAAATATCCCACTAGTTTTATGGGTTTTTTTCACAGTTTTTTACATTTTAATTAAAAATAAATTTTGAACAAGAGCTGTCTTCGAGCCACAAGTCTTAACTGGGTCACAAGGAAATGTTCCCAAAATTGTAACTATGACATGCTGGGCCCCATCTGGAGTACTGTATCCAGGCCTAGGGCTCATTTTCTGGAGCTCTTGGAGCGGATCCAGAGGAGGGCCACTAAGATGATCGGAGGGCTGGAGCACCTCTCCTAAGAGAATAGGTTGAGGGAACTGGGATTGTTTAGCTTGGAGAAGGGAAGGCTCTGGGGAGACCTCATTGTGGCTTTCTGGTACTTGAAAGGAGCATATAAACAGGAGGGAATATGACTGTTTACAAAGGTGGATAGTGATAGAACAAGGGGGAATGGTTTTGAACTGAGACAGGGGATTTTTAGGTTAGATATTATGAAGGAGTTTTTCACCCAGAAGATGGTGATGCACTAGAACAGGTTGCCCAAGGAAGTAGTGGATGCCCCATCCCTGGAGGTATTCAAGGCCAGGCTGGATGCGACTCCCTAGGTAGCCTGGTCTGGTGGCTGGCAACCCTACAAACTGCAGGGGATTGAAACTAGATGATTACTGTGGGCCCATTCAACCCAGGCCATTCTATGATATGATACAAATACTGAACTCTAGTCTACCTCTGTATTCTCTGTGCTCTAAACCTACATTAGATCAGAGATGTACACATAAAGTAGACTGCTTCTGAGGAAAATGGTAAGGACTTTCACATTTCTGCCAGCGGGTAGAAATATATATACTCTTGGTGTAGGTGTTACTGACAGACACCTTCTGAATGCACAGTACTAGTTGTCACATTCAAGTCTATAAGCAGAGAAACACTCCACAGTTAAACAATTTTAATTGGCATCCCCATTGCTGACAGTGATAGTTTGGTCACCAGATTCTCTCACTTTACATATATGCCTAAAGAGAATGAAATTCCTTTGAAGTCCAGAGGCATTTTGTAGAATACATCTAACAACCACACCGGTGAGTCACACAGGTTGTGAGACTTGAATTTCCCTGATGTATGTTGGAAATATAATACAGTGCAGAGGAAGCAGTCCAAAAGGTTTCTAGAGCATGTGGAAGATAGCTTCCTTGCGCAGCTGGTACAAGAGCCTACCAGGGGTGGTGCTCTGCTAAACCTGATCCTTATTAACAGAGAAGGACTGGTGGGAGATGTGAAGGTTGGGGACTGTCTTGAGCAGAGCGACCATGACATTGTAGACTTCTCTATTCTTAGAGATGACAGAAGGGTGACTAGCAAAACTGCTATCTTGAACTTCAAGAGGGTGGACTTTGTGCTGTTCAGGATGCGTGTAGCATGGGTCTCCCGGGAGTCTTAAGAGTAAAGGAGTCAGGAAGCCTGGATGTTCATCAAGATGGAAATCCTAAAGGCACAAGAACAGGCTGTCTCTGAATGCCGTAAGGTGAGCCATAGGGGAAGAAGAGTGGTGTGGATGAGCTGAGAAGTATTTTGAGACTCAGGAAGAAAAAGAGAGTCTATGTCCTCTGGAAGAAGGGACAGACTACTTGGGGAGATTACAAGGAAGTTGCTTAGGCATGCAAGGAGGAAGTTAGGAGAGCAAAAGACCAACTTGAATTTGTTTGGCCACTGCAGTAAAAGGGAATAAGATATCCTTTAACAAATATATCAGTGGTAAGAGAAGAACAAAGGAGAATTTCCATCCTTTACTTGCTGGAGCATGGAATGTGGCTACTGGGGATAAGGAGAATGCTGAGGTCCTCGACACCTTCTTTAAATCTGCCTTTAACAGGAAGATCAGTTATCCTCAGGGCACTTTACACTCTGATCTGGAAGTCTGGGATGCTACGCAGAATACAGCCCTGCTGATTCAGGTGGAGACAGTTAGAGAGCTCCTCCTCCATCTCAATTGTCACAAGTCCATGGGACCGGAGGCTTGCTGATGTGAATCCCATGTACAAGAAGGGCTGTAAGGAGGATCTGGAGAACTACAGGCCTGTCAGTCTGACCTCGGTACAAGGGAAAGTTATCGAGTAAATCATCTTGTGTGAGATCACATGGCATACACAAGGCATCCAGGGAATCAGACCCAGCCAGCATGACTTTGTGAAAGGTCATGCTTGACCAACCTCATCTCCTCTATGAATGGGTGACCAGACTGGTAGATGATGGAAAGGCTGTTGATGTAGTCTATCTAGACTTCAGCAAAGCCTTTCACACTGTCTCTCACAGCATTCTTCCAAGGAAACTGGCTTTCTGTGGCCTAGACAGGTCTTTGGGTAAGGAACCGGCTAGATGAACTTGCAGGTCATTTCCAATCTTGTGATTCTATGATTCCATGACTGTAGGTGCTAGAGTCTTATTGTTATAGATCTTCAAAGCATCTGTATGGAATATGCTCTATGCACAGAGAGCATGAGTCATTCACTGCATGATCTTGAAGAGCTTATTTACAATCTCTATATTGTTTTCCCCCACAATATATATATATATATATATATATATATATATATATATATAGTTTTCCTACTTACAAAGATATTTCTTTTAGAAGTGTTAGCGACTTCTCTAAAAAACACTTTACATTCGTTTGAATTCAATGAAATCTCTTTCACCTCTGTATACCTAAAGGCTCTGTACAACTTTTTTCTGTTTGTTTCATTTTCTAACCCAACTACGGCTCTTGTTAAAGCTGTACTGCCTTAATACTGTAGAGAAGACTCTTTTAAGAAAAAAGATTTTAAGAAAGTGGAATTATTAAGACACTTGTAAGAATTCATTGTGTTTTAAACTGTACAGGACTTGTGTTGCAGAGCAATACGTTGTACTTTCAGTGATATACCCTTGACATGATTCTATGTTTTTATCTACTGAAAGTGCTGCAAGTCAGAGCTCTCCTGAAAGCATATGCTTCTCTGGTTATTTATGTTATGATGAATTTAACAAGAGTCTTTTCTCTCCTAAATGGAGTTACATGATTTCCTTCACTAATAGGAAGTGCACATGCATATCAAGGAGCAGAAATCATGCTTGTAACATTAAGATGATCTCATGATAAACAGATTTTACTTGTAAAAAATCCTCAAAGTTTTGTACAGTCATATTATTTTGCCAATAGTCGTAACCAATAGTCATTATTGATAGAGCAGGCAGCAAAGGTGGGCAAGATTTAGTTATTCCTAATAGGATTTCACAAGGATATTGGAGCTAATAGCTCTACTCTTTCTTTTGAAGTTCATTTTCGTAGTTCATACTCTTTCTTTTGAAGTTCATTTTCCTCAGTTCATAGGAAGCACATGTAAACTCATTTCAACAGAGTTGTAATTATTGTCCCTTTGCTTCTAGATGTGAAGAAAAATGTAAAAATTATATCCCAGAAATGGTTGCATACTATAAAATGGCATTTACAAGTGCCAGTATGCAAAGCAGGGATCCCATGGGGTACTGGAAAATATCATAAAAATTATGTGGTATCCCACAGCCTTTCAGAGCTTCCTGATCCAGACAAAGCAATTTCTTGTTTTCTTCTAAGTCACTTGCCAAACCTTTTCCTTAAGGGAAGTTACACATTCTCTAAGCCATCATTCCCTCGGAAGTGGGGAAGTTTATACATTTTGGGAAGAAGAAAGATCCACAGAGAAAAGAGATTCTAGTTAAATATTACGTTTTGAGTATGGGGAAGACCTTTTTATCTCCCTGTGCATCAAAACAAGTTTTCTTTCTTATAATTTAAAATAATGTAATGGTTGCACCAGGATTCTGGGTTTCCCCTCAGTTCTGGACGAAGAAGCAAGAAAATCACACTTGCACACATATTTTTATGAGTGACACTGCATTCATCAAAATGGAACAGCTTAGGGAGAAAAGATTTAGAATTCCTTCAGTCTTCCAGATAGCTGGATGAGCAGGGTGCTTTGTTGAAAGGCAGAACTTTGAGTGAAGGAAAGTTCAGAAGAGTCCAAAGCCCAGTTTTACCCATGACCACATGTACAATTAACATAACTGCAGTGTACAGAAACAGGGGTCCTATTACAGTCATTTCCTATGCACTCACAGAATTACAGAAGGCACCTTTGGATTAGTCATGCTCCAGCAGGGGCATGCAGAACAGGATGTCCAGCGCTACAGCCAGGTGTTTTTGAAGATCTCCATGGAGGGAGACTACAAAACTTCTCTGGGCAACCAGATCCTCTGTTCATAAAACTTCAGCCATGCACACCACACCATATTCCCTCAGCTGAAACATATGTGGTGTTTTTTATTTTATTCTAAGAAGAATTAGTCATAAGGTATGAGATACTTGATAGCATGAAGCAGAATATAGGAGCCAGACATGAGCTTCACAGACCCTTGGGTTAAGGGCAACTGAGGACTTGAACTGCTGAAATGAAAATTAGGTAAAAATAATTTATGAAAATCATTTTGTGGATCCAACTGCAACTGCTCGAAGTGGATTTGCACCTTTAAGGGACTGGAAACAGAGGTCATGGAGCTGAAGATAAATAGATACTTTTCTAATTTTGCTTGATATGGCCTTATAGAAGTTCAGAGAGTGGATATTTTTCAAACCAGTACAAATTCTGTATTGCCTTGACTGTGGTCCAGAGTGTTCTGTTTCAGCAACTAAAGACCAGTCAGCTGTTAATTGAAAATTAATTTAAACAGCCAGAGCCCTGACTGTTTGCTGAAAGAGGTCAGAAGCATTTAGAGCAGGACTGAGATTCTTCTCAGAGCTTTGCACCGTCCATGTGACATACACTATACATACACTTAGACAAGTCTTGGAAAATATCAGAAGGAACCACATGTCGCAAATTAAAGAAACACCATTTTCCTACTGGAGCCTTGTGTATAAATATGTGTATAAGCAAAATTACAAAGGAAAAATAAAAAAAGGAAAAAGACTGAAGAAAAACACCGATTCTTTTAGCTTCTGTTCCTTTCTGCTTATAGCAGTGGGTGGGTTTTCAAATGCCATTTATGATATACAGGATATTTGCAATGCATTTTGAGTGAATTAAAATTTTGTTTTAATTGTTCTTACTCTGCAAATTGACAATTGTAGTTGACATTTGCAAATTTATGGTTTGGTTTATGTGACATTTTGCTATAGTCCAGTTTGTTTAACAGGGATTTTGCACCTGAAAGCTCATCATATAAATATCTTTTTAACGAAATATACCTATCAGTTTAATAAACTGATTCAAAATGTTTTAAGAATCATTGAGGTTGAGGGGAAGTCTGGAGATGATCTAGTCCAAGTACCTGCACAAAGCAGAGTCTGGCTGCTCACAGCTGAGTCCAGTTTTGAATATCTCCAATAATAGAATCTCTGTAATTTTTCTAGGACACTGATTCCAGTGTTTAACCACCCTAAGAGTAAAAAAAAGTCATTTTTCTTAGGTTTCAAAGAAATACCCTGTGTCTCATTTTGTTCCTAATGATCCTGCCAATGCACACTATTGAGAAAGACCTGGCTCAGTCTTTTTTACTACTCCCCATTAGATGTTCATACACATGGAAAAATTCCACTTGAACCTTTTCTTCCCCACACTAATCATCCCATATCTCTCAGCTTCTTCTGGTATGTCAGATGCTCCAGTCCCTTACTCATCCTCTGGTCCTTAGTTGACCTGACACTGGACATGTCTCGCTCAGATTTATCTCTCTTCACCTGCTGGCAATGATCGACGTAATTAGTCCAGGTGACTTGTGGCCTTCTTTGCCATGAGACACATTTCTTGCTCACGGCTAAACTGGTGTACTTTAGGACTCTGCAAAAAACAGGTGTTTCAGAGAGGCACCTAATCAGGCTGATTTCACTGAAGTGTGAAGTTTTACCCTCTACAACTTCCTAAGGAGGGAAAGAGGAGTGGGAAGGTAGCCAGCGACCAGGGGAGATTCAGACCGAACTTTAGGAGAAATTTCTTGAATATGAGGGTAGTCAAACACTGGAACAGGCTTCCTAGCAAGGTGGTTGATCCCCCACACCTGTCATTGTTTGAAATTTATTTGGGTAATGCTGTCATTAATTTGGTTTAACTTTTGTTTAGCCCTGAAGAGGCCAGATAGTTGCTCTAGATGACCTTTGAACTTCCAACTATTCTATTCTATTCTATTCTATTCTATTCTATTCTATTCTATTCTATTCTATTCTATTCTATTCTATTCTATTCTATTCTATTCTATTCTATTCTATTCTATTCCACTCCCACGCTGTCCTCTCTCATGTGTGTTTTGGGCCCCCTTCATTCCAGTTTTCTGATTCCCAAGTTTCCCTTTTCATTCTTTGCTTCTCAGTCTAATCCATCAGCATTTGACTATTCATCATCATCATCTCTGTCCCTTCTTGTTTCTACTTTAACAGCCTTCATCAGCTCAGTTTGCATTACTTATTTAGGTATTTTACTTGTGCTTGCTCACTGCAGCATTATTCTGCTCTAACTGCAAGGCTAGAACTACGATTCAAGGAATATTTTCTTCAAAGACAAACTTTTAATTATACTGAAGCATGAACTAATCCGGGACACTAGCAGGTGGGGTCATAGTAGTTATGTATAACTAAAGGAAATTCAGGAGGAGAGATTCAAGGAGTAGTATTCTATCTGAAGAACGGCAAATGCAAAAAGAAGAACAAAAGGAAAAGAACTCTAAGTTTGACAAATTCTGTGTGAAGTATCACAACAGTTTTTGAAAATACAAGGGCTTCTCTGAAAGTAATGCCTCCTGTTTTATTATCTTGGCCCACAGTGTCAGAGGTGGATGTTGGTGTCATAGCAATGGAGGTCGAACCTTGCCACCAATTTTCTGTTACGATTTGTTGCTGTGTGACAGATGGCAGCAGAGGAACAGTCTAACAAAATGGCATTGGACTTGGAAGTGTGTATGGAGCAAAGGCATATTCCTTCATGAGGAAAAAATGGCACCCATTGACATTCATCAGTGCTTACTGAATATTTATGCCAACAAAACAGTGGAGTCAGCACACTGAGATAGTGGGTGCTGTATTTAGCAGTAGCAGCAGCAACATGAAAGACATGCATGATTCGGACAGCTATGCAGATTTTTACTAGTATGGCATGAAGGCTCTTGTTCATCACCAACAAAAATGCATAGCTAGTAGTGGTGACTATGTTGAAAAATAATATTTTTTTAGCTTAAAATTTGCTCTATAAAATAGTGTCATTATGCTGTTTATAGCTGTTGTCATTTTCATGAAAACAAATCTGAGACATTACTTTTGGAAGGACCTAATTAAAGGCAGAGATAAAGGAAAGAGGGTAAAATATCGTGCAGTTTTATCGAAGATGCCAGCCTAACCTAATACCTCTGTATTTTAAGCGCCGATATCGCAGAAAAGGTGATGGAATGTGTTCTATACGTATAGGGAAAGAAACAACCACAAGACAAGCCAAATACTTAGTACAGTTTTACTGCTCAAGAAAAAGATAATGAGCATTAATAGAAGAAGAGAAAGTCAACAAAGAACTGACAGAAAAAAAGGAAAGAAAAAAGGAAAGAAAAAGACCACATATATTAAAAGGAGTGATTTACAGTGAAGAGAAACTGCTTCTTGTATTGTTCAGTGGTCAGACTGAGACTGTTTCCACTTAATTTATCAGCATCTTAGAGATACAAGGATGGAAGATGTTAATCAAACTTTTGAATGGCAGAATTGGAAGGCACTGTTGATACTAGGAAGAACTGAATCATATTTAAAGACAATCAGAGAAGGGAACTGAAAATGAAAGAAGTGGAATAACATTTCAGAATGCAGGTGGAAAAATCATGAACTTTGGTATAAACAGAGGGGACACTTCTTGAGGGCAGAAAAAAAAAGCATCTGCAGGTGAATGTAATGTTCTGGCCTGTCTCTGGCCTGGTCCAATCACTATGGATGTGCCTGATGCCTGGGGCTAGGGCTGCTCCTAGCTGCCCCTTGGTTCCCCTGCTCCTTGGTTAGAGTAATGGGACAGTTACTGCCTTGTGTACCTTCATAGCCTGCAGGAAGGCAACGGCAATCATGGCACACTGATGCTGCCTTGAAGCATTGCCCTTAATTTTGTCCATTTTTATGATTAAATCTTAGTCAGTAAATTGTATATCTTTGTGCAAATACTGATAACAGTGAAGCATACAAAAGTATAAGAACTGTGGTACCCTTGGTTTCTGAGTGTTAACTTTAAAATTAAGATATGTCTGAAATATTAATTAAACTGTCAAACTAATTTTAAAACTAAAAATTATTTTTATCCCCTTTTGGCTCCTTTTCTGAAATTACAAGGTTAAATTTTCATTTGAAAATTAATCTTGAATTGACCAGTGCCCATAGCTTAACAGTTATGGCTAGAATTAAAAGAAAAGTAAAATATATATTAAAAAAAAAACCCTCGGAAAAAGAATGGGGAGAATCTGTCACATAACACTTACGTGTCACATATGTCACACAACACTTATGTGTATAAGTGTCACATAACACTTATGACTTATCATAACTTTATCATAACTTTATCACTCATGTCCAGTGACTCAGACTCACAACTGAAATGTGAACAGACGCCAGGGAATGAGACTAATTCCATGGTTGTCAACATCAGGATCTGGTCTGAACTGTAGAATCATAGAATGATTTGGGTTGGAATGGACCTTTAAGATTATCTAGTTTCAAACACCTGCTATAGTCAGGATCACCTCCCTCTAGACCAGGTTGCTCACAGCCCCATCCAGACTGGCCTTACTCCTCCAGGGAGGGGGTGTTCACAGCTGAACAGGTGGGCAACCTGTTCCAGTGTCTCACCACCCTCACAGTAAAGAATTTCCTCCTAAGATCTAGTCTATAACTACCCTCTTCCAATTTAAAACTGTTTCCCCTCTTCAGTCGCTACATGCCCTTACAAAAAGTCCCTCCTCAGCTTTCCTGTAGGCCCCCTTCAGGTACTGGAAGGTTGCTACAAGGTCCCCTCAAAGCCTTCCCTTCTCCAGGCCAAAGAGACACAACTCCATCAGCCTGTCCTCGTAGGGAAGGTGCGCTAGCCCTCTAATCATTTTCATAGCACTCCTCTGGACCCACTCCAACAGCTCCATGCCCTTCTTGTGTTGGGGGCTCCAAAACTGGATACAGTACTCCTGGTGGGATCTCACAAGAACATAGTAGAGGGGCAGAATCACCTCGACCTGCTGGTTCCTCTTCTCTTGATACAACCCAGGATATGGTTGGCCTTCTAGGCTGAATGTGCACATTTCTGGCCCATGTTTAGTCTTTCATCAAACGACACCTCCAAATCCTTCTCCTCAGGGCTGCTCTCAAGCCATTCTCCACCCAGCCTGTATCTGTGCTTGGGAATGCCCTGACCCAGATGAAGGACCTTGCACTTGGCCTTGCTGAACTTCATGAGGTTGGCATGGGTCCACCTCCCAAGCCTGTCCAGATTTAAGATCTATGCATTTGGATATGCAAACTCAGTCTCTGAATAAAAATGTGATACAATTTTAAATTACCATACAGGTAGACCAAATGCTAGACGAGCTAGCATTTTTAACTTCTGAAGGCAGCATAAGAAAAAGTTAGCAAAACTTTCTGATTTTCATTCCAGACAAAAATGAGAGAGGTCAAAGATAGAAGATCTAAATCATCCTAAGATTTCAGCCAGTTTTCAGCAGCATCTCAGCCAATTTTTATACTCAAGGTATTTTAATAAGCTTTTTCAGATATGCATGCCCCACAGAAACTTTTTGAGGTGTATCTTGCTTTTCCTGGGTTAAAAATTCATTCCTGTTTTCACTAGGGCTCTGAATATATGCTGATTATGAAGCCTGCTTATGAAGCCTCCTAAGACTACAAGCAAAGATGTGCATCAGTGCAAATTATATAGAAGTTTGAATACACATACTTTAAAACCTGCTTTGCATATGCCAAACTCATTTCACCTCTGAAAAATCAATGGATTTTAATCAAACTTCACTCATTCTCACTCCTCAGCTGGATTTGAGCCATAAAACTAAACTGCAAGGCTGTATATCTTGCATCAAATCCCAAGGCAAATTCAGTCCAAAGCATTCTCTCCTTTCTAAGTATGTAATTTTTTAATGTGATAAGGAAGTAGCGTGACAATCTTTATCATAAACCAAATGCAGCATTCAAATGCCCAGCAGAAGTCTGTATAACACAACTTTGTGCTGAACTCACTGATTAAACTTTTTTATTACTGTTTGATTTTTTTTTCTATTTTTTTCTCCTCTCCTCTCCTCTCCTCTCCTCTCCTCTCCTCTCCTCTCCTCTCCTCTCCTCTCCTCTCCTCTCCTCTCCTCTCCTCTCCTCTCCTCTCCTCTCTTCTCCCTTTTCTCTTTATCCTTCATTTGTACCTCTATCAGGTCAAGAGCTAGAAAGGACAAATAAATCCAATTAGCCCTGAAAAAATCAACTTAATACACATTTTCATTACCTTCTGCAGAATATTCAAGAGATTTAAACAGTGGCACCTAATCCTGATGAAGATTTTAGTGCAAGGAGGAAATGAACAATGTGAATTTGTTCTCATTACAAGGATAGCAATGAGAAGAGAACATGGTACAAGCACACTGGAGAGCCATTAGAATTTTAATTCTCTAGTTTCATGGTCTGCCTAAATTGTTCTAGTGGTGGGCACAGTATTTTATATCCCAAAGTCCTTTTAATTAGCTTTAGAATATAAATCCTCAATTAAAGATTTTATTCAAATTCTGAAGGAATTCTTGATTCTTGATTATAATTTCAATTACCTGCATTTCCAACAGTTGATTTGTACTTATTGCTATCAAGTTCTTTGCTTTTCTGTTCATTACAAGTAATTGCTACTTTCATTTCCTCTCTTACCATTATGTTTTATAGTCTGACTTTCTAAGGTAAGATAACTTCTGTAATCACTCTGCAATTGTGCTCTTAAAAGGAATGTTTCCTGAAAATAAATAAATAAATAAATAAAAATTGAACCCATTGGTCAATCTGAAATAAATTTGACAAATACATAAAGGTTTCAATGTTTCTAGATTTCTGTAAGTTTTATGGAAAAGGAATTTGCATCAAAGAGATGGGGGACATCATTAAGAGGAAAAAAAAAACAACAAACAACTGCTTTTGAAGTTCGTTTCTTGTTAGACACTAGAAAAATCTCCTTTAGCAAATATTTATTCTGAATGTTTTGGTAGAAAAGCTTCAATCAGAAGTCAGATTCTATTTGATTAAATAAGGCACTGGAACAGGTTGACTAGTGATGTGGTTGATACTCCACCCCCGGAGAGTTTCAAGGTGAGACTGGACTAAGACAACTACCTCTGTAGCTTTGGAGTCACAGTTCATCTTCTAATACATTCTACTAGAAACTTGTTAGCCACTGTGTGTAAACACAGTAACATAGAAAGGACTATATATCTTTCCTTTCATTGTGAAACTGTGCCTCACAAATATTAAACTTCCATGCATGCACTTCTCATCATGACTAACCTGGCAGGATGTCTGTTTTTTAGAGGTCTTTGTACACATTAATAATTACAAAGGATAAATCCCAGCAGGCATTCCTAATTCAACTTGATTTATACCCTCTCCATCATTGGTCACAAACATGGATCAATAGCTGGACTAGACAATCGTAGTGGTCTTTCCAACTTCAATGATTCTACGATTCTAACCTTCCATCCTGTCTATATCTTATGTTTATATACTTACATGAATGGCTTGCATCTCTTCATTATAGGCTCCTTAAAGTACATACCTATTTAGTTTATGTACATGTAGAAACAATACAATTAAATTGCTGAACTCTTCAGTTTTAACAAAGTATAAGAATTAAGCTGAGTTTTCTGTAGACTTTTCTACAAATGCTCATCTGATCCTAAATTTCTTAACTTGTTGCTGTCTACTCAGTATATTCCATATTGAGAAATTACATTTGAGTACATTAGCATAGTGGAAAAAGAGCTAGTGAATCTCAAAGACAGGAAGTTCATACTGTTAAATAAAGGTACATCGTTGTACCTTATGCTGATCAAGTCTAACATTACAAAACAAGAAAGGACTTAGTGAATGACCATATCCAGTTTTTCTACTGCTAGCTTGGAGAAATGCATCACATGTGTCTAACATCAATGACAGTACAACCATTGACCTCAGTAGATTAATTACAGATTCAGAAAGACATGGAAAAGTAATAGGAGGAATGAGGTATGATAAACTGTTATTCATTACTGCAAAACTGTTCCAAAAAATAATCAATGCATACAAATGGGAACTTCATGAACACATAAAAAAATGAAGAGGTAAGAAATGTTGAATTTATTTTTATATTACTGTTCTTAGTAATACAAAAGAAGGAAGAAAAATAGTGAAAAATGGTACATGAAGAGAATCCTTCCTCAGAAACTATTAAAGCCAAAGCAGACTCCAAGTAAGCTTTTGAATTATCACAATGAAAATTATTTCTTTTTCTCAGTCTAATTATGAACCTATACCTGAACACAAAAGATAAACAAGTGCACCATGAAGAGAATGTATAATGAGAGAGATAGTAAACAGAAAATAAGATACTGTTGAAGCATCTCACCTGAGTAGTATGCTTGACCATATTCACAAAATGCAAGTACTGCCTTACCTGGAATCTGATAATCGTCTTTGCTCAGTAAGCTCTACTCAAGGAAAAACATAGGTTGTATAAATTGCTTTACTCTCATGCCTTACAAAGACGAAGATTTGTAGCACACTTATTGGTTATCAACTACCCTCCATGGATAGGCTGATTCTTTATGATATTTCTTGTCACAAAATTCATGTTCTACCTCTGAAATAAGAGACTGCAGTTCCTAACTTTGCCTGAATTTATACTTATTAGCTAAATAGTATGCTTGAAATATCTTTCAGAAACTTCCTTGTTTTCAGTTTTTCTTGATTTATTAGTTGAAAGAGGCTTCATACTTAAAAAAACTTCAATCAATCAATAACATGATCTGAATAAATAAAGGATTTGCAAGTTCCTTACTGTATAAACATTCCTATGAAGCATGTAAATAAGATTACTCTTTTTTGGGGGTAAGGAGATGATGTAGAGAAAACTGTACTGAAAAATCTGAATGCATAAATTTGATGAACCCTGATGGAGTTGGGCACTCAGAATTCCTAGCCATACCTGCAGTATGATACAGAAAGTAAGCAACAGGGAAGATAAACAGAGAGTACAAAGACTGCTTTGAGAAGAATATCTTAAACTTTCCGTTGCAAAATCTTACTGATTTTCATTGTCTAGAGAGAAATACAGATTACTTAAGAACCTTTTCTCAAGATGGACATGCTGGATTGAAATAATGTTTTCCAACTCCCTTAAATAAACCACCAGATCAGAAAACAACCTAGTAAGGCATAAACACGTATCCTTCATTCCTTTCTACAGTGTGTTCTATTGTTTGGAGGATCTAAGAAGGCACAATATGAGATCACTGTGGCAAACCATGTTTTGGATACTGTTGACTTTTGCAAGCAAGTTAATTTGTGAGTGCTTGGAGGCTGTGCAAAAGGAGGGTTAGCCAGCCCACCTTGGAAAGGCATACAAAAGTGTCTAAACTGGTCTCCTCTTATCTGCTTCTCTGAGGTCTTTTTTCAAGCCTACATTCAACACAACTACCCCTTCTTATGTCTTATTTGTACCCACCAGATTCAAGCAAAATACATAATTGAATGTAATCAGACCCACTGTAAGCTGTGTAACTTCCCCAAAACCCAAGTTAAGCACAACTGAGTATAAAACTAGGTCTTTTACAACTGCAGGCCAATTTGTTTTACATTTCAAGATCCTGACTCACTACTGCATTACTCAGCAACACTGCCGTCAAATGGCAAGAATATAGCCAAAAGTAATTCCCAAGTTGTCGTATTAGCTCCATAAAACATGTCTTAACAACTCTGTCCCTAATGGTTTCATGCACAATGTGCTAGAAGATGGAATCATTGGGGGCCAGCAGGTCAGCATTAATCATTTCATTACGGACAACATTAGTTGAAGTGATACCACTGATATTAGTTAAATAGCTCACAGAAATCACAAGATCACAAGAACTGGTATAACAGAGAAGCCTCCCCAGAATTACACTGGGTATCTTAATAGAACTGTTAGACAGATATTTTATCTGATTCTTTGCTCCCTGGCACCTTCATTAGACATTTACATGTGAGCATAGGGACTGTAAACACTCATAAAATCAGATATTAATATCAGATGTTCAAACAGTGATAACATTTTACAGTAGTATCTATGGTAGAAAAAGCTGCAGATTCAGACATTATGAGGTTACACAATCCTTTGCTTTTACCTACATGATAGTTAGAAGAACAGAGCAGAACCATATCAGAGCCACTGTAGCTCTCTAGTGATTTAACTCCTCCTTTTTAAGCAACAAGTGTTGACTATATGCTAAAACTACAACATCATTGATGCCATTCTTGTCTCCTTTGTTATTAGTCTCCTTAAGAGCACTGCTCTGCAATGCAAGGACTAAGACTCTCAAGCTTCATGCTGAGCTATTCTACTACCTGTTTATTACATGTAATTAGAGAATCAACACTGATTTGGAAGTGCTGGATAGCCTTGGAAAGCATGTATACATTACTTCTCTGCTTCTGAGCACATAGGCAGTCAGCCCTATAATTTTTGTAACTATCTTAGACCTTTTTGGTGTTGTTTCTCTTTTTCTACATCAAATGAATATCTTCTTGACAAGAATTAAGAAATGCTGTCTTTCTACTTAAGCTTTTAATTCTCTTACATGCTAGAAAGCTAGCAGGAAAAAGCCAACCAAACAAACAAAACAATTTGTGAGAATTAGTGTATGAAAGCAGGCATACAGTCCTATATTTTGTTTTGTTTAGAGCAAACATAATGGCAAGTAAACAAGTACAGAAGAGAATGCAATGAGTTAGGCAAGCAGTCAGGGATTCTAAGAAAGTTTTTATTATTATTTTAGAGCACTTGGAAGTAAGATTAAACATTCACTAGGGATCTGGAAGGATTTTAATAAGACAGGTTTATATACTGTGATATGACAGTGTGGATTGAAATCTGGGTACAATTGTAATTCCAGCAAAGTTATAATGTGCTTCTTTTTTCATAATACTGTAAAGGATGAATGAAAGTCCATCTCTTGGTTCACAACATGATGAGAAAGTGAATACTTTCATTGGAATCCTATGGAGATATATGATACATCTAACCAAAGTATATATCCAACAAGGCTCAGGAGCAGGACCTGTGTAATGATGCATCATGTAGACAGTTAAATGCAGGATGTTGAATGTCATAGGACCAAAACTAGTGGTTGCTCACTTGCAGAAAGATACATTATTTTAGACACTGAAAAAATCAGATAAGGAATTTAATCAGTACAATTCTTAAATGAGGCCAATTTTCAACAATACATATATTTTTTCTCAGTGTGGAGAAGTCATATACAGGCATGAGCTTCTGATATAGTTCCTTACTTTTCAGTATAAGTACGCCAAATGAAGATCTCATTTCTCAGTCTTCAGTACTTTCCCTCTGGCTGGCAGCAATCATTGACTCCTAATGTCATGAGTCAGACATCAGAGACAATCTGTTTGGAAAGCAGCAGTGCAACAGCATGCTATACATCAAGCCAGCAGCACTGTCAGAAAGCTAAAATGGCAGAAACAAATGAGGTGCAAAGCAACTTTACCAAGGACATAGACCCTTTACTCAGGTGATACACAGGACATTACTCTAAGAACAGGACTTGTACAAATGCTGTACTTTATTAATGCTCTTTTAGATCCAGAAACCAAAGACCATCACGACTAGCAGAGTTTTCCTGTAGGTATGAACTCTTCTATTGTTTTAATCTATAGAATGTATAGTTCACATACAAATATATGAGCCATAGTTGAGTAATATGGAAAGAGAATTCCCCCTTGGATGTCAGTAAGAATTTATACCTTATAAAAAAAGTGATATTTTTATTATCAAAGTTCTGATGCTCAATTCAGATTATTGCCTGGGCATAATAAGGATAAAAAAAGATGACATATTTCATTTTCTGTTCTTCCTCTTTCCAAGCCTTTATACTGTTGATGGAAGAATGAGTTAAGATTAGGGTTACAGTTGGGATTAGGATTAGGATTAGGATTAGGATTAGGATTAGGATTAGAGTTAGACAGAGGGATTTCAACTCCACAGCTCATAATATATATATGTCATATTATATACTGTCAGAGCATAAACCTGAGCTCATTTCTCACAAATCTCCATCCAAGTACGGTTCTGTTTTTTTCTCATTACTACATTATCCAAGGCCTGAGTAGATAAGTCATGACATCTACAATCTTCCTATGTCCAACAGCTTTCCAATTTTCTCAGTTCTCATTGCTTGCTACTTACAACTCTGAGTATCTACCATGAATGAGAATTATCTTTCAGATTAATTAAAGCACTCTCTGACTCTGAGTATTTTTATAGGGCTATGGCTAATGATGCACAAGGTTATGGCTCATGATAGAAAGCAAGAGATAATGGAATGTCTTCAACATGCATGACCCTCTCGTGACAGTGAGATGATATTATTTCCAGGAGATTCATTTTCTATATTATGTACTTTGTAGTTGAGGAATCTATTAAAATAGAAGAATGGAGAAAATACTGTAGAACTGAATGAAAATACTAAACACAGATTACAAAATCTTGTTCCATTTAGTGAAATTGTGTTTGCGGGCTACAAAAAAATTGGTTGAGGAAACCAGCCTTCATAGACATCTTATTGCACCCCAAGAAACCTCTTTGTTTTGCTCTCAAAACTGAGAATGCATATTGGCTAATGTAGCATCTGTTTTTCCAGTCAGTTCTTAGAAAATGTTTTAAATATGAAAATATTTAATTTTGCACCTAATTCTGCACCCTGATCCCTCTTGGGATGGGATGCTGAAATACTAGCTGCATTTAATTTTCAAAGTGACCAAAAAAAAAAAAAAAAAAAAAAAAAAAAAAATCAAAACCCCAGAAAAATGTAAGCAAAATGTGGTTTTCATTTAAGGCTAAGCATGCCCAGATTTCAGATTCAGAGCAAGCCAAGTTTTTAAGAATACAGAACCAATTTAATTTCAAAGATGATTCTGAACTAAAGGGCTAGTTTTGCTGGACTTCACAAAAAGCAAGGAAAAACTTGTCAGTTTTAGATTCATTTAAGTTTGAGCCTTTAAAGTTCACATCACACAGATGACTAAGTGGCAGAAGGTTGATTTGCAATCTTTGCAGCTGCCAATTGTTTACCTCAAGAGGTTTTTTTCTCTTTCCTTATTTCTTTTCTTTCTTTCTTTCTTTCCTTTTTTTTTTTTTTTTCTTTTTCTGCCAGATTGTACAAATCAATGCTTTGTCCAAACATGAAAAGCATTGTTTTGAAAACCAGTTAAGGTTGCCAAGGAAACTACAGTTTTGTCACTCTCACATCATTTACAAAACCTATGCACTTGATGGCAAGGAAATGAATACTTAAAGGCATTATAAATATTACACTGACAAAACAATGAGCACATGCATTATTTTCCTAAGGAATATAGAAATGGAAAGGCAAGACCTCTGATCCTAAGGATCCAAGAATATGGGTTTCTCCCTTGCACTATAATAGTAAATTCCTTTCAGCTATGAGCTATGAATAGATGCTTTTTCTAAGTTTCAGCCAGCCAGAATATGTTTAGGAGAACTTACAAATTCAAAAATGACCACATAGAATCATAGAATCATAGAATCATAGAATCACTAAGGTTGGAAAAGACCTAAAAGATCACCCAGTCCAACCGTTCACCTATTCCCAATAGCTCCCACTAAACCATGTCCCTCAACACAACATCCAGCCTTTCCTTGAACACCTCCAGGGTCGGTGATTCCACCACCTCCCTGGGCATCCATTCCAGTGCCTGACCACCCTTTCTGAAAAGTAATACTTCCTCATGTCCAGCCTGAATTTCCCCTGGCGTAGCTTGAAACCATTCCCCCTGGTCCTATCACTAATGACACGAGAGAAGAGGCCGACCCCCAGCTCACTACAACCTCCCTTCAGGAAGTTATAGAGAGCAATAAGGTCTCCCCTGAGCCTCCTCTTCTCCAGGCTGAACATTCCCAGCTCCTTCAGCCTCTCCTCATATGGCCTGTGTTCCAGACCCCTCACCAGTTTCGTTGCCCTTCTTTGAACACGTTCCAGGGCCTCAATATCTTTCTTGCAGTGAGGGGCCCAAAACTGGACACAGTACTCGAGGTGCAGCCTGACGAGTGCTGAATATAGGGGAACAATCACCTCTCTGCTCCTGCTTGCAACACTGTTTCTGATGCAAGCCAGGATGCCATTGGCCTTCTTGGCCACCTGGGCACACTGTCGGCTCATGTTCAGCTGAGCATCAATCAATACCCCCAGGTCCATTTCCTCTACGCAGTCCTCCAGCCACACCGCCCCAAGCCTGTAGCGTCGCCGGGGGTTGTTGTGGCCGAAGTGCAGGACCCGGCATTTGGCCTTGTTGAAACTCATCCCATTGGCTCCAGCCCAGCTCTCCAGCCTGTCCAGATCCCTCTGTAGGGCCTCGCTACCCCCAGGCAGATCCACACTTCCAGCCAATTTGGTGTCATCTGCGAATTTACTGAGGGTGCACTCGATGCCCTCATCGAGGTCATCAATAAAGATATTGAAGAGGACAGGCCCCAGCACCGACCCCTGCGGAACACCACTCACGACCGGTCGCCAGCTGGATTTGACTCCATTCACCACCACTCTCTGTGCCCGGCCCTCCAGCCAGCTCCTTACCCAGCCAAGAGTGTACCCATCCAAGCCTCTGGCTGCCAGCTTCTGCAGGAGAATGCTGTGGGAGACAGTGTCAAAGGCTTTGCTGAAGTCTAGGTAGACCACATCAACAGCCTTTCCTTCATCCACCAGATGGGTCACTAGATCATAGAAGGAGATCAGGTTGGTCAAACAGGACCTGCCCTTCATGAACCCATGCTGGCTAGGCCTGATCCCCCGGTCACCCTGCACATGCCGCATGATCTCCCTCAAGACGATCTGCTCCATAACCTTCCCTGGCACCGAGGTCAGGCTGACAGGCCTGTAGTTCCCCGGATCCTCCTTACGACCTTTCTTATAAATGGGAGTCACATTGGCAAGCCTCCAGTCTTCTGGGACCTCACCAGTCAACAAGGAGCGCTGACAGATGATGGAAAGCGGCTCGGCTATCACCTCCGCCAGTTCCCTCAGCACTCTCAGGTAGATCTCATCTGGCCCCATCGACTTGTGACAGTCCAGTTGGAGCAGTAGGTCTCTGACTGTTTCTTTCAGAATCACAGGGGGGTTAGTGTGCTCCCTGGCCAAGATTACCAGGTCAGAGAGAGGGGTATCCTGGAGGTATCCACCCAGCTAGAAAGAGGCCATCCTTGCTTTGTTCAGGAATACTGTGAATATTCTTTAATTATGAAAATTAAGCCCACAGCATCTCAAGCTGAGCATCCAAACTGTCCATTTTGGGCTTAAATCAGAGCCTACGCTTGACAATGTTGATAATTGTGCCTGATCTCATTCTCACTTAAGCAAATGGCGATAGAAGAATCCAACTGTCTTCCAAGAGGTAACCGTTATGCCTACTGATCATACCAAAATATACAGCAGAAGAATTAAATCAGAGTGCAGTAGTGTGTTCTGCTTCTCTAAGGCAGTAGTTAAACCACTGTGATTATCTAAGTAAGTGTGACAGGGCAGTAAGTAAACTACATTTTAACCACTGTTGTACTTATGGAAGGACTAGTGATTTTCACTGACAATCTTCAAAGTCTTACAGCATTTCCTGCATTTTGCAGACATATACTGAATGAAAAAAGAGCATTCCTATGACCTTCTGCCTGACACTTATCTGCATTTCACTGCTGTATACCAACCTCTGTTGAAGTTGTAAAATTCTTTTCAATTTCAGCTCATCTGTACAAGACTTGATGCCATCCAGTCTCAGCTGTTGACTTCTGCTTATGTGCTCATTCCTTTTATCTTTTTCCCATACATTTTGTTTTGTTTCTTAATCTCAAATCCAAAGAACTGTGTTATTTATAATGTGCTATTTGTAACATAAATAAAACAACATGCTGACATTATAGCACAATGACAACATGTAGATCCTTTTTACATGGCAGGCAAAGAGAATTGATGCCTATGCTAACCTAAATATCAGCCACCTTTTTATTTTATGCCCCTTACATTTTTACTTAGGTTTGCTCTTTTATTTGACTTCTGGATGAATTCTAGGGAGTCTTCCAACCAGCCTTCCAATTTTTCTTTCCAAATTATATATCTACCCAAACAGAGATGCTTTGTTTCTTTTATAGAAAGAAAATATTTATTTATATTTTTGTTCAACAAAGGTATGCAGTAGTTTTTTAAGGTTTAAAATTTCTGTTATAATGGAAGTCAGTAGCAGAATATTCCATCGCAATTCTGAAAGCCCTTTTATTATAATTTGTCTATGGCTCTGCTCCATTCTTCTTGTTACAAAGCATCTCTTGAATTCTATGTGTTAGAGGGTTCTAAAAGGCGAAAACCTAAAGAAAGATATGGAGTTAGAAATGCTGAAGACACTGCTGTTACATCATATGTTTTTGCCAGTTTAAGTGGAACAGCTATTCTGTATATACAAAATATCTTAGATCACAAACATTAAAATAAAATAAGCCATAGGTAATAGATTTATGTATATATCAATGAGGATAATGCATTACAATAACTGATTTCTTGGGAATTGGTAGAATGAGAAAACAAAACATTAAATAAGAGTAAATTATATTAAAAAAAATTAAATGCTGAAAACAAAGTAACTAAATGCACAGCATAGATTACAAGAAACTAACTGTAACTATATAGTTCTTTTGAACATGAAAAGAAGAACCATTACTGAAAAGTTTAGTTATTGCTCACGTATCCTGGTCCACATGAACAGAAACATGCCTACTGGCTTTGGAAGGAATTGATTCATATTTCTCAAGTGTACTTCATTTTTTTTTTTTTTTTTAATAAAATTCTGCCACCTGTACCAGGACAGATTGTTCCTCAAGCTGCATAAGGAAAACAATCAAGAGTGTAGCTTGGAGCATGGTTTTAAGAGACACTTTAAAATTTTCTGAGTCTCTCCAAAAGTACATCTGCTCAGATGAAGCCTTGACAAGGAGATATTGAAAGAATTATCTATAACACTTTATATTCATTCACTCTAGATTTGTGTGATCAATGCAGATGAAGTGCAACATTGTGTAAAAGGCAATGAAGCTGTCAATAGTGATGTGTTTAGTAGGGGAAAGTCGATAGGCATATGTGAAATGCTACTGACATATATATTTTGCCAGGCTCCTGAGGTGTTCAATCAGTCCTTTACACACAGGCACTGTATATATTAAAAAATAAAAAATAAAAAAATAAAAAAGTGGTCTTGAGGCCAAGACATTGATCTAGAACTCAAAGTGATCTAACTTCAGCTGTTTGTTTCACTGCAGTTTGTGTGCACGTGTGCATTCTTGTTTTGGTCATTCAGGCCCAGATCCACAAAGCTGAGTTTTATGTATCAGTCTTCCAGAATTGTATACATATTACTAGAACATAGATATTGCAAGTTATGTATCAGAACAGGTATGCAGTTCATAGAATCATAAGATAATAGAATTGTTTGAATTGGGAGGGACCCTTAAAGTTCTAGTCAAACTCCCCTGCAATGAACAGGGGCACTTACAGCTCCATCAGGTGCTCAGAGCCCCATCCAGCCTGACCTTGAATGTCTCCAAGGATGCCAAGGATGGGGCATCCACCAACTCTCTGGGCAACATATGTCGGTAGCTCACTATCTTTATTATAAAACCTTTTTTTTCCACTTCATTTTTTTTTTTTCCTCCACTTTACTGTATAGTACATCAAGCATTTCATGTTCCTGGGACATACTTTTCCAAAGTGTTTTACTGTCAGTGTTTGCTTTTAAGAATAGTTTGAATAGCTTTCTGTCAAATTTTGCATAGACGGAATCAACAGCAACAGTGCATGAAGTTGCTCTTGAACTGAATACCTAAAAATTATCCATAGCTAAAGGCATTGAAAGACAGATATAACCATATCATCAATGTATTGTGCTGTGTTGGCTTAAAGAGGAAGCTTTATTCTCAGAATAAGGAAAGTGTGATGATGTTAAAAGTGCAAATAGAGGAACATGCAGTTGTTTGAATTAGATCATGCAGTTCTTTGCAGTAGTTTGTGACTAAATCAAATTACAATCACATCATTCTTCATTCTTTGTGTCCTGTTGAGTTCTTGTAAGGTTTCTGCAGAAAGAGGACAACATGTCAAGTTCTACACATGATTCAGAGTAATGCTAGACATGAGTACCAACCAGAAGACAAGTGGCTGGAGAACAGCTCAGTAGGAAAGAATCCAGGGATGCTGGTGATGGCAAGCTCAGCATAAGACAGCCATGTGCCCCAGCAGCCAATAGGAGAAAGCACACTTTAGATTGCATTAAGTACAGTAAAGACAGCTGATCGAAGGAGGTGATTCTCCCACCATATTTGGTAGTAGTATGGGCTGTCCTTAACTGCTTATTGGGGATGTCAGCAAAGCTGGTAGACGGGCTGAAAGGCATTGCAAGGAGCTGAGGACTTTTGGAGAAGAGAGCGTCAAGAAACTTATCTGCTCTGCTAACAGTTGCAAATTTAATGAAGGAATTTATAAAGAATAATATTTAGATTATCCCACAGATGCCAATACTTTGGTATTCGCTCTCACATTGAGTGATATAACAGAGGCAGCATGCTGGGGCTGCTTATCATGTGATTCTGATGCTGTGGTCTTCTGCAGGTAACATAGTGCCCCCCTTTAAAATAAACTCATGTAGTTCATTTGCTTGCAAACATACCAAAACCAGTAGAAACCCATTGGTAATGTAAACATTTTTCTACTAAGCTTTGACCATCTGCTCAGCAGCCATGAAACATCAAAGAATTCACATAATACACTACTACGTGCAGTGCCTGAGAATTTTATCTCATTCTGGCTTCAGAAAAATGTCAGATATTCCAGCTACATTTGGACTCTTCATTGCAATCCTATTAAATATACATTTGACGTGGTACCCATTAATCTTACAAGGCACAGTCCTGAGTTACTCAATCTTGTGACATAATGGATTCCTTTCCTACACCTTAGATGAGCAATCAAATGGAGACTGACTTTCTTCATTTAGTCAAATAGATTTATCTAAGCTATGTTTCAAATGACTAGATTAAGTAGGGCAACGTGGGAGTTTTTATGTCTGAAGAAAAATCCATTAATATAACTGTTCCTTTAATTTTAGAGTGAGAATTACTATCAAAACACTGGACTCTTTCCTCTGTAGGGTTTTTTTTTTTTTTTCTTTTTTTCTTTTTTTCTTTTTGTTATAATGATCTGGATAGTCTTATCTGCCTGTACTGCAATTGAGGGTATTAATACTCTTGTGACATGTCTGCAATAAAGTATGTTCCTGGACAGAAGAGACAAAGAGACTCCCCACATGAGACCATTTATGTACTACAGTATGTGCAGTGATGAGGAGAGTGAACAAATGTCCTTTTGTTATTATGTCACGGAAATGATTTTCATGAAGGATTAATTCATTAAAAACAACAAAAGGACATTTTCTTTTCTTGCTCCTAATTAATTTTGGGAGGACAAAGTTTCTGTGCAATAGAGAAGTATAATTAGATTGCTACAGGGAATTTAACCACCCCATTGCATTGTAGAGGTGATAAAGACAGAAAGCCCCAAGGTGGTGTGTATTCTGGAGCCCTCTGCTGATCCATAAGAAGACCTCTAAATTCTTTGTCAAGACCCCATTGCAGTAACAGGCAAATCAATTGCATTTCATCATGATCCAAATCTCAAGGGCAAAAAAAAGAAAATTGCTTGAGGTTTCCCTTGAGCATTTTTTTTTGAGGAAGAGGGAAATATATTTATTAATTCAAGACTAATCTATTATGCCTCATCCTAAGCAAATTTGTATTTGGAATATGATCACAAGAAATATTATGTCTTATATGGAAAGAATCTATTACAATATTATGCAGAATACATTGACAGTGGTCAATTATAAGATTATAATTTTTGCTTGTATTCAGCGAAACAACTTTGAAGAAGATTTTGTTCAAAACTTAAAAACAAGAAGAAATAACCTCTTGCTCATGCATCATTAGAGAATGATATTAGGGCAGTAAACAGAGAACTCAGTTGTGAGTTGGAAGATTCTTCAGCTTTGATCCCCCTAATGTTTTGGAAAACTTGGCTTTTGTGGAAAGCAGACTCCCAAACAAAATCCTTACTTCTGTGTTATCTCAACTGTCTGCTTGTATGGCATCAGGGCAATCACAGTGATGGACTTGTAGTAAACAAAAAATTTAAAGTGCTGCTCATTCAAACGTTGGGACTTAGTGTTGTGTAGCACATAAGAAAATAAGAAGCAGTGAATAAATGTACAGCATATTTCTCAGGATTTTCTCTTCCCTTTTACATCTGGCAGTGGCATCTATGGGAATAAGTTAGTGGTGTATCTTCAGATGGGCTAGAGAAACAGCAGAAGGTCAACACTCAGCCATTGAGAATAATGGTTTTGGAGTCAAGAGGCCTCAACTGATTACTTATTCTGACATAAAATGTGACTCCGAATTAATAACATCTGAGTGTTAGCACGCTTATCACAAATACAAACATATGCAGCTTAGTGAAATCACTGCTCTCCCCAGTTGGAGTTTCTGTAACTTTGAGGCTGTTACATACATCCATAGGAAAAATAAATTCTGCTTCAGGTATGGGAATACTGAAGTGCCTCGATTTCAAGTTGAAAATCATCTGGAGTCCTAGAGAATTCCAAAAGCAGAGGAAAGAATCTGTTTCTAAAATGATCAGGTTTTGTTTCCTGATCTGATTAATTATAATAATATTTTGGCCCAGTGTATGTCAGGTATTATGAGTCAGTTGTCTCATTCAATGTCTCTAAGATGAAAGCTACTACCAGTTTCAAATTTTAACAGTACAAATATTTTATACATTATTAGCAGAATGTTATCTACTACTAGGATACAAAGTGACTAGTGACACGGTTTTCTTCAAATCTTACAAAATTAAGTTGATAAAGAACAAATTGAATAAATGGTAAATGGTTTCAGTGAAGAAAAGCTCCAGTGATATTACCACAAATCTAGAAACATGTTAGGACATCATTTTGCATCAAGCATACATCTACATCAATGTCAGGTTTTCTTTTTCAGCTTTTCCTTAAATGCCTAAAACTATTCTGTTGATAAAATCTGATATGATCAAATTTCCTGGAAATGTGTTGGGTTTTTTATTTTTTGTGTTTGTTTATTTGGTTTTGCAAACAGATGAAATAGCTGCTGTAGCTGGGAAGGCTTAATAAATAACATTTTAAGCATATATGGAGTACTTAATCTAAAGGAAGTTTTTAAACTTATCTAAAAGTATATCCAAACAACCCTAGAAACATAACTTTTCAAGGATCACAGGTACAACAGGGTTGCATCACATTCCAAAACTATTTACAGTAGTTTCATATCAGTGCAATTTAACAAGGACTTCATATTGCAGGTCCCCACCTGCGTAGACCATTGTATAGCATCAGCATGTCAGTAGAACTACAGTAGTTACAGTGATATGATCCGCGTACTGAAATGAAATTGTAATATTAGCAATCAAAATGTAACAATGAAGCTGAAGTTCAAGAAAACTTAAAACTATTCATTTCAATCTTGACCTTGTATTGGCAATTAACAAGATAATGTAGATGGTGCTCTTTAATATATATATATATTTCTTTTTTTTTTAGGAAGAAGAAAAAGAAAAAGCTTGTATGAACAGTGATGAACAATAATTAGATAGTTTAGATGGCAGCTGAGGCATATTATCTCAGTTAATGACACTCGTGACTTGAATGAACAAATAAACTTTGAACATGACTGCCTATCAGCATCTCACAGCTGCAATGGTTGGCCAAAGAGGGCAGCTTTGTCTTGTTCACTTATTTCCTTTCTGATTTTTTTTTTTTTTTTTTTTGTCTTACTATAGAAATTTAATTAATACGGCTTAGGTTAAAAAATTGGCAGAGATTACTTCTGAACTAACTAACACTAAGCTTTGGAAAATACACTATAGTAATTGTACAAGCCTTCCTCTCCCACATCAGCAAAGATGCCATGTCAAGGAGCTTCATTAGCATATCAATGAACATCATCATCAGTTGTCAAGTCCAGTACCACTATTTTACAGGACCATGTTTGAGTAATTAGATATATAATTAAATAAAAATCTATAAATACAGTGCTTTGTAATAACCTTCATGATGTTGACTCCAATAATATGAGATAATTTTTATTTTCTGTAAAGGATACATACCAGCCTGTGAGATTTATTGTTCAGCACTATCCTGTTCTGAACTGAAATGTAAGATACCACCAAAATGAGGTATTAAATAATGTGCCTTTGGGGTTATTCTACTGTGAAGAACTTTTTTCAGTAGCACTGAGGATCAAGAAAAGTAGAGCATAAGAGGTAAAAGTAAAATTGGATGACACATCCCACTGCACAAATTCACCTATTTTTATTTCCACAGACAAATCCTACTGTATTGTGTTTTCACTTTTTTTTTTTTACATGAAGTATAATTCATGATAAAGCACTCAATTATAAAATAAAGAACACAGAGTTGCTGAATGCTGATCTGATATGTTTTTCTCTTCCAGTACAAAAAAAAAAAAGATAATTTTAAGATTCAATCCATCTTTCCTCAAATTAGACCTTAACTGAGTACAGGCTGGAGCGACATTTCTAAAGGGCAAATCAGACTTTCAGTAAGAAAATTCATCTCCTAGAAGCTTCTCTCTTCCATCCCTGATTAAGCAGACTGTAAAATCTCAACTTTAGGAGATACTTAGAACTCATCTGGACAAGGCAATCATCTACAAAATCTAATTGCAAAGACAGATTCAACTTTAAAACTGCTGTTGATCTGAATGGATTGAGCGGGTTGTTGATAAGATGGCTTCTGGAGATCTCTTTCAGTTTAAATTGTGGTTCTAATTATTTTCTTTTCATAGCACGTCTGTAAGTACATAATGGCAGACAGGCTGAATGTGGGACTCCACAACATATAACTTAAACTTGCAGAAAGAGGAGGAATTATTATTTTTTTTCTCCTTAATAAGCAATACTTTCTTACTGTCACATAATGGTAGTTAGGGTGAAAGTCTTTCAATCATACAGTAAAGTGCTCTTAGCATCACAATAGGATATGTGGTCAGAAAGATCATATACTACCTTTCCTTTGCATTGGAAATGAGAACTCTTTTCAGAGAATGCTATTGTCCATATAAATTATTCACCAGAAGAATAGACTGCATATAGATTTCTTAAAAGGAATATTTCATTAATATGACAAATTACATCTCTAGCCATGAAATACTTAGTTACTTTCATGAATTTATTTGGGAAAGGCATACCATCTCAATTTGCACATTGTGAGAGAATATTCAGTAGAACTATTTAAAAAACTCCAAATTAAAGCATCCTGTTGTTCAAACATGTATAGTCAAGGCACTGATTTAGTTTTAGGTTTCTATTTGATTTGATGTTACGTAATGCATAAATGCACAGAAATTCTTGTTTCCTTATTCTCATTTTCTTTCAGTCTTTCTCAAAACAAATTTATTCCAATAGTTAAATTGGATTTTTAGGGTCATTGATTCTACTTACCTCTTTGATACAAACAAACAAGAAAAAAGATAATTAGATCAAAAATTCTAAAACTACTGTTATATGTGACTAATGTTTCATAGCTGACTTTATACAAAAGGGCTTGCTTCAGCACTGATTTTTTCAGTGATCTGCTTGTAGTACCTTTTGTTGTCAGAAAGAATGGCATTCTTGGGAGCTTGACAACTTAAATTCTTCACAAATAAAATATTCTATTATTTTAATTTTTCTTGGTTAGTGAATTTCAAACTCTATGTAACTCAAGTATTCTTATACTAGTGTGGCTTTGGTGATCTACCATATGTGTATTCTCATTTCCTCCAAGGAAACCCCATTAACTGAAACAATCTTCTTTTGAGGTTTCAGCTAATGCGTTTTGTGAGGGCTGAGATGATGCATACAGTCAGTTTCAATGATTTAATTAACAAATGATAACTGCGCACACTTCCATAGTCAGTCTGCATGTTCTATGCTTATCTCCTCAATTCATACCAGTGCAAAAGCATACTGATAGTTTTCTAACGTTTATTCAGCCAATGCTTCCTAGGCATCTGCAGATGGCAGATGAAATGTGGAGCATTAATGGAAAGAGCTTTACTGCCACTGCTAAATTAAGTTTCATTTGCTTTTTTTAAAGGCTTTTTAAGAGTTATGTATATTCTGATTTAAGGAGCACTCAGTGCTCAAGGATTTCTATCATGTAGTCTTCGTGAAAATGTTTGCTGCTGCTTCTGATTTAGTGCAGCATTGTTCACTTTCATCTGACAGATTACTAATTTAAATGTTTCAACCATGAGAGGCAGGTCAAGGTGCACTGTTAATTACAAAAATCCCATTGTTGTTCCCTTTGAAAAAGCTCTATAATAGAAACAAGATGAAAGGCAGTTCAGCTGGCAGAGAAATAGCATGAAAATACTAGTTCCCTTCTTCAAAAGCAGTGTTTACAAAACATAAGGTCACTTTGGTTGGAATTGAAAATGCAGACACAATAAGGTAGTTCCAAAGAATCGTTCTGAAGGCAAACTAAACTTCAATTACATGCTATTTACCATTATCCTTTTTCTTTTCTCTCTCTCCCTCTTTTTTTCTTTTTTTTTTTTTTTTCTTCCCTGGATTGAGAGCAGTTGGAAAACGTGCAGCATGAAACTATACTTACTTCAAGGTGTTTTATGTAGATACATACACAATGAATTAGCCATCAGTGAGAAGAAAAAGGTGAATACTTTTTCTATTTTGTTTGGTTTCATATACTGCTGTAAATCTGATGGCACAGTAATCTGGAAGCCTTCAGGATTGTTTGCCTATATGGGATGAACTATAAAAGAATATCTGTATTCTGATTATATAGCAAGTTAAATTACCCATTAGAGCTAAACACTCACCAAATAATCAGCCAGCATTTGTTTTGATTGGCCATACCATCAGATTAAGCTACTTATATGGAAAAAGACAGATGTCAATCACTGCATCACTTTAACAAGCTGTTAATGACTAAGCTTATGTGCTTTAATAATCCTGCTTATTTTAATGGTAAGGGGTGGAAAAGATGAAAGAAAAACTGATTAGAGCAATGAATTGCTTTTTTAAAAGATGTGATTTTAGCATAAATATTTTTAAACCATCTTCTACTTGATTGCGTATCATTTTTTTTTTTACTAGTGTACTATTACTAGTAATTTTACTTAAACAGCAAAAGTAATGAGGAAGAAAACAATAAAAAGTAACTTTTTTTTTTTTTTTTTTTTTTTTTTTTTGCAATGCAGTAAACTTCTCAACTGTTTGAAGCCATTGTTCTGTAATCTCTATTTGCTTGTGAAGTAGAAAGATGCAAATGACTGAAGTCCACCAGCCTCAAACAGAGCTAAATAAAAACAAGCAATGAAAGCAAAAGGAACTGCATGATTTTTAAGGTCCCTTCCAACCTAAACAGTTCTGTGATTCTGTGAGATGAAAAGAAGCTTTGTTGGCTGGCGTAGAGATAGCTCTCATCCACTCTGGAAATGGCAAGAGTTTGTCTCAGTTTTTAACATAGTAACTATCTCTGTGTAATGACTTTCAAGAAAAAATTATTATTCTAAAAATGTGGACCTGAACATTGTATTTCTGCTCATAGCTGTGAGGTTTAGTCATTACATAATGTATCCTTTACTGCTTGAACACAAATTCAGAGACTGACTGATATATTCTTTTGAGTTGCTTGTCTAAATTCCATTCAATGTTAGTAATCTATACAGACTATTTCTCCATACAGGTGGTCTTAAATATTTATATGACTCCAAGTAATTGTGCTCAGAAAGGGAAAGGTAGAAAAACAAAATAGAATAAATTACTTCTATACTGCTAAACATGAACTTTCCTAAGCCTGGGGGATGTGAAGACCTAGATAAGTGCCTATAATAGCTCTAAAAATATTTGTTTTCCAGCTCTTCTCCCTTACAGAATCACCAAGGTTGTAAAAGACCTTCAAGATCATCTAGTCCAACCATCCACCTACCACCAATATTTCCCCACTAAACCATGTCTCTTAGTACCACATCTAAATGTTTCTTGAACACAATGACACTACATCAACAGCTTGTCTACAAGAATTTTATGAGGGATGGTTACAAAGGTCTTACTGATAGTAGACAAAATACGCTGCTCTCCCCTCAGCCCCACAACAGAAACAGAAAGGATGCTGATCTTTCACTAATGCTCACTGCAACACAGAAGGTACCTTTTCCTTCTCCTTACTACTTTTTCTTCTTTAGGTCACCAGCCTGATATTTCTGTGAGTATCCATGAAAGCTTTTATGGTGAACATTCATGCAAGAACGTACATCAAAGCAGTGAATTGCAGGTGTGCTATGTAAGACCCATACAAGCGTTGCTGGCACAATTTTTCCCTCGCTGCCTAATTTTCTTAATTTTGCAATTAAGCAAGGAGAAAAACACAGAGATATCACTTAAACCCAGTGGGATGCATTAACCCATCTCTCCAGCTTTTTCTTGAGACAGAATGGCATATTTGCTCTCTTGGACCAGATGTTAGTTAAGAAGAGTCTGCATTTTTACAGGTCTCTAACTTACTTTCTCCAGGCTCATCACACCTTCTACAGCCTTATTCTTTTTCTATTCATTGTACGAGGATAGGATCCGTGTGAGTATCAGCATATTGTAATAATTCCCTGACCATCTCATAAACATTAAATAATGTATTGACACAGTTTGTAGTAATAAAATAAAAAACTAAATATAAAGCTATCAACTTATATATATACACACACAATGCATACATACATGCAACCATTCATGCATGTGCATACTGCTTCTACTAAGAAAGCCAAAACTCAAAGCATTTACAAGATGGTAAATCTTTATACTCATAAACACTCATAAAATATGTTGGAAGTAGAGAAGGAGAGACAAAATGAGTTTTTTTTTTTGTTTGTTTGTTTGTTTTTTGTTTTGTTTTGTTTTGTTTTTTAATTTTATGTGGGAATAAGGAATGCAGCATTCATTGCTTGCCTCACAGAGTCAAAGAGAATGAGCCAATTCCTTGACATGACTGTGAATAACAAAGCCTGGCAGAAAGTTTAGGATACAAGAATTTGTCTAGAAACTCCTTTTACAAAGAAAGACAGGGTTGTAGGAAAGTCAAAATAACAACAGCATATTATCAGAAGGTGGGAAAAGCTAAGTTTGAACAGAAAGATCTGACAAACATAAGATTAAACTGGCAACACATTTCCCAAGATAACAGAGTCATCAAACCTGAAAACGCAATTTCAAAGCATTAGAGATTTTTTGGTTAGAGTTTTCTTCCTTTATTTTTTTTAACCTTAGGTGAAGCATAACAGCTAGGAGATTGGAAGCAGTGATGCCATTCAGTCTAAATTTCTACAAGGCAACAATAGCAACAAATCATTCATTTCCTTCTGTACCAAATTTCTCCAATGCCCAACAGATGTGTGGGTGTTCACAAATTACCAAATTCTATGTGAATATTTAGACAGATGCTTCTTGGTATTGAATCTTCCTTGATGTTGCCTGCAGCCCCAATTGCCAAACAAAAAGTCACTCCACAGCTTGAATCCTGTCAGTATAATCTGCAGAACTGCTGGTAATTGAATTAACATAGGAAGAACATTCCTAACAAGAGCATTCCCCCTCTGATGAAAGGTAATGGGGAGCTGGCTTCCTCAGACATAGAAAAAACTGAGGTACTCAATGAGTGCTTTGCCTCAGTCTTCAGGGGTGGTCAGGCTTCCCATGTCTGCCAGAACCCTGAACCTGTAGGTGAGAGTGTGGGGAGTGGTGTCTGTCCCACTGTAATGGTAGAACAAATCTGAGTCCTCTTCATGAAACTGACTGAGTATAAGTTCATGGGGCTGGATGATGTCCATCCTAGGGTTCTGAAAGACATGGCTAATGTGGCTTTTGAAAAATTTTTGAATTGGAATTGGTTGGCTGGTCACAGCCAAAGAGTTGTGATGAATGATTCTGTGTCAGGGTAGAGGACGGTCACAAGTGGTGTCCCTCAGGGGTTGGTCTTGGGACTGGTGCTCTTCAACATCTTCATCACTGACAGACGATGGCATCGAGTGCAGCCTCAGCAAGTTTGTGATGGCACCAAGCTGAGCGGTGCAGGTGATACACTGGAAGGAAGGGAAGCCATTCAGAGAGACCTGGACAGGCTGGACAAGTGGGCTCACATGAAAACCTAATGAGGTTCAATAAGGCCAAGTGCAGGTTGCTGCACTTGGGTTAGGGCAGTCCCAGATATTTATATAAACTGGGGGAAGATCTCCTTGAGAGCAGCCCTGCGGAGATGGACTTGGAGGTCCTCTTGGATGAGTAGCTGGATATGAGCCAGCAGAATGTGCTTGCAGCCTGGAAGGCCAGCTGTGTTCTGGGCTGCATTAAAAAAGGGGTGGCCAGCAGGGAGAAGGAGGTGATTGTCCCCCTCTACTCAGCTCTTGTGAGGCCACATCTGGAGTACTGGGTCCAGGGCTTGGGCGCCCATTATAGGAAGGACGTGGGTTTCTTGGAGCAAGTCCAGACAAGGGCCACTAAGATGATCAGAGGGCTGGAGCACCTCTGCTATGAGGAAAGGTTGAGAGAACTGGGATTGTTTAGCTTGCAGAAGAGTAGGCTCCGGGGAGACCTCATTGTGACCTTCCAGTACTTGAAGGGAGCGTATAAACAGGTGAGTGAATGGCTGTTTGCAAGGGTGGGTGGTGATAGGACAAGAGGGGATGGTTTTAAACTGAGACTGGGGATGTTTAGATTAGATACTAGATGGAAGTTTTTCACCCAGAGGGTGGTGACACACTGAAACAGTTTGCCCGAGGTTATGGATGCCCCATCCCTGGATGCATTCAAGACCAGGCTGGATGTGGCTCTGGAAGCTTAGTCTGGTGGTTGGTGACCCTGCACATAGCAGAGGGTTTGAAACTGGATGATCATTGTGGTCCTTTTCAACCCACCCCATTCTATGATTCTATGAAGAAAATCTGCACAAATGAAAGCTGCTTTAAGGACATGAGTTGACGAAAACATTACAGAAGAGCTCCAAGAGTGTCCAGATTATCTCACAACAATAGTTTTTACTATGAAATTCAGCTGTAGGTGGAAAACTTGACTAATGGGTGCTAATCAGCTGTTGCCAACTGCTCACTTTGGTTTGTGTCTGTGTTATCTTCCTCTCACCTCAAAGGAAGTCAGTGATGTTTGCATCTATAAAAAATGGAGAACCAATGAGCCCTCTGACTTTTTAGGTTGCATTATCCTTCTCAGTTTCTTAAATATTAGTTAAGCAGTAGCTGATTAGTACTATGAAATCTTTAGCTTAATAGAGATGGAACAAATATTACATGTAAAATAAAAAATTAGTGAAAGCTCAGAAATGCACTGGTCTTTGCTACCAATAAGTAACCTCAACCTATATTTGATCATTAACTGCCCCTAAAGATTTCAGTACTAATTTGTTTGACTTTTAGTTAAAATTAGGCAATCAAATTCTTCCCCTAGGTAGGTGCTTAATGCCACTTTCGCTGTACATCCAATTTGCTCAGTTTCTGTGAGAACTTCAGCATATTAACATGGGTTAGAAGTTGGGCAGATTGGATTTCAAAACTACTGGTTCTTTCTTTATGTACTCTAAATTTAACTCTTTCTGATGGGCACATTATAATGCTTTATGTCTACATGTAGTCACCACTTTTTAACAACATGAAATAGAAGTTACTGAGCATTAAAGCAGTTGAACATGGTTTGCATTATTTGTCTTTACATATACAGAAAATCAGATAGGCGATGGTAATATTTATTTTTCTAAGTAATGAATATTTTGAACCTCTGAGATTCAGAGATACCTTAACAGGCTGGAGAGCGGGGCTGACTGGAACTGACAGTATTCAATGTGGAGAATGTTCTTCCATGCACCCAAGGAGGAACAACCCAGAACCAGCACATGCTGAGAGCCATCCAGCTGGAAGAAGATCTGCAGAAAAGAATTTGGAGTCCTAGTGGACATGAGCTAGCAATGCTCCCTTGTCAATAAGAAGGCTAATGGTACTTGCTGAATTTGTGAAAGTATCTCCAGTGGGTTGAAGGAGGTGATGATTCCCCTCAGCACTCGTGAAGCTGTACCTGGAGTCCTGTGGTCAGTTCTGGGTCCGCAAGCACAAGAGAGACTTAGACATACCAGAAAGAGTTCAAAAAAGGCTGACAAGATGCTGAAGGGCCTGGAGCAGCTCTGCTGTGAAGACAGGCTGAGAGATCTGGGGATTCTCAGCCTGGAGGAGATAAGGGTTGAGGGGGATTCTGTCAATGTGTAAATACCTAAAGAGAGGGTGCGAAGAACAGAGCCAGACTCTTTCCACTGATGCCAAGTTCCAGGGCAAGAGGCAGTGGGCACAAACTGGAACATAGGAGGTTCCATCTAACAGTTGGAATACACTTCTGTACTGAGGAAGTGGGAGAACACTGGCACAGGTTGCTCAGGGTGGTTGTGGATTCTTCTCCTTGGAGGTTGTGAAAGCTATAATTCTTCTACTACGCCCAAGTATTTCTACCCATTTGTATGTTCTCATAACAACTTTGTGGGTGAGAACAGAAATACACAGAATAGATCTCTAGCTTTTACGCTTTGCATGCTCAAACTTCAAACTAATTTCCAGGAACACTTTTACTGACCACAGCTAAAATATTGACTGTGTCAAGAATTCAGGGTCAAACTCTAATCCTGTTTATGTGACATTCATTTCCCTTATTTCTAAGCTCACATTAAGTAAATAATTGCTTAAATAATTACTTGATTTGAGTACTTACATTTTAATATTAATCAATGTAGTCATTTTTAAAGAAATACAGTACTCAAAATGGTATTCAATCATGACACCAAAGCAATTTATGAAGTAATTAAAATTATTCCTAGATGTGACAAATTAAACACTTCAAATAATTCAATTAAAATGTGATTACTGCCACAGTCTAAAATTTTAGAATCATAGAGTCATAAAATGAATTGAATTGGAAGGAACCTTTAAGATCATCTAGTTCCAACCCCTCTGCTATAGTCAGGGACACCTCCCTCTAAACCAGGTTGCTCACAGTCCTATCCATGTGGGATCATATCAAAGGCCTTACAGAAGTCCAAGTGGATAATATCAGTCAGCCTGCCTTTGTTGACAGTTGCTTTCCTAATAGGATTTGTTGTAGATGAAAAAATGGACAGGAACCCAAACCAATAATACCTGGACCTATGAATAATGAGCAATACCAAAAGACCAAACAAAAAGGGATGAAACTGCATGTATGTTTGTGTATCACTAACCACTACTGAAGTGAGTTGCACAGTTTTTATGATTCACAGATGTGAAAAATATTTGTGGAGCTACTTGTAGCAGAAAGACAAGATTCAGAGTAAGCACCTTCTACATTATCTCCATATCTGGATATATTGCTGGGAGTTTAATGGTCTGGAGTCTGAACTGCTTCCTCAGCTGCTAGCTGAACTGATCAGAGCTGAGATGACAAACAGGTACATCTGAGATTTTTATAATAGCTGCTATGCAAGAAAGTACATAGGGTAGGTAGGATTTGGCTCACTGAAAGTTAGGCAGTGTAAAATACTTTCTGTAAAACTATTCTCTGAGCTTTCTCTGCTTGTGAAGACAATCTTATGAACTAGTTTGTGGAATTAGGACACAATGAGTCCCATCTTGGAACTGAATGCATACACGGGTACATCCATGCTGTCAAACAAAGCAGATCTCTAATTTAATCCCTGATTGAACATTCTGTGAGTGATACTGTATTCCGAGTTCTTATTATAATTATTTTTTATTTTGACTAATGTATCTAATTCTACCTTACAAGAATCCTGCATATGGTTCTACAGAAAGTTTCCTATAAATCTAACATGCTAGATGCCATATGGATGAAGCTAAGCCAGGTTTGCTTTGTTCACTCAAGTGACTCCTCAGCACTCATGCTCACAGCAGCCTGTGCACATCTGTATCAGGGCCCCCTCCAAGGAACATGGCACTAGCCTGAGCATCAGGTTGCAAAAATAACACTTTCCTCAGTACAGGAAAGATATGGAGCTGTTTGAGCGCATCCAGATGAAGGCCACAAAAATGATCCAAGAGACTGAACATCTTCCTACAGTCTGAGAGACATGTCACTGTTCAGCTTGGAGAACAGGAAGCTCCAGGGAGACATGAGAGCAGCCTTTCAGTATCTGAAGGGAGGCTATATAAAAGAAGGGGACAATCTTTAGCAGGGTCTGTTGTGGTAGGACAAGAGGAAATGGTCTCAAACAAAAAGAGGGGAGATTTAGATTGGATATAAGGAAGAAGTTTTTTATAATAAGGGCAGTGAGTCCCTGGAACATTTTGCACAGAGAGGTGGTGGATGCTCCATCCTCGGAGACACTCAAGGTCAGGCTGGTCAGGCTCACCTGATGGAGCTGTGGTTGTCCCTGTTAACTGCAGAGGAGTTGGACCAGATGGTCTTGAAGAGTTCCTTCTAACTCAAATGACTGTATGATTCTATGACAGTCTGAGAATTAGCTCTCCTTGTCTTTCAGACACTTGCCCCTCCTCACTCCCCCCAGAAAACCCTTCTCATAAACACTGTTTGCATGCAGTTAAGAATCATTTAGCACTTAAACATCTGGCCACGGTCTACTGCATTACCTGCCTGACCAATAGCTGCTCAGAGCTGCATGAAATGTAGCGCTATCAAAAATTGAAGTGCAGTTAAACTTCAGTTGTATCTGCAGATCTACAAGAAAAACTTTTTTTTTTTATTTTTAGATAGAAAATATGAACTTTTTTCAAGTATACAGATGCATATATAAATATATATTACCTGAACTCTGCATATATACTTATCTGTATATGCTGTACACAAATGTATACACTTGCACACAAATATGTATATGCTTGTAAGTTTGTATACATACATTGTATTTGGTAGTTTTTCTTTTTGTCTTTTTTTTTAGAGGAATTCTAATATCTCAGATTACTCTCCAGCAAGAAGAAATGCCCACCGCTCTATCTTGAATTAGAAATAAGGAAACAAATATTGCCTTTATCCTAGTAGAAAATTCTACAGAAAATAACAGAGAGCATTCAAATTCATTGAAAACTCTGGATTTCATCACACTATTCACATCATCTAAAGCTTTGCGGTCACACAGCCTGTTCCAATTTTACTTTGAATTTTACTGTTGAAAATGATCTCTGAATTCTCTTCCATTTTCATTTTCATAAGTAAACAAATACTTGTAATAATACATAGCTACACAAAGGAGAATCCTCATGCTCTGAGGCAGCAGCTAATAAATCCACTTCAAAAATGAGAAGAAAAAGTAAATGTCAGATGAAAACTTTTTTCATTACATGGGTATAACTGAAAGATGCTGCTGCTCTCCTTACAGCTTGATTAGAAAATTATTTCTCTAAAAGCTATTTATATTTTTCTTCCTAGGGAAAATAACTATTGAAAAGACTGAGAGTTGCTGCTTTAAAAAAAAGTCCTGTATTCAAGTAATTACTGTTTACATCGAGACCGAGCTTGTGGCTGTTCTTTTGCTTGACAGCCTTCTTTTGTGCATGACTATGTGTCAACACCTTGAAGAGTTTATAAACATCACTACTTTCATCTAATAACATGAAACATTTCATTCTCTTAGCCTCTGCTTCTTTTCTCACATACATCAGCTTTCCACCATTGAGATGTTGAGTTTAGTTCCAGTTTGAACTATGTAGGTAAAGGAGAAATTGTGATTGCAACACAATTGCATAGATGCAGCTGCTGTTGAAGTTTTGATTTACTGCAGCACAAATAATAGAATGAGTCCAGTATAACAGTCATACTGAGCTATTGCTACATATACCTTCATAGGAAAATAAAGCGCTTTAATAGAGATCTCTGAGATAACTGTGGGTATGATAAAATATTTCTATAAGTCTGAGGTTCTATCATAGACTGAAAAAATGAAACACTGAGATTGTGTGATACAGAGATGACCGATATAATAAATCTCTGTCCTTCAGCGGAGATAATGTGTTAAGATGGAGCTATACCAGCCATAATACCAAGCATAAAAATGCTTTTAATTTCACATTCAGTTCTCTTAAGGAAAATTTCTATACTCCACTTTAGGGTGATGCCTTTATTCCATTTGAACCACAACAAAGCATTCGTGTTTGAAATCCCAAACTTTCACCTGAGGATCCAGTATTTTTTATACATACTTCTGATTTTTTTTTTTTTTTTAATTTGGAGAGTTAAAAGTCAATAAAAAACCTGCAGTATGTATTAGGAACATTGTTCCACAGAACTTCTATTTGCTTAAAATAAATAATTGTGAGTTCAACCCAACCTTTATATCCAACTTATTTCTGAAAGATGAACGATGTTGCATCCAAAGTATGATGTTGTAGTAGTTGCAGCAGCATAATTGTGACATTAATGAAGTATGAATGCTGCCTAATTATCATAATTGAAGCTCCTGCAATTATACTGTCGCTTCATTTACATTAACATATTTGGTCGATGCATGAAGCTATCCAGGTATTATAGGTTAAATCAAGATTTACTTTTCTGCGTTCATTTTGATAAACCATACATTTTGCCATACACTTGAGATTTAATTGTGATTAGTGAGTGCTCTGCATTTCACAGGTAAGATGTCAACAGCATTTCTAATTCTAGACAGATCCTCATTCCCTTAAATACAACAGCAAGTCTGAAAGATGTGCTCCCACCCCTCTGGTTTATCTGGATTATCAATACATACTTTTGCCTATACATCTCAGAAATACAAAATCATGAGAATCTTGTTTATACTAGTTGCAACTAAACCTTATTATTAACTTCCACTTTACTTCTATGTTTGTATTAACCAGAACTCTAGTTGCGAACTGTTCTATAAAAAAACCACCTTACCAGAAAGCATTAACTTGATGTTTATTTCATCAATTATAGACAGGTGATTTTGTGTTCAATGAGGCAACAATAGTTACTGTGTTCAGCTTACACACTGATGCTAAAAGGCAGATTTTTGAAAAAAATGTTTCTAGAATTTTATATTGCAGTTTTGGAGCTGTGACTTTTTCTGGAATGAATATAAAATGTAGGTATGCTAATGCATATCACTCCACTGTTATTTTTCTTATTGTTTTGTCTTCATCCATCCAGTAATTTCTTTTTGCACTAAAGTTCTTACTCAGTACTAAGACGAAATACTTTGGCAGTTGAAAGCATTTATGATTTCAGCATGCTCCATATCATGTTCAGAATAAACCAGTATATCTTTTGAATGCAGCCCATAACAGGGGCATAGTGCTTATTGTTCACAATAGTTATTCGAGTCAAAGCTTACTGCAGTTAAGAAGTTATTGATGATCAAGAGATGTCTATTAATAATGTGTTCTTGAGCAACAATTCAGGTAAGTTGAAGTTGTCTTTATTACAATGTCATTTTTCAGGATAATTGTTTTATATTGTATGAGCTTCAGATCACTGCAGGAAATATAGAGCAAGCAGGCCTAAGTTTTGCATGGGGAGGAACAAGACTTAGCCAGGAAAGTATAGGTTTCTGCAAATTAAAACTTCTCAAAATCACAGTCTAAACTTACGAGCCCTTAATAAAATAAGAAAAGGGAAGAGAACATAAAAACAAAGCAACAACAACAAATTGAAAATATAAATGCAAACAAGAATTTCAAACGGTATTCTATTTTCATTGTGGAAGTGGTTTCTAGAAAACTGAGTCTTCATTATTTTAGATGTACTTAAGGTCAACGATGCGAAGATGAACCCAATTAAAATATTCTGACTAGAAAGCCACTGTCTTAGCCACACTATACTCATTTCAGTTCCTGTACATCTAAAAGGATAATTTGATTTGTTTATACCTAACCAACAACAGGATAGGATTCATCCACCTAGGGGAAAAGTCTACAATAGAGTTGTAAACCTAAATCAGATATTTTAAATAAGCAAAATGAGACAAAACTCTAGTAATGCCTATTCTCTCCACTGATTGGGTGAGATAATAGAAAGTAAGACAAGATGAAAGCCAGCTAAGATATTTCTGGAGAAATATGAAAAATGCAAAATTCCTCTTGCCATTTCTGTATTTGATTTGAAGCAAGAATGCAAGAAATATGAATGATTTTAGAAATATCACTTCTAAAGAAAGAAGAATATATCCCTAAGAAACTTTTTTTATTATATACCAGCTGATTTTGCCCAGGTGTAAAAAATATAGAAGATTTTACATGAGATAGCCTTGGTGGTGGACAATAAAAGAACCTGGAAATAAATGGCAAAAATAGAAAACCAGAGAGAAGGAAAGTTATAATACAGAAGTGAAATAACCTGACAGAGACACTCAGTGTTTCAAGGCAGGAGCAGCATAAATAACTGCCCTTTGTGTCAAATGGCAAAAAGCCAAAAAAAAGGAATTCCTATATTTATGTTAAAAAACTGCATCAGTTGAAGTCAGATATTTCTCTAACAGAATTTAGGAAAAAAGCAAAGACTCTGCTCATTAAAAGCAATAGTACCACGTAAGTTCAATGACATCTAAAGAATGAAAAGTGGAGGCATTTTCATTACAATGATTTCTACAAGCATTAGAAAACAAAATGGCTCTATATGAAGTAGTTCTTAGGATACTATTTGTGTACCATCTCGAAACAAAGAATTCATACTATTTTCTGATATATGTGGTTTTTTACTCTCATTCTTTCTTTCTTTCTTACTTTTTTTTTTTTTTTTAATTTTCATGTTGCTTCTTCATTTTGTTCTCAAAGAATTTGTTTGCATAAATGATCACGTGTGCCTGGAAAGTAAATGATGATATTTTTCATTTCAAATTTCAATTTGTGAATAAAATATTCAAAGACTGATACAAATTTATTTGTCCAATTAAAATGTAAAAAGTGCCTAATATATTTTTTTTTCTCTAAGAAAGCAAAAAAATTTTTGTAAATCTTACATGTCTTCATTGCAGCTGTATGCAAATTCTCATCTATCAATTAAATTTTTTTGGAAAAAAATAGTATGAGTTGTACGAGAGCTGCTCTGAAAGTAATGCCTCCTAGTTTATTAAATTGGCTGACAATGTCAGGGGCAGATGTTCGGGTTGAATTTTCAATTCATTGGATGATGCGTATGTGTGAAAGTTGTTTCTTATTTGGATATGTGCAAGAATTGTGCACTAAAGTTTATCACAGATTTGACAGTCTGTTGGAGATGCTTTAAATGCAGTGTATATCCAAATTGTTCAGATAAATCTGGATATATGGAAGAAAGGTATTCTCTCACTGGAACAGGCTGCCCAGGGAGGTGGTGGAGTCTCCTTCTCTGGAGATGTTCAAGACCTGCCTGGATGCCTACCTGTGCGACCTGGTGTAGGGAACCTGCTTTGGCAGGGGGGTTGGACTCGATGATCTCTGGAGGTCCCTTCCAACCCCTACAATTCTGTGATTCTGTGATTCTGTGATTCTTGGAAAGTTCAGATTTCTGTAAATATTGTTTTCTCTTTGTACACCTGTCTCTAAGAAAAGTAACTGTTTATTAATCGTTGTAGTGTTATCATTTTACATTTATGTCAAGGTTTTTCTGTTGTTGAGAAATTTCTGAATGCTAGCAAAGCATTATAACATTTGTGATGATGTGAATTTATTAAATACATGTGAAGAAAACAAACCAAACAAACATCATTACAGTTTTGCACTTCACATCATGATGTACTAAACCAGTCAAGCCCTATCATAGACAGAAGACTCTATCACCAAGCCATAGGCACTGCTGAAACTGTGGACATCTTTCAGTGGCAAGTTAATGAATGGATTTTTGGCATTCAGTACGTAATGTCTGAAAATCAAGTCATATCAGACTGTGATATAATATCAATAACATATCTAAGACATGACCAGTGAATTATGTGATTCTTTTTGCCAGTGTCTTTCTATAGTACAGAGTGGGCCTACATGGATTGAATCAGAAGTATTCACCTAGTATGTAAGAAAAAGCCTGCTTTGTGGACCCTTGTCTTCAAAGGACAGTTTATATCCACTCTTCCCAAATAGGACTGCTTCCATCTGAACTTCATTTTCTGGACTTTTCTTCACATAACAGATTGTCCAGAAAACTTCCTCACTGACATCTGGAAATTTAACAGAAACAATGTGACCTAAGTCAAAATTTTGTCCACACACTCACTTCCTCCCTCAGGAAGATCATAGAGGAGATATTTAAAAAAAAAGAAAAAAAAAAAAGATTTTATTTAAAATTGTTGTGTTCATACCAAAGACATAATTAACCCAGAAGACACCAGTCAAGCATTTTGATATGAAACTTTCTGTACGATAATGAATGTTTAAATCTCCCTATTCTAGCAAGTTATAGTGCTTGGAGAGGGTCAAAGAATGACATATATACTACTAATTGATAAGACAGTAAAAGTTGAAGGTGTAATGCTACTATAACAGAAAGCCTTAATTTTCACCTTAGAAATAAAACGACCAAATCTTGTTCTCATGCCAACAGAAGGCTAAACAACTCCTCTACTTTGTGTTACTCTGCATTTAAGGATAGACCTGAAAATGCAGTTTATTATGCTTGTAGATGTATTAAATATGAAGTTGATCTTTCATGAACAACTGTTGCCTAGCAATGATACTTCCTCTGTAATTTACTGAATACGTAGGTTCTTAATTACAGAAAAAAACATTTCTGAGTGCTTGCGTTGCTTCATTTTGCCATTAGATTTTCATTAGCAGAAAAAAAAAGAAGACAAGGCTCTAGAAAGACCTCATTGTGGCCTCTTAGTACTTGAAGGGAACATGTAAACAGGAAGGGGAATGGCTGTTTACAAGGGTGGATAGTGATAGGTCAAGGAGGAATGGTTTTGAACTGAGACAGGGGAGGTTTAATTTAGATACTAGAAGGAAGTGACACACTGGAACAGTTTGACCAAGGAGGTTGTGGATGCCCCCATCCCTGAAGGCATTCAAGGCCAGGATGGATGTGGCTCTGGGCAGCCTGGTCTGGTGGTTGTTGACGCTGCACATAGTAGAGGGTTGAAACTGGATAATCATTGTGGTCCTTTTCAACCCAGCTCATTCTATGATTCTATGATTCTATGATTCTAAGGTCATAAGGCCATCACAGCAGTCTTTGCTTCTCTTAACATGGGGCTTATTTGAATCATGGTATCTAAGGATTTTCCACTTTTTCAGAAAGAATTTGCCTGCTAATGCCAAAAAGTGAACTTCTGGATCAATAAGGTGTAGGTGTTGAGATATGCAGGCACAGAAAGAAAATAAAATCAGATTTAACTTGATTGCAACTTGGCCAAAGTTGTCTTATGGGATGGTAATATGTAGTGTTTGAGGGTGGGTACGCAACACCTAAAGAGTGTCTAAAGAGTTTTAGCTAAGCTGATGTTCAGAGGAACTAAGTTAGGAAGTGCTGTGAAAACTGTCCTTTCTCAACTGCCTACAGAAAGGACAGCAACTTCCCACACACAGAATGCAAATTTGGATTTCAAAATTTATTCCAAGGCAGTATTTCTGTTTGTATTTAATTTAGAGAGATACTGAGACTCTGAGCCAAAACTGAAAATTATCAGAACAAATATGCAGTAGTTGTCTGCAAACCGTATTTTTGGTCAAGAATGTATTTTAATTTGACACAGGTTTCCCCCAGCCTAGGATATATAATTCCAAATGAAAACACTTCAGTCGCAAAACTTTCACTGCGTTGGTGTTGTTATCCTTCAATTTGGGTTCTACATTGGACTTCAACCTGCATTTTTTTTTAATGTAGCCTGGAATTTTTAAGGAACAGTAAGAATATAATTTATTGTTGGAACAGTATAAAGAAAAGAAGAGCATAAAAGTGTAGAGCATATATTTGAGTTTTTACTCAAATAGTTCACACTGTGAAAGAAAAGTTGTCATGATTTGTTGGGGTACAGGAAGAATGTCTGCGGCATTCATACAACTTAAAAATTATAATAATATTTAGAAATTGTTCTAATGTATGGAGCTCACTATCTCAGCAGCAATATGAGCTCTGGGTAAGGGAAAGAAAAAATAACAAAAACTCTGATGCTCCATCTTCATGAGGTGCATCACACAGTGTATCTAAAAAAAAAACCCACTAAATCTTTAGTCTTTCATTCTGCACCGTTGAAAACTTTTCAGGGCAGTAGCCATTACCTGAATGTAGTGATCTGTTCAGGGATGTGTAGAAAGTGTATGCATTAAGTCCAACAATGTCCCAGATTCATGAACTATTATTATGCAATTATATAAATTTATGCTACATCCTCCCTTGACTCTTGCATTCAATTCTGGTCATGCTGACTCAAGAAAGAGATAAGAGGAATAGAATAGGCCTGTGGTAGGGCAATGAAAATTATGAAAGGAATGAAAAGACTGCCATGCGAGCAGAAATGAAAGGGATCAAGACTGTTTAACCTTGGAGTTAGGTAATTGTTGATGTCACAGTCACTTATTGAATAGAATTGTCATGAAAGTAAATTGAGCGTTTTTATATACGTACAAACTGGAAGAGAAATATGAAGGAAAATAAAATATTTTTTAAATCATCTGACAGAAAACAGATTTTTTTTACAACACATTTCGGACAAATAACTCACTAAAGCAAGCTACCACTTAGTCAAATGACTCAGAAATAGATCCTCTATTAATCTGATAAATTAATGCAATGTCTTTAGCAATATTGTACAGAACGTAAACCTAGAAAGAATAAGGAAAAACAATGATGTAAATAAATTGTTCCTTGTGATTTACTCCTCATATATTTAAATACATTTAGAGGGCACATCTGGTGAAGGTAAATTGCATATGTTTAGCTCTGTTATTTTGCTTCTTATGTCACTGTCATCATGTGAATGCATTCTCTAAACAGGTCTTTTCAGAGAGGGATAATCATCTCCATATTATAATGTGTTGTGCTGTTTTTGCCACCCAAATCTTCTTAAGATATAAAAACTCTTCCAAACAGACAATCTGACTCCGAACACAAACAGAAATACCCCAGAAAAGAAAAGAAAGAAGCCAAAATCAACTCCAACCAACTCTAATAAGAACTATTTTACCTAAGCATTCCCTGGTTATTTTTCTTTTGAAAACCAAGATACTTGTACTCGAGGGCTCATGCACTATAATGAAAAAGGAACAGTTTCAAGGCTGCTAACACATGACAGAGATTCAACGAAAGTACTGTTATCTGTGTTCATACCATTCTCCTGGAATGAGCAGAGATTTCTCTATAACAAAAGAGATTTACAATTGATTAACTCAATATTGCAACATTGTCTTGGCTGAGCAGAACAAGAAAAATGAGACAAGAGGGGCTTGAATGTTAACATGCTGTCTACAATCACAAAAAGGAGATGAATGCCAGAGATGTGTCTTGTCACTATTCACCCAAATTCTATAGATGAGCTCACACACAATCTGTCATATTCACTGTAGTTATGTTCATCTTCAAAATGTGGTGCTGGTTAAAACTCAGGTTCAGTCTTAAAGAATCCCTGCATCGTGTTTTGTGCAGCGGAAGAAAAATGGACAGAACCCTAGCCTGAATAACTCCAGAGATAATATTATTATTATGGATGTGTTTCTGTAACTGAAAAGTGCAAGTTCTATCTTTTAACTTGTTCTTTTGTATTACTTTCTTCCCTTAATAGCAATTTTCCCTAATTTAGTACTTTTGGAAAGATGGTATATAAATATGCATTTCCATGTTTCATATGAAACATTTAATACAATGTTTTTATAAGAAGTGACATGGAGCTTGAGTCCCTTGGGGTCCCTTCCAACCCATGCCATTCTATAACTCCATGATTCTATGACATCATGAAGCACAAGGCTAGGCTAGCCAGAAGTCAACAGTGATACTAAAGAAAAGATTTAATATGGAATACTGACCAAAACAGAGATTGTTTCAGAACAGAAAATATGAACACTGAAGAAGTACGGTTATTTGAATTCTCTACTCACTACCTTTAAAGGCAAGGCTACTCATAGCATTTCACAAAGGAAAGTACTGATGACAGATTAACTCTGATAGAACAGGTATATAAATGGTTATTAGGAAGTAGAGCAGGGACTTCACCCTGCAAGAGGAAAAGAGAAAACAGCATTCTGGTAAATAAAGTACACTTCTAAAACACCACTTAGATGAGTGGGAGAAAGCTTGCTTAGCACTGAAAATGAATTATGTTCACTAATTTTACTGAGCTAATTCAATGATATTGTATTTGTGGTAGCAGTAGAGTTTCTATCTAAGTGACTTCTAGAACAAATAGAAAAAAGACCTGCGTTCTCACTGATAAACATTGCTCTCACCAAGTAGAAAATTCTTATATTCCTATCCGTAAATAAAATTCTGCCCTTTCTAGTATAGGATTTTAAATTTTTCATAAGTGACCGTGTATAAGTTGTTATTGCTTTAAAGTACCCTGAGTCAAAAAATATTTCAGATATTTGTGGGACAACAAAGTAATACCCTGAGATAATTTAATGAAATAAATTAGTATCACTTCTGATTTACAGCCACACTCTGAGGTTCAATTTCTGGTAATGGTTTTCTACAAAGAGATACATAAAAGAAATTACAGCTTATATAAGCATTTTTGGCTTGGCTTCCTTTGGAGGAAGAGTCTGTGTAATGAGGGTTTTTATCTACTCAAACGTTCATTTAGCTTAGATAGATTTTAAATCCTGTTTATCACTTTCAAATGAGAGTGATTAAATAGATTCAAGACAGAGATTAGCAGGAACTATAGGAGAAGAAATAAAATCTAAAGGTGGACAAACTGAGGTCAAGGTAGTAGACTGGGAGTATTAGATTAGAGGAGCATCCACAGCAGCACAAGATCTTATAAATATGCTAGATTCAGGATTCAGCGTTCACTTCTTTCTGGCAAAATAATTAAAAAATGAGGTACCAATCAACAGGAAATCAGGCTCCTTTCATGAGTTCTGGTGCTCTGTTGACTACTTGAGATTTTTATTGTCTTTTTGCAGCATTTCCTTATCAATCTTTTGTCTCTTTAGAAAGAAGATAGTCCAGCTCATCATGGTGATATTTTTCCTTATTCACAATTGTGGCCCTTCAGAAATAGTACAGACCCCTGCTATCTTTGTTGCTACAAAAAAGATTAGATGTGTAGTGGTAGAACAATGGATAATGGTTTTAAACTAACGAAACAACATATTTAGATAAAATATAAGGAAGAAATGCTTTATTATGAGGTTGGCCAGATACTGAAACAGGTTGCCAAGTGAAGCTGTGGATGACCCCGGTATTGAAGTGCTCAAAGCCAGACTGAATGGAGCTTTAGGAAGCATGGTCTAGGGGGAGTTGTTCATACCTGTGCCAGGTGGATGGTGGAACTAAATGGTCTTTAAGAACCCTTCTAACCCAAACCATGCTATGATTCTATGATAAACACATTTATCTTCCTTCTTGGTTTTCTACACATTTACAGCAACAAATGATGGAAAATAAAAGTGATTGGTCTGTGATCTGAAATATCTTCTTTTATTCCCAACATCAGCTATTAAATCATTTCTCTACACCATTTAACTATGTTTACGTACCACACAACCCTACCTACAAATACTGTAATGAGACATTAATAATAAAATGGATAGCATTTCATGGTCTGATTCACCATTCCTCTGCCAAAGCATCTCAATAACTATGAAATTATTAAGAAGGGAAAAAAAAAACAAAGATTAAATATGACAAAAGATTTGCTGAAGGAGCTCCTTCAGTAGGCAAAATGGATCATGAATCTAACGCACATTCTCAGCTGCTAAGTTATCTTATTAAAGAAAGAACAAACAAGTGACAGCTATAGCACAGCATAAATCACATCATACATGCTGGTTTAATGTATTGTATAATTTCTGCACTGTAATAAAATGTGGATTTTAGGTACATTTCTCTCCTCATTGACTTTACAAAAAATGTGTAACAAATGATCCCTAGATTTGACTTTTAAGATAGCACATTGAGTTAGGGAACTTATTTTGTGGTAAACTGGAGGAATCAGAGTTGCAATAGCCATTGCCTGCCCTCTTGAACATTCTCTGGGTTTGTATTAAATGCACAGTAATCCACTAACTGTAAGAGTCTTTGGTATTTATTTGTTTGTTTTATTTGTTCTTACTTGTTTGATTTTTTTTTTGTTCCTCTTTTTGTTTCCACCTTTTAGTTGTTGTTGTGTTGCAGATTTTCTTTCTTCTGTTCTTTTTTTTTTTTTTTTTTTTCCCCTAATATCTGCATTTAAATGTGTTATTTTTAATGTTACACAAAAATTCTCAGAATGGTTTAGAGGTTTTCATTGTGCACATGAGCTTACATAATTTCACCCTTTTGCTTTAGTTATATACACTCAATAAAGAGAAAATACAGTTGCTCTTCCACAATTAAGAAGACAGAAAAATATCTGGCAGTTGTTATTACAGTTGTTTCCAGGAGGGATTTGCTCTTCCTGTGTTCTGAATTAATACAAGGTTTTATTGAGATATTCCATATGTGCAAGAAATAGAGGATATGGAAGATGAATAAAAATGGGAATTCAGAAAATCTCTTGGAGCTGATTAGGAAAGACTATTTCACAGGCATTACTATTGCTTTGATAGAAAAAGTTAGAAAGCATTCACTGAGATTTCATTCTGAGATTAATGCATTTAATGTGTCAGTATACTGCATTATAATCTTGGCTTTCTCTAGCAAGCTTTAGCAAGGGTAAAACTGATGCGTGACTAATGCATTTAGCCTTACCTGACTGTATCATGTCAAGCTATCAGTTTAAACAAAGACTGGGGAGATTTACGTTAGATATTTGGCAGAAGTTTTTCACCCAGAGGGTGGTGACACACTGGACCAGATTGCCCAAAAAGGTTGTGGGTAACATCCCTGGAGGCATTCACGGCCAGTTTGGATGTGGCTCTGAGCAGCCTGGTCTGGTGGCTGGTGACCCTGCATGTGGCAGGGGGTTTGAAACTGGATGATCATTGTGGTCCTTTTCAATTCAGACCATTCTATGATTCTATGACATGATTCTATGAAACTATGCAGTTTGTGTGTGTGTGTTTCTGTGCATGTGTGTCACTGTGAAAAGTACCAGAGATTATATTTATCATGAAAATAAAGAGAACTGTGACAAGTTATCCAGAAAATATCTAATGAGGAAGTGTTATGCTGGAGCGAAAGTATTAGTAAGTCATTACTGCTGTAATTGTAATTACTGTATGTTTTGTTAAGTAGTGTGATTTGACTTGTAATTTATTTTTCTGAATGAAGATCCAAGTGAAACATAATCAGTTAAAAAGCCCTTGATGGAAACTGAGGTCATAATCAACTCAATTACTTATCATTTTCCTTACACTCTTGGGAAGTTTATATTTCCTTAAAAAACAAAAAAACCAAAAAAACAAAAAAACCCCAAAACCAAAAAAGATCACACATCAAAATTCTATCGCTCTGTTTCATTGTTTATTTTACTTTTATGGGAATTAAGTCTCTGCAAAGGCCTGTTTAATAACCATTTAACCCCACCAGGGTAAATCTTACCTTTAAAGCACGAGATGTAAATATAACTGTTTTCCCTAGTCAGTTTTTCACATCTATCTGTGGAATTTTCTGCACAAAGGCTTTGTTTTCCCATATACCAAACAATTTTAGGTGCAAAGAGTCCAGAAAATACAATAAATGAGGCTGAGTTTTGTCTTGTTTTAGTATTTTCTATTTTAGGAAATTTTCACATGATCTACTTCTTGGTTTCTAATTTATGAGGCTACTCAAGATTAGATAATTGGCCTGTTGGAAAACATTCTTAGTTAGGCTGTGTTTTGGAGCATCTGAGTGAAACTCACAGTTTTAGACAAATCCTAATATTCAATTAATATTAAGCCTTATCAAGAAAGGTGTTGCAAATAGAAGTACAGTTTGCCACAATATAAAAGCCTTATTCATTCACACCTTGAAGTATTATGTGTTGATCTGTTCCATTTATCTCAAGAGGAAGTGCGTGACCTTAGGGAAGATTGAGAGGAACTTAATTAAAATCATGTGGATGGGAGGCCAGTGGGATTTTAGACTCTAAAAACTCAGAGGGGAATAGGTAGGTAAGATGTACAAAATTTTATTTTATTTTTTGGTGATAGTGTTTGTATGTTTCTCCCTCCCCCAGAAAATACAAGAAAGATGGGGACTTTTTGGAGCTTATGGGAGTTTAAAAGGAAGAACTGAAAGCTCCTCTTCACATAGTGGAACATCAACTGCAAAAAAGTCATATCAAGAGATGCTGGAGAAAGCAGATTTCAAAAAAAATTAATAGCAGATCTAGAAAATGGAAGTGGAAAGATGAGGATATAACCTTACATTAAAAATAAAAATAATAATTCTGGATGCTTGGGGAACAAAAGGGGAGTGGACTACATATTATTATCATTTTTTTTTGTGTTTTCTATAATCAGGTCCTCTTATTACAATTTATAGAATCATAGAATCGCTCAGGTTGGGAAAGACCTTATAGATCATCAAGTCCAACCACAACCTAACCACACCTCCCTAGAGCTAACAACTCTCCCCTAAAACATGTCCCTGAGCACTACATTCAAAGGGTTTTTAAACCCATTCAAGGATGATGATTCAACCACCTCCCTGGGGAGCCAGTGCCTAACAACCCTTTCAGTAAAGAAGCTTTTCCTGAATATCCAACCTAAACTTACCCTGGTGCAACTTAAGGCCATTTCCCCTCATCCTGCCACCTGTCACCAGTGAGAAGAGACCAAACCTGCTCTTGCTGTAAGCACCTTTCAGATATTGAAAGAGAGCAATAAGGTCTCCCCTCAGCTTCCTTTTCCCCAGACTAAACAGCCCCAGCACCCTCAGTCTCTCCTCGTAGGCCATATTCTCCAAGCCCTTCACAAGTCTTGCTGCCTCTCTTTGGACCTGCTCCAGCACCTCCATGTCCTTTCTGTATTGAGGTGCCCAAAACTGAACACAGTATTCGAGGTGAGGCCTCACCAGTGTTGAGTACAGGGCCAGGACAGGCCCTAGTCCTACTCACTACACCATTCCTTATACAAGCGTTCTTGGTCACCTGGGCACACTGCTGGCTCACATTCAGCCAACTGTCCATCATATAAGCCATAGCAGATTGCAGAGTATAATGTCCATTTCTAAAGGCTTGTGTCATTGATAATGACTTGAAGACCTTCTAAATCAGAGGTGCTACATTTGTGATAAGCAACTCTGGACAGTTTGCATCTCTGATTTGATGACAGAAACATGCATCCTTTGCCATCTCCGAAAGAGTTAACGTAAAACTTGTAATACAAGAATACAATCTATAATGTATCCCAGTTCAGAGGCTTTTAGTACTACAGCTTTCTGGAGCACCTCAAACCATGTGTCTTGTTCAAAACCCAACTTACAGTCTTGAAGCAAAGGAAAGAATTTGTCATGTTTCAATATAACATCAGTTATGGTTTCTGCATTTATTTTTCTAATTCAACAGGCTTAGTCAAAAAGAAGAAAGCATAGAATATCCAACTTTAATCAGATGCATTCATTTTTCGTAGCCAGCACATATAACTAAAACATACTGTGGGTTTTGAATAAATCCTTAACAAATTACAGCTGTATAGGTTTTAGTTGTCTAAACTTAATCTTTTTATTGTCAATTAACCATTATCAGTTAAACTTTTAAATTTTCCATGAATTTACTTTAACACCTTTTATGCACTCTCCTATTCAAAGTAGGAAGTATTCATCTATCAACTGTCATTGAAGAATTCTCTGATATTACTAATAGAAAATTGAAACCAGTAAAGGTATTCTGCATACCCATGGCTGCAGAAATGAATTTCTGTATTTTACCTTGATTATATACATATTTCTACATACTAACATTTTCTTGTTGTTCCTCTTGGTTTCCTTTTAGTTTTTCTTTTATTAATGCTGGAGAGCATCTTGTAAAGCAGTTTTAGAGTGTGAGTGGAGTTAGTCATGTAAACAGTGGGTCACCAACATAAGTAAGGATTTAATTAAGATCCGTACCATTATACTTGGAAAAAATGCAAGCCAAATCCTGAGATTTTATATTTTTTTGTGTTTTGAGCACCATAAGATATGCTCCAATAACACTAACGCATCCAGTATGCTTGTTCTGTTTCCAGGTTATTTATCAGTTTTCCATTTCCTTTGTGCAGAAATTATCAGAAATTTTCTGATTCATTGAACTACAAAGTAGAGCTACAACATGATGGAGGATTCAGAATTCTTTTGTCTTCTCTGAGAGCTATTCCACTGAACAATATAGAAAATTTTTAATTTACAAAAATCAGAAAGAGTAGAAGAAACTAAAGAATGATGAGAGAAAACTTTCTGTCTTTCTTACTTTTTTCCTTGGAATAAAAATGACATGAAATACACTGATTTAATTTCTTTGTTTGGATTGGAACAGGAAAGTAGAACAGAAATTATACACTGCACAGAATAATTACATTTCTGAAACAATGTTCAGATCTGAATGAATGAATGGACATTTTAACTGAAGTAGCCCTAGCTTTTTGTTTGCATTTCCCATCTCATTTCATTATTTTTTTTTCTTATTTATCACTTTATTATTATTTAGAACAAATTATTATGAATGACAAAATCTGTTTCACTGTGATTAAAAATGGTTTAGACATTTCTGTTCTGCTGCTTTGTTTCTGTTCTGTTGCTTTGAAGTTACTTGATTAGACTATTATCTTCTTCGGAACTGAAAAATTAAATTAGAGCTTTACTCAGTGTTATATTGTTTAATAAGAAATATTCAAGCACTGGCTATTAAATAAGTATGATCCCCAAAGCTTTCCTACTAGATCAACAAAATCACCTCTGAATTGTAGAAGGAAGAAGGACAATGGAAGATAAAAACAGAAGTCTGGAAGGACACAAATTCCTGCCTTTTATCTGTTAGCTGAAAAGACGCAGGACAGCAAACTCTTCCATTTACAAAAGAAGATTGATACAACCAAGATGAAGGAACCACGTGGGAGGAATGATGCATGATCCTGTGATATTGTGAGAGACATAACAGCATTATAGCATTGACTTTGATATCAATTGAAAGTGAATAGGATTAAACAACATTAAGCACCATGAGTTGGGTTATTTTACCCCTTATCAGAAATCAGCCTTGATATGTCCTCAAAAATATTATTACTAACATTCTTAATTAATAGAAATGATGAGACATTATTGAAGCACATGAAAAGGATCTAATTAGCATTAATAAGGTGAAGAGTGGGTGTATGTTGGACTTCATGATGACTATCTATTCTTGAAATATGAATCATGTGGCTGAATTCTTGACTTGGCTTGAGTATACAAGAGTCAACCTTGAGACTCAGCAGTCTTTTAAAGTATATGAATCCATGATAATCATGTCACCTTGCAAAAATCTCTAACAGAAATTCATTTTTTGCCCAAATCAAAGGAACAGCATAAGATGAAATGTCTGAGAATATAAAGAAAAAAGGAACTCATTTTTTGAAAGAATAACAAGAACTATTAAAATATTGGGTCTGTACTTTTCATAGTCATTTTAGAAGTTACAGCGTGGAGTAAAGTAAAAATGCAAAAAGAAATCTGTGCTCTTGAAGTAGATAGAAGTGTTTAGTCAATGAAATAAGTTGTTTATCAGAAGAAAAACATATAAAAAATAATTAAAGTTACATCTTTTTTTCTTATTTTTTTTAATCTACATAGACTAGCTAGTACTATAATTATCTCAGTAAAATTTTTGTATTTTCCTTTTTGACCTAATCATTACCCAGTTGTGTTGTAATGTATACTCATTACTTAAGTATTTTTAAAACCTGTAAGTCTAGACAAGTATGATCACAACAAAATTTTGAAAAGCAAATCCCATTAAATGTAAAGCATGAGTTAATTTCCCAAAAGTGAAAAAATCTGTGAGTGAAACTGTTGAAAAAAGAAATTTAGAAAAATGAACAAATAAAAATAGAAATAAAAAGTGAGATTTTTTGTAATAATTTCTTCAGTAGCTTTGTAGATGAGAACTGCATTACAATAAGCTGGGTCCATCTGGTTTAATCCTCCAGTCATAAAGAGTAGGTGAAGTTTAGGAAATGACAATTTCCTAAGGGGAAAAGCAAAAAAAAAAAAAAAAAAAAAAAAAAAGCAAAAAAAAAAAAAATTCCACAAAAGCAAAAAACAACACAGAAACAAAGAAACAAAAGAACAAAAGCGATCTTTTTTTGTTGTTGTTTATTTCTGGGATACGACCTGCATTCCACAAGTAAATGGTTTAAAGAGTTCTTGGGGACAGTACTGTTTAATTTACATCAATGGAATTCATCTACTGATAATTTCAAGGATGAACAGGGGATACTTACTTAAGAAGTGATAAATGCAAAATTATCATAATTCTTAGGAATTTATTTACAATCCCACCAAATGTCTTTCACTCATATTTTTTCCAAAGTGAAGAGACCTTATAAATTTTCTACATGAAAACTGTTACATCTCACTGATCCTCTATATAGTTATTCTCAGTACACTTCCATTCTCTTCTATTTTTTGTTAGTTTGATAGCAGTACATGTAGTTCAAAAATTTTTTCACGAGAAAGTAACCAATGAAATCATAATATTCTTTGTTTGGTTCTCTACATTATTCCTAATAATAATGGAATATTTTGTCTTCTGACCATGTCAGGTTTTCAAAGACGTATATACAGCAATAATGACATCTCCCTGCTGAGTACTAAGAGATAATTCAGAAATGATATTGTTACATATTGTTGGAATGGTTTATGCTTTCTAGGTTAATACTTTTACAGTTCTCAACAAACCAAACCAGTCGAGAAGCAACAAAAACATGAAATCTGCGAAAGAAGGAGATTTTGCAACAAAACCAAAATCTGTAATATTCTTCTTACGAATTTGAGAGCCAGTCATAAAACTTGAAGAAGGGAGTAGTAGGTAATAATTTATGAGGCATAAATCCTGTCAGTAGAAGCTAATGGCTGCAAATAAATAAATAAATAAATAAATAAATGAAATTCTGTAGTTGAGAATGTATCTAATGTCCTCTGAATAAATAACATTTCAAATCACAAGATAAAGTCAGAAGTTTTTGATAAATATTTTTGATAAATACTTTTGTTCTCTATTAATAATGATAATAATAATAATAAAATAGACCAGAATAAAATGCTGTAACACAATGTAATACTTTCCATTCCATTAGTAACCAAGGAGGCGGTTAAACATCTGTTACCAGAAAGACTGGATAACAATTCACATCTGAATTTTGCACAAAAGAACGTTTTTAATTAGTACCCTGAGACAGAAATAAGTTCCTAATGACATTTTGAAAATGCTTAGGAGCCAAAATCCTTCTTATATTGGAGATAGGTGCCTATGTACTTCAAATCTTATGAGCATCTACCTGCATTTTACACACCTAAATACTTTATAAATGTAATTAAAAAATCTTTTACAACTAATAATTACACCATTAACTCATCCCTTCTGGTGGCTAAATTGAACACCTGCCTTTAATTACGATGACTTGGAAAAGAGAAGCAGCCTGAAGATTACAGGATTGTAGAATAGGAAATGCAGTATTACACAAGTACATTTTGTTTAAATAAAACCATCTTATCAGACAAGTGCCCAATTATCATTTGTATCAGAAAATATTTAATTTCACTCTTATTTGCTTTTGGTAAACATTAATTTCAGCACATGTAATGGGGAAAAGCAATGATCCTGAAAGCAGAAATCTCAGTTAGAGATGATTTAGAAGCTTTCAGAGAATCAAAATTACTTCTCTTCTGATTGAAATGATTTCTGTTGTTTTTTATTATTATTATTATTATTATTATACTTGTAGACTATGGGCAAATGCTCAACAACATCAGCCTGTGTTAATTTGTGAGCAAGATAGCTTAGTAAGAAATGTAGCAAAGAATAGAAACTGATTATAACAAAACAAAGCAATTTAACAGTCCCACACATTGTCTAGATCTGAGCAAAAGGAGCTCTCAGCATTTCTAATGGAGCTTTAATTTTAATTCGTCCTGAGAAGTTTAAATTATATTTATGTTTTTGGAGCCATAAATATTCCTACAGTACAGGTGAGAGCACTACCAACCTGAAGTCACTTCCTCCTTCTATGTAGGCTGGATATATATATACTGTATCATTTGTTACACTGTGCACATTGTTTGTTTGTTTGTTTTAATAAGAATGCACATGAATGACTCTGAAAGCTGCATTCAGTCTAAAGCTTTATGCATTACTGGTGGTTGTGATAAGCTAAAAGAATTTTAGGCTGTATTTGTAAATGGAAAGTAGTTGGTGCTGGGGCTCAAACTTGGCAGTGTAAGCAATCATGGACACAATTATGTTAGTACAGACAAAACAGATTGCAAAATACCTCTGGAGCTGGCCCAGTCCAATTTCCCACTCAGGAAGCACTGGATTATATGTTAAATCGCCTTGCTGAGGGCCTCATCCAGCTGAGTTTTGAAAAGTACTGAGGCTGAAGGCTCTTAAAATTCTCCGGGAATATATTCTTATGATTAATTAAACTGAATACTTTTCTTAATTCTAACCAGAATATTTTGTTTTTATTATTTTTTTTCCCCAGCATGTCTAAACTGTCCTTTTACCATGTTGTAAACTGTCCGTTACCATGTATTTACTGATTTAGGACATGCCACGATAGGTTTCCCAGGTATCGTGCTCTCAGTTGCAACTGACTTCCAAACATCCTTCTTTCTCTTTGGAAATTTTACAATTCCAATAAAATGCAATACTTTATTGTTATTACATACTATTAAAACATATGAAGGAAACATTTTTGCTGTTTCTATTAAAAACAAAACAACAGAATTTCACCTGAGATTGGATATCTTAACTTTGAAATGTTGTGCATTATTAAACTGTGTAAGTTCTTTGGAAGTGTTCAGCTTTGATTCTGTCTCAGCTGTCCCTTAATTTCCCAGTAACTTTTCTCTACATTCAGATGTGGAGTTCTTCCTTTGATTGCTATCACTATTAATCCCCTATTCCTTTCCCTTCTGACTCCTGCCTACAAAGTATGAGATACTGAATTAAAGCTTATAAAATCAGTAGGAAAAAAAATCTTGCAAAGATTTTATATACTTCAATAATTCTCCTCTGCTATGAAAATGAAGAATAATTTACAAAAATAATGTTAAAAGAAAAACAAAATACAAAACCAAGCAAATAAATAAATAAATTGGAACCAAAGGTGAAGCTATTACATTTCACTAGTTGATGTCTTTTTGGTAAATCACCTGATCTGAAAAATAAATAAAATTTAAATCTAATGTTCCACTCATCATTTCAAATCATCAGGACCGAACAATCAACTTAAGCCCAGGTTCTTAAGTGATAAAAACATAGTGGTGAATATTATCATATTTAAATGAGAAAGATTCAAAATCAGGGCAATGGTACCATGTCTCAGGGACACTTCTAGGTAATAAGCTGGATTCTGGTTCACATTTTCCTTCTTTATTTTACTGTGAATTCTAAAGGTGGCATACCTGCCCCGTACAGATACTCCTCAGCATCAGAGCATCCTTGAATGATGAAGTATGATTGAAGAGACATATTTAATTAGTCATTGCCCCAGGAGAGGGAGGATGATTGTCCTCAAACCTCGAAAATTCCAGCTGTCAGATGAAGGAATTATTTGCAACAAGTACTTAGAGTACATAGTAGACAGCTGTTAAAATCTAAATTTACTCCTGAGCTGCATATTAATATGTTTACAACATAAATACTTAGCCCATTCTCTTTATGCAATCTCATCTTTTAGTGATGACCCAGAGAAATGCCACCTGAGCCCAAGGAAATAAATAAGTGAAGGTATTCAGAAAACAAGTTTGGAAGACTGGCAGGAGATCTATTTGTGATATGAAAGCTCACTCCTGTGGAAAATCAGATTTCCTGGGATAAATTCCATTAATCCTTTGGAGTTGAGCGGTAGATTCCTAGGACATATCCTCTACTTTGCACCAGAACAGAATGGTCAAAGGCATGCACAATATATTAACCTTGTTTTATGGTGTTTTTTGTTGTTGTTGTTTTGTTTGTTTCTTTCATTCTTTCTTTTTTCATGAAGTCACTTTGAAATGATCCAACAGATTTCAGTCAGATGAATTAAAGGAAATTAAGAAACTCATGCAAAATTACTTGATCTGCACAAGGTAATGAGCAGTGTAATGACGGCAGCAGAATGAATGTGATGGAAAGTTGCAGTAGAGATACTCTCAAAGAAACGCAAGAAAATTGATAAATATTACAAATCACCCACTTAAAAATATTGTTCTCTCTTCAAAGCAAAGCTGCAGTACAATGTAAAAGAAATTAAAGTCATTACATCTCACTACAAAGAACTCTAAATCATATGGGTTTCATTTCTAAATCCAAACTTCAATAAAAAGAATAATTAATAACTACTCAGAAAATTCTAGTGCAACGTTCCTGAGATATTACAATGATTTAAAGGGTATCATAGGGTCTAGTACAAATTAATGCTCTTTAAATCTTATAGGAAAGAAAGAAAAAGTATGGGAGGTCTAAAAATACTTAAAGTTCTCAATTACATTTTGTTTTTCCCAAAGGGTAATGGTTTTTTTTTTTCCTTTAATTCTTCTTCTCAAAAAAGTATAATACCTTGCAAAATCATTACACTTAAAGCAGTTTTAAAGTTGCTTTGATTTAAGGATGGATTATCACTTCTATTTCTCCATTAGAGGAAGTCCTGAGAATCTAAGTTACGAAGGGCTCAGCATTCTATGAGGTGTCACAGAGAAAGTATTTGGAATGTCAAATAAAAAATATGAGGGAATAAATGCTGAATATGGAAAAAAAAATAGAGCATGGGATAATTCGAAAGACATATTATTTGATAATACTTAAAACAGGATATTAATATACTGGAAGTATTTTATTCTGTCTGGAAAAGTAATGATCTAATACTAAATCTTTTCTTCCTTTCAAATGCAGTGATATATAATTAAATGTAGTGATATAAATCTTATTATTGACAACAACTAATTCATATATGTTCATATTAATTAAATAGGAGATGTTATACTCAGGAATTTACTCCAAAGAATGAATACTAATAGAAGATTAAACAGAGATATGAGGTTGCAGTGAGACTTATAAAGATACAGAAGAGTGAATTTGTGACACTGAAACACAGAACTGAATCATCTAATCTACTGTCCAATTCTTTTTTTTTTTTTTTTTTTAATCTCCCTTGCCATACAGTACATTGATCCTTGTGTTCCCTCCTATCTAAATATTTTGTTGAATTTTTGCCTTATGGAATAACCTCTCTGACAGTCATTCAGTTATAGAGACAATGAAATAATGAAAAAAAAATAATATCAACAGCATGCAAGCACTAAAATTCACAGTGGAAAATTGATTTTTATTATGGGAATACAGCTCACTAAAGTTATTTGAAGCTGGGCTTCAGGAAGAATCTGGGATGTAAGCCCAGATTACAGTGGCATTAACCTTGCTTTTTTGGCTGCATGTCTAAGTCACGTGGCTGAATTATTACACAAAGACAGGACTGAAAGAGACAGTTCTGCTCATGTAATTATAAGCCTTCATAACTTGATTTGGCTTCATCTCAGAAGCAGATGCTTATAGCTAGTAGCTAGTGTTTTTTGTACCATTACTACTTGGACAAGAAAACTGTTCCCCATTCTACTGCTGAAATTACTGCTGAAATGGTACTCTTCTAATTTTGCTATGCCTTCAGGGTCAGAATTTCTGGCAGCTAAGCATTTTTTCAGAGATGCCTTAGAGTATCCTGAAAGGCATCAGAATCTAAACCATTTTTCAGCTCACCCAAAAATTATTTTTACATTATTGTTCCTGCTTTCCTTCTGTCTAGGATCTTATAGATGCTCCTTGTTTTCATTGTATAATGTGAAAGACTTTTGGACTGTGAGAGTTTAACACAGAGATTGTGTTGGGTTCTGAAAACCAAAATACAAAGGGCTGATGTAGTGTGAAATTAGAGTTGTAAGTGATTAACACAATGGAAAGGTTCTGCCCTATAACTCTTAAACGACCTTCAGCTGTGATATGTAAATGTGTAGCAAAGCAGATCAAAGAGAATTTATACTGCTAAAATGGAAAATCGCTTTCACACAGAACACATAAATTATTCAAGCATTGCTTATATCCCTATTTGCCACTCAGCTATCTTGTCATTCATGCCTTAGAAGCTTTCGTTTGTTTTTTTCTTCTGAAAGTGTTGCTCTTTTTCTCCCAGGTAGCAAAGGGAACTTGTATCCTGGATTCTAATACAACATGCCGAATTTCATTTTCTGAAGATTTTTTTAATATGTCATTTAAGTTTAATGTTGTCGTAACTGCGGAAAATACATTTGATTTTGGCTGTTTTAGAAAGGAAAATTGTTTCCTTCTTTCCCTTTCTGTTTGATCCCGGTTCATCAAAGTACATACATACACATCTAATTTTGCACATATGTGTACTCATGCAGACTTTGTTTGCCATGTTTTAAATCTGGTGTGGATGATAGAAAAACTATTCCTGCCTTCTTTTTCTAATGGGGATATGGGCTTGATTTTTGCTAGCAGGTGGATCAGGTATAAACTCCCACAGAAATTCAGCAAGCTTGAAATCATTTTCTGGATCCTGACCTTTTGAGGAGCCTTATGATTCTTGTATGCATGTTAGCTCACAGACCAATGGGTGATATGAAGCATGACAAGCCTATGACATGAGCCCCTGAGTTAGTCCATAACAGACTACAGACCATCCCACAGCACTGAAGACAAGCAAATTCTATTCAAAATCAGAATTTTCTAAAGCAGAATGTCTTCTAGGTGGATGTGTAAGGCTAAACTGCTAGTTTAAAACAGATGCGAACACTGGAATCTCTGCAGAGACTCAAATTCAGATTTCATTGAAATGATCAGCAAAATATCATCTTTAACATGATCAGGATGTGGTCTGAACTGAATATAAACAGTGAAACAGTCTAAGTGGGCTAAATGCACAAAGCATTTAAGTGCATTGTGATTTTAAAAATGCCTTCACTTGTACAGTCATTCTAATTTTATAACGAAATGTGTTCAGTAAAAGCTTGAGTTCAGTTAAACAACAACTAGTTGTTTTTATCACCTTTATATAATAATAATAATCAGGGAAGCAGATAGGAAATTAAAGCCAACATTATAAGAAACCACACAATATCAGCGATTTCTGTGTAGGTATTTCTCTTCATATTTTCTACTAAAAACCTATTATACATAAATAGCAATTGTTCTAGAAGAAGTAAGCAAGTATTGTAAGGATGTGTCTATAAACATTTACTCACAATAAGGAATGTATTCATGTCAAAATTGTGTGCTTCCACAGACAACAGTGTATTATTATAACACAAGAGGAAAACAAAGTTTCCCAAATTTCCCTAAGAAAAAAAGAGAACTGAAAAGAATAATAATAATATTCCCACAAACATGTTGACCAGTCAGTAATGGAGACGCTATCAGGTGGTCTGTGTAAAAACTAACAGGTAAATGTAGATTCACAGTGAAATGCGCTAGAATGGAAGCATTTGGCTAAGCAATAAATAATGTAAAATAGCAATCTGGTGACATACTAATGCTCATAGTCAAATTCAGTTGTGCAGCTTTCAGGTAAAAAGGTATTGTACAGAAGTTTGCTTGCATTGAAAGGAGTCACCATAACATTTGTGATGAATGAAAATTAAACGTAAGAAACCAAGGCAAAATCCTCACAGATGGAAAAGTGCATTGAGTACAAGGAAGCCTAAGGCTCTACAATTTGTCACAGAATAAAAGTTGTTTACTTGCTTTGTCTCTTTATGTGCAGGATACAATAGACTATGAGCATGTCTCTCTCTCCCTAGAGTGCAACAGGTGGGGAAAATCCCTACTCCAAGCACAGCAAGATGAATTTTAGAACTAGACTACCTTTAAGATTCTTTCCAACATTATCAACTTGATTCCATGAAATTAGGGGTCTGTAACATGCCCCCTCCAATTAATTCTCACAACATGGACACCCTCCTCTGTTAATTTGGAAATCACAACATTACAGGTAAATCACTGCAATGGGAGGTGATAAAAAATTGGATTTGTTAGGGTTCTTTTTCATCAGAAACTTCAGGACAGCAATGACACTCAAGCAATTACAGACTTCCTTTTTTTTTTTTTTTTTCCTATAGGCACATGTGGATTTATTCAGATCATGCCACTTAGACCGTTAGCGCTTCAATGAAGTGCTCGAAAAATGGCCCTAAAAATGACAGTCTCCTCACAGTGACAGCACAGGGAGCTTACAAAAGGCAAATTTCTTCTTTACAAGCTAGTTGTCCAATAGATGAGATGAATGTCTAGTTTCCCAACAGAGCTACTATGAAATTAGCAGCACAGTAATTTATGATGTGTTAAATATTCCACCTGATCTAAAGAAGTGCCTGGTTTGAACAAAAATAAAATCACTTAGAAGTTCATAATCAGAATTCCTTCCTTCCATTTTTGGCTGCACTTTAAAAAAAAGACAAAACTTCACTGTGATGGACCAGCAAGAGAATTAAATGTTTGCCTTAGGATTTATAGCTAAGCAGATATTTTCAGAGAAAGCATCATGAAAGTAGATTAATCTTTATGCAAACTGCAGATCAGGGTGTTCCTCAGCCAATTCCCATGCCAAAGAAGTCTTGCAGCCACTATGCCAAACATGAAGTGATGATGCTTTGGCAGCTCTCAGTATGTCTTGTCCAGAACTGAGCTTCTGGCAGTCCAGAGGGAAATATGGGAGCACACCTGCTGAACAGCAGTTCTGAGCATCCCAGGAGGCCACTCAGCCCTCTTCTTCACTCTTTTCTTCCTCCTCCCTTATCTACGATCTTTTATATTCCTCAGTTCATATTTAAAACAGAAGTGTGATAAATAAGACCCCCAATCCTGGTTTTACATAGTTGAAGCTAATGATGCTATTAAAAAAAAATATATTTGCTTCACAGTCTCTTAGCTTTTTGCAGTATGCTAGCTTTCTGCATAAATTTGTAATTTATTCAAAAAAAATTCATTAAAATCTTAGTAATTGGCAAGAAATACATTATCATGAACATTACTGAACTTAAAAACTCTACAACAGAACATGTGGGTGTGAAAAACAAAACTAGCAGATAATTGTTGCAGCCAGACCTTAATATCTGCTTGTAATTCTTCTGACTCTATTAATTCTATCATTTTAGTTCTACTGATATGATTAAAGTTACTTGTACTTTCACTGGGGAATTTGAGAAAAAGGTCAGACCCTAAGTATTTTTTTCTTAATAGAGAATAGAGAGATAATGCAGGTTTTATGGAGTTTTTGGGCTTCTTGGCAGTAGCTACTGATGGATGAAAAATTTTATGCATTGTAAAGGGAGGAGAAACAGGCAAAACAAGGGGATGTATTTCTGCGCAGTCTCGAGCAGGAAGCATAAATGTCTGGTTATTATTTCTTATTTGCTTTCAAATCTTCAACTCAAGTTTAAAGATAATACAGAAAGATTAAGCCTTAGAATTGCCTGCTTCAGATGTTGCAGATGTAAATGCATTTCATTAAAGGAGAATGTGTTGAAATAGGAAAAGTGATCAATATCTCAGCTAATAGACATCAATGAAAACTTTCCTGTTCTGTTCAGTGAAGCCAGCTTTTCAATGAGATATTTCATCTAAAAATCAAGTTGAAACTTTTTTTGTTTTTCTCATGTCTCTGTATTTCAGAGGAAAATGAAGTAAAATGAGTCACTGAAGCTCACTGAACAAAGAAATATTGAAATTCCAGAGGAATATTATTCAGTTATATAGCTGTGGCAGTGAGTGTGAAAAATGGTTTTGGAAATTTCTCTGCCATGTTAACACTGTTATTAGCTGTAGCCCCTAGATGGTGCTGCTACAAACAATTGCACATCAGCAGAACACAGATGCAATTAAACTAGGAAAAAATATTTATCAGTTGTGCTGTACTTTAGATCTCCATTTACCTTGTTCTTTATCTTAATGTCTGTCACTAATGTTTGTTTCTCTTTTCCAATTTATAACTAGCAGAAGTCACAACCGTGAAAATAATATTAAATGATAGTAAATAATATCAAACTTCACACAAGACACGGAATGTTTATACAAGAATAAAACATCTGCATCATCTTACGTCTTTTAGTGTAGTGGTATGATTATGAGACATAACTGACTAAAAGCTCTCATTATACTGTTTTGAAAGGTTGGATTGACCTCATCTAGTTTTCAGGGTGAAATTCAGCTTCATATTTAGATATCACAGAATCACAGATTCATAGAATCGTAGGGGTTGGAAGGGACCTCCAGAAATCATCGAGTCCAACCCCCCTGCCAAAGCAGGTTCCCTACACCAGGTCACACAAGTAGGCATCCAGGCGGGTCTTGAATATCTCCAGGGAAAGAGACTCCACAACCCTCTGGGCAGCCTGTTCCGGTGCTCTGTCGCCCTCGCCGTACATTTGCGTGGAACTTCCAATGCTGCAGCTTATGTCCGTTTCCCCTTGTCCTGTCTCCACTCACCAATGAAAAGAGTCTGGCCTCACCACTCTGCCCTCCACATCTTAGATATTTATGGACCCGGATCAGGTCCTCTCTCAGTCTTCTTTTCTCAAGGCTAAACAAACCCAGTTCACTCAGCCTTTCTTCATAGGAGAGATGCTCCAGGCCCTTCACCATCTTTGTGGCCCTCCGCTGGACTCTTTCCAAAAGATCCCTGTCTTTTTTGTACTGGGGAGCCCAGAACTGGATGCAGCGCTCCAGATTAGGCCAGGGCAGAGTAGAGTGACCTGGCCACGCTCTTTTTAATGCACCCCAGAATGTCATTGGCCTTTTTGGGCACAAGGGCACACTGCTGGCTCATGGCCAACCTGTTGTCCACCACGACATCCAGGTCCCTCTCTGCAGAGCTCCTCTCCAGCAGAATTCTGTTCAACAGCTTCTTGAGCTGCTTAATGAGCTGCAGCTTGAACTATATGAACTTGCCTTTCATCTAGTGCATCTGTGGGGTGCAAATCTTCTTTATTATATTAATGAGTCCCATCAGCAAACTGTATAGACAGCTGAATTTTGATCCTGATGTTCGGCTTGATGAATTCCACATGTACTTTGATGACAATGAGGAATTGTAACCAATGCTGGAAAATCAATGGCAAAAGACAGCAATAATATGCTTATGCCTATCTTAGCAACTAAGTCCTCAATACTTCATGGAAACATAATATGCATCAATATAAAGCTAACAGCTCTGATTCTCTAACTGCTTTCTCACCTCCTAAACCATAACAACCATGCTCAAGAGACCTGATGACCTGAAAACCCAGCTATTAATTTTGCTTGTAACAAATTGGAAAGGGAATAGCATGAAAAGATGCCAAACTATAAATGTGTTCCCTGTAGAACAGTGTAGAATAGCATGTTGTCAATATCACAGAAAGGTAAAGAATATATACATCATTGCACTACAGCAGGTAACTTCTTTTCCATAGTTGCTCATAACGTTTTATGGATTGGGCAACAAATACAGTTTCTATATGGAGTATAATAGAATTTGCCTATAATCATTGTTCTCTGCTGAAAGTGAACCTCAGAAAGAGAGCTGAGCTGAATTCTTCAGTAGGAGATGACAAATATATGTTTATGTTTATCCTAGTAAACAGTGTTATCTAACGTTGTCCTTGCACATTGTAAGCTTGCATCAGAAAAAGAAACTCAGAATAAGTCCAAGTGGTAATGCATTGGTCTGTGCATTATTCACCTGCATATAGTGAGTGAAAAACAAATGGAAATCATTTTCCTTTCTCAGCTATGTGTGTTTAAAGCCATATTGCCTATGCATCCTTACACAAGGTTTTGAAAAATATATATATTCTGAAATTGCAGCAACATAAGGCTTCAGACCCACCACTCACAGGATCTTTATTTTATACTATTGTGTAAGAATACCAGAGGCTGTAAGTCCTAGTTGTCATCAGAGACTTAGAATACCTGACAGATTTCCTTGTTCTTTCTCCAGTGACAATCTGACGTTTTGGAATTTTGTTCTGATCTGAGTGTAGGTGAATGAGTAGCTCATGTGTAAGTCCTGAGACAAGACTGAAAAGCAAAGAGCAAAGGGCAGTAATAATAGCAGATGTGAGCCTCCTGCCTCCAGTCTATAAATGCATAAAGCTGTCTGAGGATGAGCAGGTGACATGCCTTTTATATAAAATACAAAACTGTAGCAGTATCTGAAAAGATAACTCAATTTCCTTTGAATTGATTGAAAAGACAGAAATAAAAGCTTCAATTTAAGTAACATCAGAAAGCACAGATTATTTTGTTTTATTTTATTTTATTTTTTACGTAAATCATATTAAAAGAAAGAGAAATATCAAGAGTGATTTGTACTGTAGATCTGAGCAGTCTGAACACATCGTATGAAATGATGAAATATAAGGGATATCAAGTGTCAATATGAGGTAAAGAGGTAAAGTGTCTAAGATATCTAAACAAACACCATGTTTTTATAGTTAGAATAGAACTAATATAAGTCCAATTTCTATCAAACCTATCCATATAATAAGGACCCCTATGAAAGAAAAAGAAGTGATATTTAAAGGTATGTAAGATTACACTATTCTTTTGTACATTTTGATTTAATTTCCATAACTTTAGGAATTTCTGCCTTTGTTTGTTCCTTCTTCAGGTACAAAACCTGAAGATTCATGTAGAATACTGAAGTGAAAAACAAGAGAATTTAAATAAAAGTGACAGGGACATGACAAATTTCAAAGACATCGCAGGATATTTCATATAGCACCTAGACAAACACTTACAAAGTATTTCCTAAAGGGTAAATCATTTCCAGTTCCTTCTATCATGATGACTATAATGTCCAAATGAAGGTCATACAAGTTGAGCAAAGGGCAAAGCATGACAAATATTTCTTTGCAATGTGATGGGTAAAATAGGTCAGAAATGTTTTCCATCTATTGTGGGAGATTAGATACATAAGAAAAGATACACAGCTGATCATGTACTTTCCGATGAGATAGACTCATAGAATTATAGAATATCCTGAATTGGAAGGGTCCCTCACGAACCACTGAGTCCAATTCCTGGCTCCACATAAGACTACACAAAATTCAAACCCTGTTTCTGAAAGCGGTGTCCAAATGTTCTCTGAGCACCAGCAGCTCGAGGCTGTGCCAATTGCTCTAGGCAGCCTGCTCCATGCCCACCACCCTTTGGGACAGAACTTTTTCTTCACACTCACCCAACCCTCCCCTGGCACATCTGCACACCATTGCTTTGGGTCCTGTCACAGTCACCAGAGAGCAGAGATCAATATTGCCCCTCTTCTAATTGTTGCAGGCTGCCATGAGGCCTCCCCTTAGTTCTGTCTTCTTTGAACAAACCAAGAGACATCAGTCAGTCTTCATGTACCTTGAACTTCAGACCCTTTTCTATCTTCATAGCCCTCCTTTGGATGCTCTCTGACAGTTTTATGTCTTACATTGTGAAGCCCAAACCTGCATACAGTGCTCAAGGTGAGGCAGCAGAGCAAGATGATCCCTGACTAGCAAGGCTGTGACTTGCCAGTGTTATATTTCCTTAGGGAAGCTGTCTCCAAAATCAGGCATACCGTTTCTTGGCATTGACTCCTGGTGCAGGATGATTCAAAAGCTAGAGCAACCCAGAGACAGAGTCACAGCAAGAGAATAATCTGCACTGACTGTAGATCTAACAGCTGCCCTCAGTAACATTTAGCACTTCCACCATACATCCAAAAAAGCTCATTATTATTGCTGTCGCTTTGAGGTAACAGCACCTTATACAGAGAAAACTCAGCAGTGATCCCAGTTAATACACACTGATGCAGAGATGAAGGTAATTCCTCCTTTACTGTCTACCTTGAGAAGTTAAAACACAGGGCAGAGTGCTGCTGACTGTCCTTTAATCCCTAATACTCAGCATTAGATGTGCCATGCACAAAGCACAGATGAGTACTGCACTCCCACGGTATGAAATCTGCAGGCACAAGGAAAAGGCTTGACCACAATCAGACAGTGGCTTTTGCCTCTGGAGCTCTTCATGTTTTGTCGGCACTGTACATGCTATAAAGCATGCTCTCACATTGAGGTTAACCTGATTACACTCCAGCAATAACGCTACATCTGTTGGCTATGCTGCTGAGAGGCTGCTGCGTGGCTGAAATACAGCACAAGGTCAGAGATCTGCCTTTCCTTGTATTTTGGCTTCAGCTAGAGCCAGCAGTGAATGTCAGAGAAGAGAAGCAAGTCTGTTACAGAGATTCATTGTCCCTTTCTTTCAAATCCTGGGAATCAAGAAGTTTTAGGATTTCTTGGTAAGAAGTAAGGCCAGCTGTAAAGATAACTGACAGTTTGAGATGCATTTTATCTCCTATGTCTCCTGCAAAAATTATAGCTAATGTTAGTAATGTGATAGAATAAAATGTATGTCCATCTCCCACCATTATGAAGCCTGTTTTCTCATATTCCTTCTGAAGACTACACTGTGCCTTTGACTCATAATCAGTGACTGGAAAAAGGATGTTACACAGTTGTTCAGTCACTCTAGAAGGGCAGAGTGTTTGTGAACGTGTGCAAGAAAAACAAGCAAATTTGCAGAATGGGGCTATGCACTGAAAGGCTGTGACAGTCAGCTACGAACATCTCAGAGCTGAGCACTGCACATCACCCCACATCGTATAATACCAATCAGACAAAACTTTGTGTCCACTATCATATTTCCTTCATCTTTAAAGGGATTATTAAGATGTTGTTCTACCTTCCTGATCTGCTCAGTTGTCAATTTGAAGATAACTTCTATGAATAATAGCTCTGGCATTTTAGAATCTGTATACTTAGCCTCCACGATACAGCTAATCAAAGCCTTCAGATGCTTAGAAAGAGGCTAATGAGATTTGGTGTTCTACAAAAACAAAACAAAACAAAACAAAACAAAAAAGCAGTCTCAGAGCAGCATTCAGCTCCTTTCATACAAACCCCACCTGAACTAATGTGAGACACTATGCTTGTTCCGATGTGAGATGTCAATTCTGTGTATGGAAATATATGGCACTGGCATTCGAAGACAGGACCTTGCTTTCACCACAGCATACAGGAAGGATTAGTGTTGAAGTTTTCACATATTCATAAAATGAAACCAAACAGGCTGTCTAGGGGGTTGTGGAGTCTCCTTCTCTGGAGATATTCAAGGCCCATCTTGACACCTACCTGTGCAACCTTGTTTAGGGAGCCTGCTTTGCAGCGGGGTTGGACTCAATGATCTCTAGATGTGCCTTCCAGCCCCCACAATTGTGTGATTCTGTGATTGTAGAGTACAAAGGAAAATGCATTAGGTGGTAAAAATTTTAAGTACAGACACTTGCACATTCTGCTGCAAAATATGATTAGTTTGTGCAAAATGAATAGATTAATAAATACATACTGTTTTCAACCATAGTTAGAAATTCAGTTTTCTTAAGGATTATACAATTTACAGGCTTCAGGGCTCTGGGTTTAAGAAGACAACTTTTTTCTCTTCTGTCTAGACATTCTACTTCATTAATACCTTGCAACATGTTGAAGGATATCACTATTACTGCACATCCTTCTGCCAATCTCGATGAGAATATATGAAGACCCTAAACCACTGAGATGGGAACACTAGAGCTCAGATGGAAACGTGACACTGAAAAGGAAATAATTATGGAAAATTAAATATGACTCCAAAAATAGAATGTTAAATATTGTTAATATAAAACTGGACTTGTAGGAAAACCATATCCATTTCTTGTGTTCAATGTATTCTACTGAAGAGTACTATGGTACAAAAGAAAAATGAAAATGCATGCAGGAGGCACAATATGGCACTAGATTGACCTTTATATTGGTTTCTGCCTATTAGTAAAATCTAATCTAGAGTAATACAGTGAGTAATATAATGAATATTTTAAAAAATCATTAAACCTCAGCAATTAAAAAGTTTTCATAAAATATTACACTAATCTCATGGCATATTGAATGACCCAAATTAAACCTGTAGCTGCTTTAAATGGTTCAGTGCTAACAAACACCAGTGGAAAACTTGGTAGATTCTAAGCAGCTGAAAACAGCTCTAGTTTCTATAAATTGTCAGCAAATAATGCTAAAACAATATTTAATGTGCAATAACTTTATTTTCACTAGCTTTTAAAATCAACTTGAATGCTCATTAGGGAACCTAAACAAATATGTGTTAATAGGAGAGTCACATTTTCAGTCAATATCACAACTATTAGCACACGTCACTGATACAAATCTATTTGTTAAGCTATACTTCTGAAAGAGCATGTAACTATAATAGCAGTAAGTCTTCTTGTTTATGATCATCTTGTTGGTGATTACAAAGGAAGGAGGGTACAGACCATGTCTTCGTAGTGTTATTTTGGAATTTCTCATTTTATTCTGAAAATTAGAATATCTCAGGCTTATGTATTTAAAGATAGCATTTTTTAGCATTTTTTTTAGTCCAGCAAATACATTCTGAAAGTAGCTGATAGTACAAATTTAATATAAACAGCCATACTTAACTTCATTTTCTGTGCCAATGGACTCACAGAAGAGCTAACCTCAATTTAGGCTGTAAGCTCCTAAAACAATACTAAAGACAGTCAAATCCCTAGCTCTGAATGCCCATTACTGAAGTGAAATTGCTAGATTTCAAATGAGCCTTTATCTTACATAACTTCAAGAAGGTGTATAAGAAGATATATTTTTGAAATTCTCTAACTTTCAATTCCCAACCACAAACATTTAAAGTAATATTTTAAATAAAAAAATATCTTCTGGTGTGAAATATAAAGTATATCTTTGAAATAAAAGACCTCTTAATTCTTTGTCAGGATTCATATGAATCTGAAATAAAAATATGCAAATATACTATTGATTATACATCCATAATGATATATCCACAATTAATGGATACATTAATCATCATCTGTATCAGGACCCTGAGACCTCTACTTAGACTTAATTGCCCTGACCAAACTCAACTGGAGCCTTCATTTACTCTCTGTGTACAGGAGTCCTAATCTCTTTCTGATCTATACTCAAGGTGTACCTAAATTACCCTACTTACCCTCCCTAAGTTCACTGGACAGCACAGAGGTGCATAAAAAAAAGGAAAGAGAAGGAAAGAGAAGGGGGAAAGAAGAAAAGAAAAAAAGGAGAAAATAAATAAAAAATAAAAAAAAAAAAAAAAAAAAAAAAAGGAAAAAGGGAAAGTAAGCAAGGGGGAAAAACGGAAATAAGTTAAAAAAATTATAAAAGAAGAAAATCTAAAATTAATCAGTTTTGTCTATGTGATTTTCTGTAATGTACACTGGAAAGCTATAATTCTCACATCCAGACATTTTTATATTATCTTATTAGGTCAGGGACAAGAAATGTGGTTTCTTGTGTACTAATTACATTCCAAACCCTGCAAAGATTTTCCAGTCCTCCAAAGCCAGTTTTTATAAACTGTGAAATGAGCAAACTTGCCCTAGTAAGGGGTTAGGAAGTGAACATTAATAACAATCTTCCCAGTAGGAACAAAAAAAGAATATGGAGACTTAAAACTCAGTTATTTGAGTCCTAAATGATTTCAAGTCCATTAGAACCATTTCTTGTTGAGTCTGGGAACTCATAACTTGTCTTTGCACACCATAACTGAGTCAAGGATTTGTTGAGTTTGTCCAGCAAGATCAGCTTTCTGGTAAAAATCCAAAAATCCTTTATTTTCCTTTCCCCCCACCCACCCCCCAAACGATGTTGCATAAAGCAAACCAGGACTCTCCTTTTGCCACCCAGGCTTCTAGATTCACTTATGCACCTCACTGCACTGACATTCTTGTGGGAGAACAGATAATACAAGAGTGGTGTGTTTACTTATGTGCTTCATCTGGGAATATTATATGACAAGTGGAAGAAATGCTTCCCCCTGCTACATGCCCTCTGCTGAAGCAGTCTGTTTAGTGTGTCAACTCAATAAGGAATAGCAAGCAATATTTACTGCATTTTTATTCTGCTTGAGCATTTCTTGCTCTTACAGTGCGCTAACTACAATTCGTGACTTAATGCTACTGCTTAACTTGGAATTCCATCTCAATTCTATCTGGAATTATTCATGTGTCCCAGTCCACAGTGGCTTAGGGCTTTGTCTCATACTCTATCTGGTCTTTGGATGGAGGGTGAATGTAATATCAGCTTAAATCTTGGAATTGATTAGAAGGAGAGTTCCGTTATATTTAACTTCATCTGCTTGTGTGCCATTCTGCAGCTAGAAAGCAGCTTTATGTTTTTGTTTTTAATAAACAAGAGTTGCTTAAGTTTACTAGTGCAATAATGTGCACACCCACTAAACACTGATATTTGATTCGTAATTTGAGCATGTGGTTATATCTTTTTATTTATAAAATAAAAATATCTCAGTTCTATAGACTTACATACATCTACTGTTCAGACTGTTAGCAGAACAAAACAATATCTCCATTAAAGACAAAAAGCCAAAGGAGAAAGAAAGAAAACAATAAGCAAGTTAGTTGTCTTTTCTAAGACACTTCTCTGTATCCAACCATTTTAGAACGCTTCCATAGGCAAAGTCCACAGGGAGCTCTAGATTATCGAGAGAGCTTACATGGAGAAACAAGATAATTTAACAAGATTTGAATCATCCTTGTGCTTACAGGGAGGAAGGAAAGGATAGAAAACCTTTTAAGCAACTTGTTCTTACTGGCTTTCTGCTTCAGTAATGTACGTGCTTGGTGGTTACAAGCATCCTTAACATCTGTAATATAAAGGGAGAAGTGTCAGCATGTTTTTGTTTGATTCGTTTCAGTATGTTTGTTGTTGGTTGGTTTTGTTATTGTTTGTTTGCTTTGACTCCACACAAATATTATTAAATGGATGAAAAATTTATCCGTACGGCTTTCGGCCCTTTCATTAATTCATAGTATCTCCAGGGACTAACAGACTAACAGTGGCCATATTTCTGCACACCACACATACAAATGTTTTCTCAAGAGTCCTTTTCCTTCAGTGACTCTACTTATAAAGAATAAATAAAGCCAGTCAGTGATGTGCATTATCAATTAATATCCTCTGTGTCTTTTTGCAAGCTAACCATTTGGTCGGGATAGATGAACCTCATGACCTTACATTCAATCACAGTTTAGAACATTCAGACCCATTCCACCCCCTGCCCTCTTCCCTTCCAATGTACACAGCACTTCTAAAAGCAAACATGTCAGAGAAATCTTTCTTTTCTCAGGGACAAATGCCATCTCAGAGGTTCAGAAGGGCTGGAAACAGCAATCAGCATTTGGCTTTCATGAACCCCTGGAGAGCCATTTCTGTCACACATGAAATGTACAATCTCTGGGCTAGTGTTAGTGCAGTCTTTGTCAAGGCAACAAATCTATTGCATCAATGTAGGACAACCAGCATGGGTATTCTCCCTGGAAGTTCAATTTTAATCCTCTGTTGGTAAAAATCAGTGTAATTTTTCTGACTTCAGTGAAGCTATTCCTGCTGACAGCTGCTGAGCTTCTGGACAGCAGTTTCTAGTTGCTTGATTTTATGGCAATTTCTGAATCAGAGTGGTGCACATCATACAGTCCCAGACTGCGGTAAATCTTCAAGTAAATCTACATAGCTTATGGAAAAACAAGGATTTTGCAGTGAATGTTGTTATCCTGCAGATATCTATAGGAACACAATGCAGTTATCTCCCTAGGTAGCCATTTGATATAGTTACAAAGTAATACACCCTAGAAATATTTTTTTATCTGTCATATTTATAGCAATTATGTCAAATAGTGAATTCAAATAATTTGGGTTGATTACTGCTGATTTGTGAAAACACACAGTTTGACGTATTTGCAAGTTTCAATTACTGTATGTGGAATATAATTATGTGAAGTACAAAGCTTGAGGGGAAGTTGTATTTGCTAAATATACCTTGTCTGAAATGCAATGAACCCTACTTTTTTTTCCCCTAAAGTCTGAAAATATCATAAATTCTGTTCATAACTAATCATATTGGAGTTTTCTTTTTTAAAATCTGGGTAGACTGGGTGGAAAGAGACAATGAAAACCATCACAATATCAGCAACTTGTCTGGTACATGAAAAATGTAAGTTGAATATTATTTTAATTATGTTTTATATTTTTCAGGCCATTGTGAACGATTCCTGTCTTTCCACTTACTGTTTTTTGTCAGAAGGCTTTTCAGTACAATACCTTTTTTTTTTTTTTTTTTTTTCAATGAAAGTATTTTTAACAAGAAATTTGACAGAGGTAAATTATCATCCGATTTGTTTGTTTGGTTTTTTATTATTATTATTTTTTTTTTCAGGGGGTATTTTCTTAAAGTACTGTTGCACTTTTAGTTAATAGTCCGTAAAGAATGAAGGACCCAGAGACTACCTGATCATCAGGTCCTACCACTGGTGATTGTAGGAAACTGCTTGTCATGGGGAACTGTCAATTAAAATTTATGTTTCCATTTAAATATATTGTCACAGTTGTTAAATCTGGTTAACTTGAAAGCAGCTATGCATTGCATTCAAGCCTCATCAAAATTAACAAACAAACAAACAAGCAAACAAAAACCACAAGAAGAACAGATTGACATTAAAATCCATCTTACGTATGTTGCTGTGCTAACCCCAAATAACCCTAAAATCCTTCTGTTCATATTTACTCAAATTCTTGGCTTGGGAAACTTCCAGTCCCTCTGATGTCTATTTTCCTTGATGATGAAGCTGCATCCTTATCAAGTATGTAATGCATGTCTGCTTATTTTATTTTTGACAAATTGTGCAGATAACATGAAGACATAAATATTTCCTTAAATAATTGCAGATCCTTTCTTCTTCATTTATCAAAACAGTTCCAATTATAAACACTAAAATTTCCTTTTTCTGAGCTGAAAAATATGTTTTTGTCAGATTTGACAATGATTTTACTTGAATTTTTGCTTTTATGGACCAGGAAAACCCTTTTTTTATAATCTAAGTAAAAAGGTCTTTTGCACCACAGTGGGAAAATTTATTTCTGATTTGTCTGAAATAAGCAGACTAAATAAGGAAAAGACTTAAAAACAAAAATTGTACCCTCTTTTCTCTACTCAGTGATAATTTTGCTGTTATTCAATGTCTCACCTTCCTATAGACCTTCATGACTAAACATTCTACCACTGTGTTGGCTGCTATGCACTCATTAAAGTTATTATAAGCGACATTTCATTTTCTTACTTACCCAGTATAATTCTGAAAGAATGTTGAACTCGTGTTCTGCTTGCATGAGTATTATGTTTTGAAAAAGATCTTCATAATTAAAGATCAAAAACAAATGAAATCAATAATTATACCTGTTAGCTGCAAGAGCCTTTGAATAAGATGAAAAATATGCCTAACAGTTATTGTTTCAGATATTGCCCATTTTGTTATACAGCAGCTTTGATTATTGTCATCACTTTTAAACTATTTGTATGAATTTCTAGAAGAACTTTATATAAACAATAATATATTTCCTTCAGTGAAGATATGAACAAGGCTTGCATATAAATATGAATGCATTACTTTGTTTTGGTAGTTGGAAATTACACACCTGTAGAACAATCTGGTCCTAATAAATGGTCATACTGCTCCATCCTGCAGATAATGATCTAGATACATGTCATTCAAAATAGCCTTCTCATGTATTTTTCCTTCATTTAAATTGCTGAACAATTAGTCAAAATGAATATGAAAATTGTGGGCATATTTGTCTGGGTTTCTAAAAAAAAGCTGAAGAAAATTTATATAATTGATATTGAAAGCACTGGCTGTATCTTGCCACAAATATATGCATTTATATTGGCCACAAATATATGTTTGTCTCAAACATGCCAGGTATTGTTGTCAAAGAAAGGATACAAAAATAAACATGGAGATATACAAATAAATCAGTGGTACAGGAAAAATAATGAATGTTCTCCGCTATGGGGCTTTTTGTTGCAAGAGCAACAACAAAAGAGAAAGTCAGAAAATTAGGAGTTTCTAGGGTATGATTACCTAGGCAGAGATCAGTGATGCTCGTGATTTTCTATTGAAGACTTCTTGAAGTCTGCTGAACCTAAAGCTATGTTCTGTCTGGTTTTCCCCTCCAAATATTGTTAGATATGCATTACAGATGTGTTCTTTATCCTACTCTCTAATGCAACACGAACACCAAGTTTGTTCAGAAAATAAAGTTATTTATTTGCCTTGGGAAAGTCTTGGCTTCCTGACTGAGTGAAAATAGCTGCAGCTCACCACACTGTCGACCAACGTCAATAATCACAGCAGCAAGACTCTTCGGGCAACGAGTCTCAGATAAAGAAGTGTTTTTATCTCAGGTCTTCCACTAGGGATCTATGAGTTACTTCAATCAAAACACATCGGTTATAGACCTACATACTGTATACATATGTGAATAACAACTCAGATCAGGTTAATTAAGATAATCTACTACTATACATTCCTTTGTTAGAAAATAACTAGTCTTTTTCACAGCACTGGCACATAAAAGTGATTCATCTGCATGTGTGCTCATGTAATAAATTCTTACATATATTAAATGTGTTGTCAGAAGTCTTCCTTTTCCTTTACACAAGATCTTTCTCATGTTCCATGGACACAGAACTTAAATAATTTGCCCTTCTCTCTTGTCTTGAGTTCATTACTAACACATAAATAGTCTGAACCCCCTTGTAATGTATGCACTTCATTTCATCTGATTATTGTATTTCATGGCAGTTGGTATGGAACAACAGCATTAAGTATTATACTAGCAGGATAATATTTTGTCTTTTACTGTAAAAGATTTAATAAATTAACAGCAACATCAAATATTATGCCAACTTAATTTTAATTAATAAAAATTGTATTATAATTAATGTTAGTGGCATAAATCATTTAATGACTTAAACATTATGGATCAGTGCAACAAAAATAAATAGAGGCACTAAGAAATATTTTAAAGGTTTAATAAGATGTAAAACTTTTCACATATATTTAATACATTTATATTTAACTTCTGAGAAGAAAAAGCTCTACTGCCATAGGAGAACTAAGATGTGTAAATGAAAGGAGTGATAAATCATCTTGTCTGCATCACTGGATCCATGAATTAGAGATTGGCTTTCAAGTGACTTCTGTTCAGCAAATGAAGTGTCAATAAATATTTCCATTAAAATTATATAAAAGTAAGGCTACATATTGAAATAATTAATAACTTACATTGAGTTTAAAGGATAATTAGCACTATGAATTTGCACTATGGACTTTACAGCATACCCATGAATCACCCTGTTAAGCCTAAATTCATTTTATTTAATTTAATACAGCTCAGGTGTCCAAGCTTGGAGTCCAGTTACAAACTGTACAGAGAGTTGTCTTTTCTATTTTTTGAGAACAGAGACATGACAGTTCTAAGCAATCCTAGTAAAAGATGTGAATCTCCTACAGATTGACAGAAAACTATGATGAATATGATATACTGAGTGAGGTAGCTAGTTTCTTTGCTCCCACAAGACAGTTCAAAGGGAGACATTGTTCAATTAATGCAAAATAATATAATGACAAGTACAGGATATCAACGAAGAAAAAAAAAGAAGTTAAGCACTTGAAAGTGATACTTAAAGTGATAATATTTATCATGATATAAAGCTAACTACTAAATAATAAAGAGAGCAATTCAAGTGAAGAATAGAAGGGAAAGTTCCAACTACTTTTTCAAAGTATGGCTGCTCCACTTTAGTAATCAATTTTTCTGCTAAATCTGCTTGTTGAATGCTGTTGTTAACATTGTCTCAAACCTTCACTGTGCCCTGTGTTTAAAAGATTACTGTAGCAGATCAGCTAGCCTCTGAAACCTCAGTACAGGGTCTTGTCCTAATGTGTTCCAGTCTAAGAATTAGGCTTGAAAAAAAGGAATAAGTTAGTACTCCACTTCTTGCATGGATTAAATATAAATGGGAATATAGGAGGTCTGGCCCCACTTAAACATAAGCAACTTTCCCATGTTGTATGTGTTAGAACACCTTCTTAGTCATGCACTTTTAACCCAGCCACGATACAGATGCTCTGTCCAACATAAGTTTGGAACACTATTTGATTAGAAATATATTGATGAAATTCTAAAGACTTTGTCTCCTTGTTTTAAACAAAGAAAGAAAGAAAGAAAGAAATGCTTCTTCACAGAAAGCAATGTTTAGGCACTGAAATGCTGATCCGAGATTCTACACAGATTTTACCTCTGGTTCCCAAATAAGCTCAGCTCATAATCAGTGTCTTATTAGAAAGCTTTGAGAAATAACATGGCTTTTCAATCTGCCTACAATGTCAAAAAATGCCAGAAGGATTTAATAAAAGTACACGTGCCTCTTTTTTTTTTTTTTTTTTTTTTTTTTTTTTTCTTATACAATGTTAACAGTTTGATGAGAATATCAATTAAACATGACTGTGTAGTTAAGATTTCCATTTCCAAATGCAGCTGCAGCAAGTAACTGGACTACTAATCAAAGCAGTGTTATAATTTAGCACTGATGAGGAAAGCAGTAGCCGTCAGAAGGAAATGACAGAAAGGAGGCAGCTGCTTTCATATCATTTTAGTGTCCATTTCTTTAATGAGCCTGAGGACTCATAGTCCCTGCTGACTACTCATTAGTTAATGGGATTTATGAGAAGAGAACAGCTATCAGCATGCAAACAAGCACAGAACAGGTGACGACAGATTTCTATTTGCACAGAATGAACATACTGAGGAAAGGAAGCTTTTCAATAAAGTAAATTATCTGAAAGGGATATTTAACAAAAAGCTAAGTACTCAGTTCATGAACTGGGCAGCACTGAAGTGTGGCTTAGACCTTAACTGAGATGTGTTATTAAACCTGACTTCTGAAATATCTGCAGTCAGACCAGAAAGAAAGTTAAATGCAACCTGGGGGATTCAGCAGATGGATCTTTCCCATTCTTTGTGAATGCCCTGACTTGACGTTTTTCCCCAGCTAGGCTGTATTAACAAACAATCAGATCCTTCAAAGAAGCGTTATCACCTTCCTCTCTGGAACCTCAAAGTTATTTCAGTGATTTGCCCTCTGCTTGGGAAATCTGAGATGTCTTGAGTGAGTTTTGCAAGGCCAACTCTTTCCTGACCAGTAAGACCTCAGGGTACAGGGCATATTGTGTCAAAACCAACCTGCAGAGATTAATAAAGAGAAGACAATATCACAGCACAGGGCATCAGACACCTTTTGTGAGCCTGGAGACCCTTTACATATGTATGGCATTGTGGGGTGGCTGTGATTACATAGTTGGTTGTAGTCTCATGGCGTTTGTTCACAAAGGGATTCTGTGAGCTTCTTTGCATGACTTGAATTCATGTAATATTAAACACTCTTGGGCCAGATTTCAATTCTTTCTTTTGTTCCAATCAGAAAGTATAAAGCAGCTGGGTTTAGACTACGTAGTACTGAAGAAAACTCTAGATAATGCTCATTCTGTCCCATTCTTATGGGAGGCATTTTGTGTAGGACGTGTGAGCAACATAGCGGAGCTCAGTTCTGCAAGTGCAAGCTCCTTATAGACTTAATGTTAGCAACATATGTCAGAGCAGCCATTAGTCCACTGTAAACAGGATGGGCTGAGGTGGCAAAGACTGGACATGTAAGATAAACAGCCATAAAATCTCTACACAATATCCCATCGTGTTTTGGGGGCTTATGTTAGAAATGGCATAATGAAAATCATACTTGTACAATATGCTACTCTTAGAAGTCTGTTCCACAAAATCTTGCAGCTAAGATTTCATTCTTAGCACTGCATACCCCATACAAACTCCTCTGCATATGTTCTCAAGATTGCTATAGCACATGTTTTTTCTACTAAAATTTTTAAATGTCAGAGATATTACACATTTCTCTCAATGGCTCTTCCATCGGGTAAGTGATGGAGAAACAAACACAAGCAAGGAGCGGAGCATTTTTATCCAAAGTAAAAGGCAGTGAAAATATGAGATATATCTAGCATAAATCATGAAAAAAAAAAAAAAGACAACAAATATGACAAAATGTGGAATATAGAAAACAGCCCTCCCCTTAAATGATATCTCATCAAATGTGTATTATTTCAGAGTGAAGGAGTTAGATTTCAATAACATCTTTGAGGCTTGGCTAAACAGGGATAAGGGACATGTAATAAATCAATACAAGTCCTATAAAGGCATATGACATTAGGTTTAAATCTGTCCATTAAATATTCTTAATTTTGGTGTACCACTCACATCTCTGCAATTTTTTTAAAAAAGAAGTTTCATGAGTCCCATGTAATGTAAATTTCTAGATTCTAAGACTTTTAAAAACTTTAAAAAAAATGAAAAAAAGAAAAAGGTGAAGTTAAAAAAAGTGTATTTTAGAACTCTGTCTTCATCTTTAAGCCAGTCGTTAGATCTGTGTCTGATTCCTTTTGAATTGAAACAGGAATTTGCTTGACACCTCTTTCTGATTTCCTGGGAATGTCAGTGACAGTTTTCTGTGGTGTGAAGTTGTGCAGTATCTTCTGCCTGAGTAAAATGCACTCATTGGCTCTATTCTGTTTCAAGAATCTGAGATAATTTCTCTACAAATGTGAAAGTAAATTATAATAGTGCCCTCCTTGCTACATCGATGAAGAATTGCATGTAGGGAATGGAAGTGTGCCTTACTTCTCTGCTAAATATTATTTCACAGTATTCTCTGATAAAATGTAGCTTACTTAAACCAGCCATTTCTTCAATGGAAATAAACTGTAATACCCCTTGAGACTGAACCACTTGCTGCTAATTGCAAACATACATTCAGATTGGAACTTTGCCCTCTGCACTTCAGCGAACAATGTTGAAAAATACTATAGTTTATTTATTTTCATGAATAGCAGTATGTCATCTTTAATCAAGACACCAATGAATATATCACACAAATGAATTCATATAACTTGCAAATTAGCTGACACGAGTGTTACAGCAGTGGTATCTCTGAGAAAAAAAAAACAAACAAGAAATTGAATACAAGTGGATTGCCCAGTACAGCACATATCAGACCTGGTGCCTGGTTACCAAATTCTTAGAAAAACTTTCCCACACTGAGATGGCAAAACTAGAACTTCATCAGAGTGATGATTTCTAAAGTCGACAACAAACAAATTTCTGCACAGTTCAAAGGATTTGGCCACTCAAGATTAAAACAAAAAAATATGTCAAGGTTATTAGAGAAAAATGAATTTTTTTAATGGGAAGAAGAAAAAAAAGAAATGAAATAACAACACTTCACTTTCAATCTTTACCATTAAAATAACGAGCTGAGTATCTCTTTTGTATGTACATGGCCTGACTGTGATGGACACCTCCAGTCCTGGTCAAGACAATAGGGATGGAGCCTTGTCCTTCCCTCTACCACACTTAGTGAGTGTGTAGAGTAAAAATACCCTAAGCCTTCTTTAGGAGCCACGATGAACCTAATGATTACTATGACTTCCAAGACCAGGTCAACAATTTACACTCTGCACTCAAAGCATAAAATTAATTGCTCTATTCATTCCTTTCATGTTACAGTACTTTTTTGCTCTGACAAAATCAGCTTCTCTCACACAGTAAAGTCTCAAGCACCAACCCTAAAACATAAATCCTTAATTGACTTTACACTCACTGGTGACAGGAATTTCTTAAAAAATATACTTAGTCCACATCTAATACTCTTACCTTATTAACAGCAGTGGGATGCCTGAGCAAATCCTGTGAAAATCTAGCAAACTTCCTAAGAAACAGAAAAAAAAATAATAATAGAATCAATGCATATGTAGAATAAAAGCTGTAATGAGAATCAAAATTGTGAAATATATAAAGATATTCAGGGTGATGCAAACTTTGTATATTAGCAATTCTTGAAGACATACAATCTATTTTTTGCTAGCATTGAATATAGGTGAAAGTATAGACATGTTTGTTGCTAATATTAATTTTCTGATCCCAGGATTGATACTTATGTACTGCATCATAAATGATAGAGGAAATTAATAAATAAATGAATATAATTCAATAAATGATTGAAATACTCTATAATCTTATCTTTCATGATATGAGTAATCGGATAATATATTTCAAAACAGGAGCGGAATCTTCTCTCTGAATTTTTAGATGTTTATTTTTAGCTCCACATCATCAATTCCAAGGGTCATCATTATTTTCTTTTTGCCTTTATTGAAGATATAAGAATAATGAAACTAAAAATTTTAGGCTCTTAAATAATGAAAAGATGAAATTTTTGGCATTCCCTATTTCCCAACCCAGTCAGTGCAGTTAGAAAAAGTACCTAACACACATCACTCATTTTAAGAAGCTTTAGGTTATTTTTTCTGTAAACTTAACTGTCAACCATATTTGAACTTCAACCTACATCTTTTTCCTCAAATTTACCTGCTAGAGATCTTGTTTCAAATTCAAATTTCTGCCTCCACCTTTATACCTCATTTACCATTAACTTCATAGAATCACAGAATCATAAAAGGATTAGGGTTGGAAGGGACCTTTAAGATCACTGAGTTCCAACCCCCCTGCTATAGGCAGGGACATCCTCTAGACCAGGTTGCTCACAGCCCTATCCAGCCTGGCCTTGAATGCTTCCAGGGAGGGGGGATTCACAACCTCACTGGGCAACCTGTTCCAGTGTTCCACCAGACTTGCACTGAAGATTTTGCATACTTCAGATAATTCCCCACAGAACCTTCTTACAGACCAAAAGACCCAAATGAAAAAATTTCTCTGATGATATTAGGTTTCTGCTTTTGTAAGCTTCCAATTCCTTCTTCCCAATCACAGAGTGCAAATGTGATAAAACAAAATGAAGACAGTGACATCTGTCAATGATACCATGGAGAAGCAGTATTTAAATTGAACAAGAGGACATTAAAGCTACAACTGGAAACCACCAAATATATTAAGGAAGGAAATGTATAACTATTAGGCTATTTCTGAAAGCTTTGGAGTTATTTGACTTTTATCAGGAATGTTTCTCCAGTTGTACTAGCTACAGGATGAGACAAGAGAAGGAATGGATGAGGTCCTTAAAATAGAAAATAGTTTTAGGTAAAACAGAAGGTCTAAATCCATGTTTTTTTAGGAAGTAAATGAAGGATTGGCCATGTTTCTGATATTTTATTTAAGAGTGTTTGCATTTTTTGTTTTGTCTTCATGTTTCTGTATTTTTCCATTTACAGTTCCTAAGCAAAGATACGAGGCTGTCAGACAAACAAGCAAACAATACGCCTTTTATATTTGCTCCTCTTTTAAATTCCTGTTATTAGAATTGTAAATCCCAGAGGTCCATTCACTCATAACAAGGGATCAGCAGGTGTTTTATATATGAAATTTGCAAAGCTTTTGTTTGATTTTCAACTGAAAAAGAAAAAGTAATTTAGTGTAGATCACAGAGTTAATAGAGATGAAAAATAGTGCAATGTACTTCTCCAGTGCTGCAATTCCATACTCTGAGATTAAACAATCAGATGCTTAAAACTCAAGTGTAGAGTTTACAAGTTACACAAGATTGTAAATTCTTACTCTCCTCTTACTCACCCTCATTTTCATAAGATTTTTGCCAACTTGACTACAGCACTGTGATGACAATGGCAAAGTAAATTCAGGATGCACATGTCATGTGTTTAACCTAGGTATCCAATTTGGGAAGCAGTAAGTATGCTCATAATGTTCTGTCCAATTTTTTCATTGTATACTGTGGTCTTTTGACTTTAGCTCTGTCTTCCTGATGATGGCAAAAAAGAGGCCAGTCCTACCCAGAAATGCTGATTCCTATCATTGTCACTGACTGACACATCTATGCATGTTTTAATTAACTCAGGTTAATGTCCAGTTTGCCTAATTGTCCTAGTATTTACTTCAGCTTTATACTGGTGTGTTTAGTGACTTCACTTGTACATAGTCCCATTTCACCTTGGTATTACTGAAAGAAAGTCGCAATCATGGTTTTTATAATAGTTTGGGATCTTATCAAATGCATGTGAAACAAAACACTGCTGTAAGCAATTTGACATAATTTATGCCAAATACTACTATTTTACTTTATTTTCCATCTATTACAAATGCATATGACTTTCTGGAGATGTTGGCTCTTGTGAAGAAGAAAAACCCCATTAATTCCACTGAATAACAAACTATTTTAAGTGGTTGTATATTTGAGTAGCTCATAAATATGCTTGATTTTAGCACTGAGTTTACTGTATTTTTAATTTTCCAGCAGATTGGACATAGTTTTTTAAAGTTTCATCTGAAACCTTAAATAGACAGCCTGCTCTATTTCAAGAGCACAACGTACTTAACTATTCAAAAGGCACTTGATCCCATGAATGCACTTTGGTAGTAATAGGATAGTCATTTTCCAGGCCAGTAAAAAGCTATTTCTCTTTTGAACACAAACAGATTGTAAGAATGAACACTCATGCTGATGCCTGGCAGCCTGATAAAGGGACATGGGAAATGGGAAATGTGGCCCTTTCCTGAATTAAGCTGCATTGATTCTCTGTGTTCCAAGCATTTGATTCTACTCCTTTCTTCTCATAATAATTCTGACAATAATAGGATAACGGATTTATGTCACGAAGGCACTGACCTTTGTCAGAGGGAACATTTTGACAGGAAAAGATGTGATATGCTGCTACACCCTATAATTTTGACAGTGAATGACAGGGTGGCTGTATGTCAACACGGTAAAGCTTATGCTTATGTTTCTATATTGTCATCCTCAGCTTATCTCATTTATTGTTGTTGTTGTTGTTTGTTTGCTTGCTTTTTTAATGTCTTTTATTGCATAAACATTTTCTAATGAAATTTCTAGACTGAGACAAATCATACTGCTAGAAGCCTTGATTCTGAGGTGACCCACATCCACAGGAGTAACTTCTGTTCTAGAGAAAGATGAACTTGTTATAAGATCGCAGGTAATCCTAGTGAACACTGATACACTGATGATACTTCTGATTTTATAATCTATGTTGAAGATACTCTCAGTTTAAGGACAAATAAACTATATTGGCTGTTTTTTTTTTTTTTATAAATGTAAAATATTTCATTCTGCCAAGCTTTTTTGCTATTAAAAAAGTCATCTTAATGTAAAGTGTGCAAGTTTAAACTTTGAGAAAAGAGATGTTATTCTGTGGAATCTGAATACTTAGGTTATAATCAATTACATGGATAAAATAATTTTTGAGTTTACTGAGTAGAGATATTTCATTAATATAGTATCAAAGATTCTCATTTGTAAGGAAAAGCCGTATACCCAGGTAGTTAAAAAATGTGAAAAGTAAAAAGAGGAACAGAGATAGCCATGTGTCCAAAAATACAGTGCAAGCATTCAGTATCCGCAATTTTATTGAATTCGAAATAGTGACTTCCAACTCATAGTTCTTTAACCAATCTGAACTGTTTGTACTTACTGTTTTTCCTACTTAAATAACATTTTGAGGGGATAACAGTAAAAAAGTAGTATGGCATGCCACGTTGAAGCTCTTTTTTTTTTTTTAGTCTAGTAGGAATAACGTCTGCAGTGCTGTGCATTGCAAAGAAAATTGACAGCCTTTGCCCTGGAGGATCTCATCTTGCGAACTCTTACACATGGGTAATTTCATTCACTTGGGGTTTATTTCTATTCCTAGTGAAATCATTGGTGAAATTCCCAGGAACTCCAACAGAAATCAAGGAGAATGTCAAGATTGACTTATGCAAGAGCTCTTAGAGAACAAATCAAACCAGAATACTATCAAAGCAATGAAAACTTGTTTCCTGTCTTTCACCTTCCATGATTTAGGCATAAAGTTGCCTAGATGTAGCATCACTTTTCATTCAGTTCTCCAAGTGGCATATAATGAGGCTTCATTGTTCACTATGACACCTTGACAAATGTTGTGTTTCCATTGCTCCTAAGAGTGACTATAAAACACATCCCCACTGCAGAAACAAAAAGCAACTGTAGTGAAAATCCAAACAAATCATGTATTAAAAGTAAGAAAGGAAGCAAATGTTAACTAATTTCAAAGTGGGTCAAAATCATGACAATATGGTTTGTGACAAGCGAAATAATTTTTCTAAAATATTACCCAACTATGTCCTTTCTGCTAGATTAATCTGCAGAGAAAAAATATCATTTTCCAAGCAGATGGGGAATTTCCCAAACAGAGGAGAATTCAACTTCTACATGCAAGACATAATGAGAAATAATAAATTAGGCAAAGTTCCTGCTTACCTAAACTGAAATATTAATAGCCAAGCCCATGAGAATTTTAATGACTGCATTTTTATTTTTGCTTTTTTTTTTTTTTTTTTTTTTTTTAGCACGCTAAAATTTAGAGCACAGTAGCACATGTTGTGATAGATCCATATATCACAGACAGTAACATTAGAAAAGGTACCAACCACAGCATACAAATATAAGGTAGCTGAATAATTGCAGTTTCTTCTGCACAGATTTCACTGTTATCAGCAGTATTGAAGATAAACTATATGGCTTGAAGTACTGATAGAATTACAGAATCATAGAATCATCAGTGTTTGAAAGGACCTTTAAAGGCTATCTAGTCCAACTTCCCTGTGATGAACAGGGTCACCTACAGCCCGATCAGATCCTCAGATCCACATCCAGCCTGATCCAGCCTGACCTTGAGTGTCTTCCAGGGCAAGGCATTCAGTATCTCTCCGGGCAAATTCTTCCGGTGCCTCACTTTACTGTAAAAAACTTCTTCTCTATATCCAGTCTAAATCTCCACTAAATATTAGATCTTTTCACTGTTATATGACCAGCTTGTATGCTAATTGTGTGATATGATCTGATGGTCTTCATCCATTTCCCAGATCGTAACAACATATGGCTCCTTCATACGCCACAGTAACCCAGGCACTAGGATTATAACAAACTTTTTGAAACAGGAAGTGACCGTATGACTGCTTTAGTATCAACAAAAGTGATTCATATAACTAAAAGAATTTAACTTTTGAAGAAACTATTCTGGAGTTGGTAGTATATCGGAACTATGATATGACTGATGGCATCATTTGTAGAACAGAAATTTATTAACTTAAGTGATAGACAGATTTACACGAGGAACGTGGAAGGATGGACAGCGTATGAATGAATAGCACATATTAAATCCTCCAAAGGAAGAGGCAAAAATTCTGTAGAGGATGTCAAGGATCAGGATCAGACTGAAGTGATCATGAGAAAAAAGTATATTATGTCAAGAATCTGCTAGACTGCCTTCATCAGAAAGAGACCATAGATGAAATTTTCTTGAAGACTCCTGATCACTGGTTCAGAGAGTATTTGCTAGGAGGTTCACACAGAAGGGCACAAGCAATCCAATAATTTTCCAGATTATTTTGATACAGATGCTGGTGGGCTGCATGGGGTATCTTTTAGTAAAAAGGACTGTAGGTAGCATGCAAAATAAGTGGGATCCGCATCTGTTATTCACAAATGTAATACTGATGTGTATTTAGTAATGTGATAGCTGACTCCAATGATCTTGAAATCGTAGCTTATGAAATCCTGAGAGAAGTGAACAATGTGAGTAGCGGAATAAAGTTGTTGCCCTCGGGACTCAAGGAAATTTGTTAGCTGGGATCCCATAGGTGTCTGCTTTGAAGCACAAAGGGTCTAGAAAACCTGACTGATGATCTTCAAGAACAATCTCCTGAAAGTGCAAGGATTGTTTATCCCATTGTACAGGGAGTTGAGTAGATTTAGCAGAAATGAAGATTGATAAACAAGGAAATCGAGACTTGGCTCAAAGGAGGTACACAGAAGATAGAAGAAGAGATGGGCTGTGTAAAAAGACTATGGAGACATCTGATGAATGGACACTGATAGTGTTTGCACAGCCACATCTCAGCTTGTGTTCAGTCTACTGTGAGAGGTGCAAGGCAACAAGGAGCATTTCTGCAAGTACATAAGCAGCAAAAGGTTGTCCAAGCAAAATGCTCTTTTTCAAGCTGAATTGATGTTGGTGGCAGTGATGAAAAGCAGACAATTGTGACTTTCTACTTTCCTAGCTCATTCTTTATTAATATCTTCTCTCAGCCTCCAAGATCTATGTGGCTAACTGCAGAATTTGGAGAATAGGAACAAAACAATGGAGGAACTACCTGAGCCGTGCAAAGTCTTGGGGATAAAAGAACTCCATGGAAAAGCAGTGTGAGGACCAGCTGTCTGGGAATTAGATCTGCAGAAAAGTTCACAACATGCCTTTGCTGACATAAGCAAATAATGGGGTTGTTTTACCAACCAGTTGACTGAGGGAAATCATGATTGTCCATAGCTCAGCTTCCATGAGACTACAGGAGTCCTATTGTTAGTTTTGTGTTCCTTAGAATGATATAGCAGTGTATAAACTGGCGACAGTTAAACAGAAGCTGTCAAGGCAATCAGCATCTGATGCCAAACTTTGAGGTCCACAGTGAAAAGGGAAATTTTACTTGGGTATCAGAGTACCCAAGTACTTATATCACTGTCATTATGACAGTGATAAAACATTGGAAAAATGGTCTGAGAAGCTGAAAAGACTTACACGAAGTTGAATGAGATAATCTCAGAAGAACTTTCCAATTGTAATTGGTGTATGACACTTTGATTTCAATATACAACAAAGAACATATGAGTTGATAGTGAATGCAGAAATTCAGTTCCAGAAGAGTCTACATGCAAATATTCTTGAAAATTTCAGTTTTATTGACAGAAAAGTAATTAGGAACTGCATAACAGTAATTTACTCCTTTGCAACGTGTACACAGACCATTGTGACCATAGCATCATTCTGAGACAATATCCTAAAACCCTCAATCAGTAATAATGTGGATAATTAAACTCTATCTAATTCATTTAAAATAAAGAAATAAAATTAAAAAAAAAAAAAAGTTGGGAAAACAATTTGCAAGTAGATTTGAATTTGGTGTATTATAATAAAACTCAGGCTATTTTGATTTAAATATTTGGCTCCTAGTATAGCTCCTTTGCACTGATCTGTTACTCTAATGCTGAGCTAGTAAGACTACTGGGAATCCTCCCTCTCTAAGGAAAATCCTAACTGACAGAGAAAATGTGTAGCTGGCTTTGCTCCGGGGTACTGAAGAAAAGGCCATTTCCAGGGCAGGAGTGGGAAGCTAAAATGGATACCAGTTTTGACAGTAACGAAGAAGACTATCACCTCTCTATACAAGGGCATCATTATGTTGTGTAATGAGACTACTAAAAATAGATATACATTCCACATAATTTGGAATAAAATGTTCTTTGTTTTACCTAAAAAAAATTAAAGTTCAGAATAACTTATTTTTGGAAGTGTTTAAATTTTAAAAATAAATTTATGATAAAATTATAAAATAATGCTGGAGGAAAAATAAGACATGATTTTTTTTCTTCTGTGACAATTGCATTGATTTCCATAGTAGTAATTGAAATCTTATGCTGTGTTCTGATTTTTATCTTAAAACCGTTTAAATAGAAAATGACAAAGCTATTAAAGATATGGATGAATATTTGCATGATTTTCTTAAAACATAATTTGACTTGTATAAATCCAGACTTCATTAATCTTTTTTAAGGAAAGGGGTAAGTAACTATAGCACAGAAATAAACAAGGTAATCAGCATTTTAAGAACATTCCCTTTAAAACTGCAGCCTCTAACAATTTTGAATCACATTTCACAGAACACATGAATGAACTCATTTGCTGAGAACTAATAAGAAGACCATCAAAACTGTAACCACCATGTATTTACATTTTCCTAGGACACAGTGCTGAATTCTGGGCAAATCTGAGAGCTGATAAATTTTATTTATGAATAATGTCAGGCTACTAAAAAAAAGAAAGAAAGAAAAAACACAAAAAAGTTTCCAGCTGTCAGTACAGACTAAAAAGACTTCCTTCATCATTCATATTAAATCTGCCTCTGGATTCCTGATGAAATTCCAGGCAGGGAGATTTGTACAGTGTGCATTAATCTACTGAACTACAAAGTCCATTAATTTTGAATACCACTATCAATTACACTTAGTGACATAATGATAACTACGTGATTATCTTTAATGTACCTTTTCTGATTCCAAGGGCTTCAGTTTTGCTCTCTGGATACTTTATGAACTACTGTGCCTGCACGTGGTTAGGTAGAAACCTCAAAAATGTATATGTAAATACTAAATATTTCCACTAATGTTTATTACACCTTTAAAATAATAATATCAAGGTTTTCATTTAATTAAACTAGAGATCTCTTGTCTTTTAAATTTTATTTTCAGCATTATAAAATAGACTACTCATTAATAGAAACTAATGAAATTAAATGCCAGAAGCTGAAATTTAAACCAAGTATCCATCTCACTTTGGTAGATTAAAATGCTCAGCCTTAAGACTGAAGGAGAAACTCTTGTTCAGTTGAATCATTCACTGTGTCAGGGTTTTCTTTCTTGTTTAGAAGACACTCAAATGATTGTAATGGTTTGAAACATAGCACAGTTAAGTAGATTTTCCATTTGAAGATGCATGTTTAACTAATTTAAATAAGTGGTCAAAATCACCAAGAATATTTAATTTGCTAGTCAATTTTCATCCTAAAGTTCTGCCATTCTCTGGCTTCTTCAGATTTTCATTTTGAGTGTGTAGATGACTACATTGCATTTCACACTGACAACACCAATCTATGGGGTGCAGTCATATTCCAGAGGGACAGAATGCCATCCAGAAGTACCTAGACAGGTTTAAGCAATGGGCCCAGGTGAGATTCATGAGATTCAACAAATCCAAGTGCAAAGTCTTGCACTTGGGTCAAGGCAACATCCACTACCGCTACAAGCTGGAGGATGAAAGGATTGAGCACAGACCTGCCAAAAATGACCTGGAGACATTGGTGGATGGGAAGCTGGGCATGAGCCAGCACTGTGCTCTTGCAGCCCAGAAACCCAATTGTATGCTGGGCTGCATTGAAAGAAGAGTGAGGGAGGAGATCCTGCCCCTCTACTCTGTGCTGGTGAGACCTCACTTGGAGTACTGTGTTCAGATGTGGAGTCCTCAGTACAGGAGAGAACTGCTTGAGCATGTCTAGAAGAGGGACACAAAAAGATCCGAGGGTGATGTGGTGGATGCCCCATCCCTGGAGACTTTCAAGGCCAGGCTGGACCCTAGGCAACCTGAACTAGCATTGTAGGGGAGTTGGACTAGAAGATTTTTAAAGGTCCCTAAGGACCTCTAAGAATTGTATGTTTCTATGATTCTATAAATCACAATATCATTGTAGCAATTTACCCACACTTAACCACCTTATTTCAGAAAAGTAAATGGTGTCTTCATAATCAGCATTCATTCTCTTAAGGAACTGGCTGATACAATCTCTCACTGAAATTTACAGTTTGGATGACAATTTGCTCAACATAATTCGTTTTTAACGATTTTGCACATCTCAATGGATGAAGAAGTGAAATTTCATCAAAAGTGACTTGCTAGTGGCAATTGTGTAATCTTCTATTAGTTTTAGAAGTCTTTCTTTTTTACCAGCCATACTATAACATAAGTAACTTTACCAGATATGCCGATAGGTTAAAGAAAATTTCTTTAATGTATTTTTATTCCTTGATACAAATCAAGAGATATAGTTATGTCTTTTAATGGCAGCAGAGAAGCCATTTCTTCAGTGACATTTATCAATTTCTCTGATGAAAATGGCACATTGAGCTGTATCTATAGCATCTATGCTTTCATCTACCACAAAAAAAAAAAAAAAAAAAAAAAAAAAAAAAAAAAAAAATTGAAATAAGAAGTATTTTTTTCAATAGGTTTTCCTATTTCTTCAATTCACCTGGCTAGTATGGTGAGAAAAGTTAAGAAAAAAATCTGCTTTTTTTATAATGACAAATTATACCTTCCATGCTTTCCATACATTGCTTAACAAACTCACCATCAGTAAATGGTTTTGACTTGTTCACAGATTTGCTATCACATAACTAGATTTTATAATAGAGTTTGTTAACTTAACTTAAAATATATATATATAATGAGAAAACAGACCTTTTTTTTTTTAGTTCAACTATATTCTCTTTATGAAACATTCCTTGAAATGCACGAAATTGAGCAACATATTTTTGCATATAACATATTTTTAAATTGTAATATTTGAAAACTGTCACAGTTTCTTCACAAATTAAGTGCACATGACATGTAATGCTCATTGGTTCTGATTCAACTGAGTGTGTGTGGTGGGTGAGAGAGCTAGCTCTGCACTGTGTCCTCCCCTCCAAAGCATTCTATTCTGTATGCAGTCCACGTTTGAGCCAAGTCATGAAAAATATCACTAAAGTCATGAAAAGTCATGAAAAATATCACTAAAAACAATGTAACAACGTTAATGTCTTACGATCTTGTGAGACCAAATTACTAGCTGTCCAGAGAAAATACGCTATCTTCATCTTTAAGTATGCTCAGGACTTGAGTGGATACAGTTCTTAGAATCTGATCTAATTATACTTTCTTTGAGCAGGCATTGGACTTTTGGACTAGAAGCTTTCCAGAAAATCCTTCCCAACATAATTTTTTTCTCTAATTCTGTAATTTTGAAAGAATATCTTGTTGTCATTTTCATCTGCAAGATGAACGGCTATAGAATCTCTCTTGGAGTGAAAGTACAGTTTCCATACCCAACAGAGATACTCAGAACTTGTCCAAAAGAAGTTCTGAGAAACCTGACTTATGCTCAAGGTTATTCTTGCTTTTTTTTTTTTTTTTTTTTTTTCTGAGAGGCAGAACTTTACCATCTCTAGGGGTTATTTCCAGCTAAATCATTCTATAACTCTGAATATATTTAAAAAAATAATCATTACATTTTTGGTCTATTTAAATATCTTACAGTTGCTCCCAGGATTTCTATCATAATTTTTTACAGAAATATCAATACCTACTTGCAAAAATATCTCAGAACAATGTTTCTCCTTCTCCAGTACACCCATATTCTATGCATTATTTTATGGCATTTTTTGGTTCAAGTTTATGTCTGTAAAAATTCCTCTGAAAGCGTAGCTATATATAAGATGGAATCCACAATGCATAATCAGTAATTAAGCATAGATTTCTATTCCATTTGTAAATAAGACAGAATCATGATTGCTGGATATAATCAACAATTACGAGATTGAATATAATGCTTGCATTTTTCTTCTTGGATAATCTCTAAAAGATGCTTAAGATGTATGAATTGTAAAAATAAAAGTAAAAATAAAACAAACAACATCGACAAAAACTCATATTTTTTATTATAGAAACTCATTAAGACATTTGCCTATCTAAGGGTTGTCAAAATCTCCCAATGGAATTTTTGTAGGAGAAAAATCTGCTTCTCAGATGTTTAAAACCATAACCTGCCTTCCAATGACATTTTGATTTGTTTTTAGAATTCTGGAAAATGTAATTCTTTTCACATCAAAATATAGAGTACTAGCAGTGAATATTACTCATCCTAAGTATAGAAATTGATCTCAATTTAGTAACCTGCTCTTTTTCATATGTTATAATACTTCTTGCTGGACTTAATTATCTTGTAGTATTGTGCAGACAAGGAGCTATAATCTTACTATACATCAAATGACGTAGTAGTGTACAATTGACTTAAGCTGTTGAACAAGATGTCTAGAGAATGGAGTTAGTTGTCATTTTACACTGATTTCCTTAGAAATATTTTTTCATCTATAGAATCTGTACCATTTATTCATTGTATAGAATTCATTCATTGTATAATAATTCATTCATTGTATAATATTCATTGTTTAAATTCGAGGCATCTTCCATGAAATATGACTTTAGAAGAATTAATAAATTCATTCAAGAGATCTTTTGATTTTTTGATGTTCTGACATCTATACGAAAACAAACAAACAACAAACATCTTTTCTCTCAAAAAGTGATCTGCTTAGAAATTTAAGAATAGATATGTATTTTGAATAGTAATAATAATTTAAAAAATCCTTCCTCAATTGCATTATGAACTGAATTTGGATTTTGTAGACAGCATCTCTTACTTCTGCTGCTGAAAGTGATGTTTTTAGCCATGCTCAAGAGAGAAGTTACCTAAAAGTCATGTGCTGTCAATCTAGTGTCAGGCAACACTGACTGATGAGAGAGAAAAAGGCAAACAAGTGGCAAAATATCATGGCCTTTTGCTTCCCACATGACAAGTTTCTTATATACTATCTGTTGTGGTTCCATGTGTCTTTGTTAGTAAGATCTCAGGTTAAATTTAAGAAAAAGGAAATTTCTCACTGAATTAATTCCTGAAATCTAAGATGACATCCTTGGGACAATTTATAGTTTTCACTCTCACTCTCACTCTTCACAATCACTCTCTGCTCTGTGAGCACAATAGGTGATATCTAAGTATTTCATTGGCATACAAACATGTTTTCCTTTGATAGACCATAAATGCAACTTTTCTATGTCTGTGAACTAAATGTGAAAGTATTTTCATAACCATATTTCAACCTTCAGACTTTGTGATGTATAAGCCTATTTTTACCTCTCTGAGTAATTTCACTGAAGTTAATTCATTAAGCATCAAATTAATTCAGAGGGAATATTGAGGATGGAGTCTTATCAGTGAACTACAATGAGTTAAAAATGTTATATAAGGTCACAAGGGGTTAAGGAGGAGAATGGAACAGAATATTAAAGAATTTTCCTTCTGTTTAAATATAGCATTGCATTTGACTGTATTCGTCTTTTCTCTTTCAACTTTGATTTTCTCAGTTGCAGGCTTTGCAGTAAATTGAGCTCTAGTACAATAAAATAAAGTCAGATTAAGAAAGCTTGAATTACTTTAGTGTACATATATATTTAAAAAAGCACTTTAGTATTGAGTATCACTCACTACCCTCTAGATCTCAATATCCTTTGCACACTAGGTTCATACACCCAAAACGAATCCCTGCCTGAACTTTGATTTTTTCAGTGTTTTCACTGTTACAGTTTTAATACTGCATCTTTAGTCACTGAATCTGATACCTTTGGATGATGCACAAAATGACTCACAGCTCTCACGTATGATCCATTCTCCTCATAGGGCAGACACATAAGAATTCTTCTCAAATTCTTTATCTTGTGAGACTTTGATTTTTTTTTTCCATCTTATTTTATTATTATTATTTTCCATTGGTTGATACAAATGAAATAATAATTTTTATCTTAAACCATCTCTGGGCTTGGCTAATTCTTAAAAGATATTTTGAAAACCTTTCTGTCCCTCTGCACAGACTTTTTCACATTCTGAAATAATGGAAATATAATATGAACAGATGATTTTCTGAGTAGGTAAGAAATGTAATGAGCAATCTTATTACTTGGGACATCTTATATCTTGGTTTGTGCCCATACAACATTAAAAATATCTTGGCAGTTCTTCTCCTTGCTCATTGTTGTGGTCTTCCAAAGGTAGATGTCTTCAGGCAATTCTGAACAAACAACCATTCCCTATCTGCAAAAGCTAAGTCTTCATTGCACTGTATGCAATGACATACCTTATTGTGTTAACAACAATACACATGAATTTAGAATAATGCTTTTCAAAGAGATCAGCATGCATGAAGATAGATGTAGCAGAGGAAGAATCAAATATATATATATACACACTACAAATACATTCAAATGACATTTGGGAAAAGAGTTTCTGATTCAACATGGATTTTCCAGTCACCAATGATAAATTCTCATTCAGCAATTGCTGGACATTGACTGGGGACTTGTGGTGCACTAACAGCAGATTATTACACTAACTTATAATAATTTTACTGTTAAATTTTCTTCCCATTTCTGGTTTGCTGTAGCTACACATCTTTTCCACATGCCATTAAAAGAATTCTCTAGGAACTACTTTTTCTTACAGATGTGTACAATTCCCAGTGCAAGGGGAACAGATTTATAAATGCAGTTTCCAAATGCTACAGCAATATAATTATGCTGCAAAGGTTTATGCAGCTAGATGGAGAATGCTGTGGATTTACATTACATGATAATCTCAATCAAAAGTATTATGCTCTTTTTCTGCTGGAGTGTACAGCATGGCTCAAAGACATGGCTACTGAAAATGGTGACAATATTATTGGAATCCCACATAGATTACCACTGTTTTACGGATCATTTTGTGATTCATTCAGAGACAGTCAAAACTAATACACACAGGAAATGGATATACATTACTCACTGTTTTTTCCTTCCACATATAGATTGACAATTTCTTCAAATTTTTTATATTCTGCATTATGTGGAATGAAATCATTGAGCAAGTTTGTAATTTATACTGCTGGAAGTGGTGAAGCGTGCTGGATATTATCTACATGCTGCCATGTCTCAATGAATGCCTCATCTTTTCACTGTAAAGGCCTAAACTGTCTCCTAAGACAAAAAATATCAGCAGCAATATGTTATAAAAAGACATTACCAAAGAAACATGATAGAGGAACTCTTTTTGGTCCTCTGAAGTCTCAAGTTGTTTGAGATTTTCATCACCCTATGTTTGCTGCTACACTCTATTACCCAGTTGGCACAAAGATCACTGATTTTGATGAACCCATTCAGTTCAGCAGCACACTGCAGAGCATGCAGGTCATGGCTCAAACCATTCACATCAAGACATATAAATTTTATGTTGCTTACCCCTCATCCTCCAGCTTTATATCTAAACAGTCTGCATACTGTCATGAGCTTTTCCAGGACAAATTTAAAGATGAAAAATATGTTTTGTAGTTGTTTAGGGATATTTATAGGAGATTGTAATTGAAACATCAGAAAAACTAAAGATAAAGAGGGTAAATAAAATCTTCCTTTCTATAAGTAAAATTTATGTTCTTTCCACATGTCATTGTACTCATTACGTGATCCAGTACAAAGAATGCTGCAAATAGTGGAAGAAGATGAAAAAACTGTCTCTCACTACTAACCATATTTTCAGTTCTTGTGCTACTTTTATTATCAAAGTCTATTTTCAGGGTCCTCTTGGACATTTCCTCTTGGATAGTTTTATTCATCTAGAAGAAATAAATGAAATCTGTAGGGTTTTCTTCTCTCTTCGTTCTTAAGCTGTATTACAGATTTGTTGTGATTTCTTTGGTATGTTTAAAGAAAAAAGCAAACCTGCTTCTGCCCACTGAACAAAAGTGGGAAAAAAGAAAAAGGAGATGCATATTTGGATCATTGTTGAAGGTACTTCCTGTTACTTCTGCTAATAATTAGATTTCTAACATCAAAAATATTTAAATGTGCATCACAACGAACTTGAGAATCCCAATTCATGTCTGTAAATTTACCCTAGATTTTTGGTAAGTAGGTGATCTGATTGATGGAGAAATTGTTGTGGATTTACCTCTTAATAAAATACCAGAATGAATCTGAGATTTGTTTATAGGCGTATAAAAGGGTGAGGGTAGTTATTCAACAGCAACATCTCTGAGACAATGTTAATTTAATTTTGTTTGCTGAGAACATTCTCTGTGCAAACTGGATGGATTCTTGGAAAAAAGATGTATACATAAACTTCCATTTACAATCAGTAACAGTTCATTTTCATCTCTCAGACACCTTTCCATTGAAGTATTAAATGCTGCTCAGCCATAACTTTTTCAGTCGGTCCAAATAGGCACCATAAGGAGCTTGTCTATTTTTTTTTCCTGAGCTACCTCTCATGGATTACCAGGTAGGAACATAAATAGCTATTGAAAATTATTCTGGAACAAAACAAAACAATAAATAAATTAAAAAGAGGATGAGGTAGCAACAACATTTAATCACATGCATTTCTGTATTGCAAAGATTTCCAAACCCACCTAGTCTTGAAGGCAATAATAAAACTTGTCCATTTAATGAATTCACACTAAAATAATACGTCCTGCTTATCTAATAAAACATCTTCCAAGCTCTGGCTTGGAGGAAGAAATGTATTTTCATATTATTCTCAGCAAATTGCTGTTGATATTAATTACAGAACAGCAATGATATTGAATCCATTGATCTTCAGGGCCCACTGTACTTGCTAGTCTGTCTGATTTTGCTTTTGCTTTCCTAATGTATAATAGAAAATCTGGCAATTATACTGAGCAGCACACGTACAAGGTGAAACAATCTAAAGCAGTCTCAAAGAAGATCAAAGGATGTTGTGCTACAACAAAGAAAGCTGTGCTCAAGGCTAAGAGACTGTAAATGGAAAAAAAAATCACTATCAAATAGAAATCTTTCTAAATGTTTTTCAAATAACAGAATTAAGGAACAGAAAGAGAAAAGCTCTATATAGCTGCATATTGCCTTGAATGCTTAATGGATTACTTTTTCTCACAAGTCTCATCTATGGTATTTTAAAAGCCAGGGAGACAGTTCCCTTCTCCAACTGACATGAAGGGGATTTTCTAACAATAGATTTGGTGTAGTTTTTAATCTTACAGTAGATGCTGTAGTGCAAATTGAGCATAGTTAAAAATAAACTGAGGCAAGAAACTATGGTTGAATGACAAGAGGCTAGGAGAGAGTAGAAGAGCTATTTAGAAGGAAAAAAAAAGATATAAATAAATAAAACAAAATAATGAAAATGATGGAAAATGTGTTCTTAAAGCAAATTAATAGAAAAATTGAAGACAGAAATAAAGAAATAAGGGATGGGAAACATCAGAAAACACTTAAAAGAAAATGAAAAAAACATTTCCCTAATTATCTATGATAGAAAGATTTCCCTGGCATAGAAATTTCTGAAAAAGAAAAAGAAATTTCTATTATTATTTTCTGAATTTTGTCGAAAAACGAAAACAAACAAACAAAAAAACTCAACAAAACAAAAATCACATCTGATATGAGTAAAGAATTCTTTAGAGACAAATGTGGTATTTGGTATTTCACTGTTCAGTAGAATAAGAGAAATTGCATGCAGTTACGGAAGGTGAGACAGCGTCATTTAGAAAGAACTTCTCTAAATTATGCACACCATCAATTCACATATATATCAGAGATATAAAAACTTCAGGGAAAATTTCTCTGCAGTGTGGAACAGAATTGGTTGCATTTTGATATCTGAGAAATAGAATCCCCAATCTCTGCTATTTTCTTCTAAAAGAATCAGAAGATAATGTCATATCTATAGAAAGCCTGGCCATTGACACAAAGGTATAAAACTTATTTTGTTGAAGGTCCTGGAGGTATCTGGTGTGAGTTAATTGCTCCTTTTGTAAAGTGACCCTTAACATGTTTTGAAAGCAGGATAACTGTGAAAGTTTCCCCTGTGGAGTTCAATATGAGAGGACAAAGAGGCAAAGACTGTACAAAGACCATGATCTTTTTCTGTTTCCATGGTGATACAGTTCCAAAAATGATGCAACCGTTTAAACTAGTGGATCCTATTGCATTATATTTTTAAGAAAATTTAAATCTGTTGGTTCTGCATTGGAATGAGGATGAAGTTTATCTGAGCTCTGTTCAAACACTCTCCTTCTCTCCACATTTAGAAAGCACCAGCAAAGTTAAATCAATCTCTGTAGAAACCCTACAGAGAACAAAAACATTCATGAGAAGACTCACATTTCTAGGCAAAAAAAAAAAAAAGTCCTATATTACAGAGTGATGGGAAAACTGAGGTTTTCAGGTTAAAAAAAGTTTCAGGAATGTTTCCATCTGTTGATAAGGCATGATACTAAAGTATATTGCTGCATTCAAGTACATAAATGTCGCTGTTTTCTGAAAATATGAATGGTTAGCATTTGGTTATGAGTTTTCTCTCTTATGTCTGCTCTCATAACAATAAGATAAACATTTTACATAGAAATGACACTATATATCACACTAACCAAACAGCTGGAAAACTTAGAGAAGCTATTGGATGACCAGATGTCTCTTCCGAATCTCAAACTTTGCAACTAGGAGAAGCTAAGGTTAAGAAAAATGCTAAGTATAATTAGATATAGGTTAAGCCATCCTAGAATTCAGCTTGGATCTGAGAGGATGTTAGTAGAGTCATAGGATAGAGTAATAAGATAGGAAAAGGAAGACAGACGTCAATGTTTGTAGTTAGTGTAGGGGAAAGAGATTTTAGTGTGCAAAATGATCAATATTTTTACTTAACTCATTGTCTCTAGTATTGGATAAAAATACTATTTTTCTGTACTCTTCATTTCAGAGTGCTTTTTAACTCTTTTCTGAGAATCAGGATCAAAGAATTAGCAATGGAGCATTGGTGTTGTGAGGAATGTTCCTTTACTGACAGTGGGGTGTTTTTGCTTTTAATTAATTGTATGAATTCATTCAGGCAGGTAGCTGCTGTTTGGTTTCACCCACATTATTACCTTGAGGACACTGATACCCTGATGAGATGTGGTATGTCCCAGGCATGGGGGTGCAAGATCAGGAATGCTGTGTTTCCACTGTAGGATTATACACTGGCCGTGGTGGTGGTCTGCTGTGATTCAGTTCTGTGTTACACAACCTATAAACAACCTGCCTTCTTTTTCCCCTAAGTAACTATTTTATCAACTTTTCTTGCTAACAGCCCATTGTCACCACATAGCTTTTCCTTATACACTTTAGATCATGACCACCTTGAATTTAGAAGAGTTTTACTTCTATTTCAGATACAAAAAAAGTGCTCCTGTGCCCCACAACTCAACTTCTGTTTCACTTTTAACAACTGGTTTAGTAAAAGTGAAAATTATTTGCTGCAAACTCTGTCTTAGTAGTGGCCTTGGCTCATGAGGGCTGTTCATGAAATTATTCAGTTATCATTCTACAAATTCCTATCAACTTAGTCCTATCCTAGCACAGCTATAGTCTAGTTTGCACCCTTTACTTTATTCGTATAAAGACATAGGCAGAGGATTGTATATATTCATCCATTTCCAGGCAACAGCCAGTGTTACTGAAATGAGGAAGATCAGTAGCTGTGTTAATTCCCATAATGTGCTTAGTTACTGAAGCAAGTTTGTTTACTCTTCTGAAGATCTCTGAGATTTCTCCTCTTTTCATCCAAAAATCCTGCAGCTTTAGATAGCACTTATTTAATTGAATTATTTATTTTAGATTAAATAATAATAATGAGAAAAAAGATATTCAAAGGGAAGTCTGCTTTACAGACATCTAAAGTACAGGTATCTACAGGCTACTAGGAATAAAGAGAAATTAGTCACCACTATGAATGTTATTAAATTAATCCTCGTATGCATTGGTTACTTAAAACATCTTTTTTTTTTTTAAGTGCAATTTTAATCAGATAGATATTTGCATTGACTGTATCAGAAATCTCCCAGTGTTGTAGGTAAGTGTAGACAAGATGGTAGTTGTATGTCTGTTTTTCAGAAGGGATGAATAATTGGCTTCATGCAAGTTAATCTCAAAAATGCCCTGACTCTACTCTGAGGATCAGACAGTCATTCCATTCACTAAATGTACAGGGGACCGAGAAACTTGCCCTCTGAAACTCTTGTTATTTTGAGTAATGCATGAGAGACACATGTTGGATACTGGTGACACTTTCTTCATGAAAAATAAATGAAAACTTTTAAAGGATCTTTAATATTTGGAAAATACAAATACCTAAAAGGTGAGGGGCAGGAAATAAAATTTATCAGAATGAAAAAATACATTCAGCTATAAGTAATGAACAGAAAGATATGGCTGATGCTTTCTCTGGTGTATGTCAGATATCTTTATCTACTTGCAGTTTATTCTACCTAACAATCTAGCTTACAAAGAAATCTTTAACAAAGAAAAGATCTGTTGAGCTTTGGAAAGTATTTTTTTGTTGATGAATCAATAACTATAATAACTTTAACACGAGAGCTTTGGTAAAATAAGAAGTATAGAGGTAGAATCTGTAATACTCTAATTGTCTTTGAACAAATCAAATTGTCTTTAAAGTGTCATCGCTTCACTGCTATGTCATTAGAAATTCATATGGAATAAAATAGGTGTTTATCATTCACACTCAGTGTAAAAGACAGTAGCAGTAGAGTCAGTGACATTTTCATTTTGCCAGTTCTCTTTCCAATTTTGCTGTAAAATATGTTTTGAAAACACTACAAATATTTTAGTCCAAAGTGTTGTCATAATTGAGTACCTGAAAGATAAGATCAAAGACTATCTGATGTAGAAATATTATTTGTGTATAACCTTCATATATCTATATAAGTACAATGATTTAAACAAACTTTCAAATTCTTTTTTTCTATCTTTTGAAAACAGTACAAGCAGCTTTGCTCTCTCCCTCTGGAGTGGACAAGACAGATGTTGTTGTTGAGTGTATTAATTATGGTTTTGTTTTATTGTTAACAGAGATTCTAGCAACAAAAAAGTAATGCTATTTCTTACATATACTCTGCTGTGAATATCTGTGATGCTGAAAGATAAGGATGAGGGAATGCTCTTACAAGACATCAATTTAGGTTTTAGGATTGACAAACTCTCTTTCTTTATCTGCTTCAAACCAGATTTTTGATAGAAATAAGCCAGTTACCAATCAGAATCATCAGGTAAGGAAGAAACCTCCTGAGATCTAGTCTAACGCTATTACACAGGCTATGACAACCAACAGGCTACATGGGACCTTGTCCAGTTGAGTTTTGATGCTCTGAATGGATGGAAATGCTACATGCTGGCCTGAGTCATGGATTGGGTGTTCTTAGTGGGATATGTAATACTATTTATATAATAATATGTACTGAATTTATTTCAGCAATGGTTTTCAGATGGCAAAAGGAAGGAAGACCTACAGTAGACTCCTGTAAAAAAACCTTGAAGAACTGTCGAAAACTTTCAGCAGGAAAACTGCTTTGAACTCTATTAGCCTGTGCTATTTCAAAATAATTGGCACTATTGGGATAATCAAGTTCTTGAAGAATCCTAAGAGACAAAAATAAAACCAAACAAATGAGAGAAGCTTTGATGGTCAGTGAAAGACAGATGAAACCAAAATTAAACTAGACACAGGTCAAGGAGCTGTCAGTTCCAAAGGTTGAAAGGATCTTAGCAGCTGCTTTTTCACAGTTTTGAAAGTATAACTTTTTTTTCTTTTTCTTTTTTTTTTTTTTTTTTTTTTTTTTTTTTTTTAATGCTGTACTTCAATTACTAAATTAAAAAAATAAAAGAAAAAAAAAGAAAAAAAAAGAAAAAAAAGATTTATAAGAGGCTTTATGACTGGTATATATCATCCTTCACCTTTCCCCAAAAGAAGAAACTGGAAATACTCAACTGTTCTCAGATACAGAAAAACTGCTAACACAGTGCAGCATGGCTCAGATATGAAAAAACAGACAGCTTTGATCAAGAAAACAGATTAAACAGACTACTGAAAGCCTGCTAAAAGTACTGGGAATCACAGAAAGAACTGATTTCTGATGTGCTTAAATAAACGCAACTACTTCAACACTTAATGTAACCCACTAGACGTGGTCTTCAGTATTGTGAAAATTTAGGGATTTTGGTTATTTACTTAAAGACAAAGAAGTTGTTGCTAGCTGCTTACCCAGATGTGCCTGACACACTCATGGTTAAGCAATATAACCTATTTACACCCTTTACTTTTATTCAAAATTTTCATTGTAAAAACACATTCTTACTGTTCACTATGTACTATCTATTCCAAATTCTATGTCAGTTTAATTACTGGTTTTCACAAAAGGGAAAACAATTAGGGTTTTATTAATGAAATTAATAAATAAATAGATAAGTAAATACAATTTGTAAAATAAATGAAAAATAAATAAAAACACTGATAGAATAAACACAATTTTTCAGAAAATCAACTCCTTTTCAATAAATAGTGTAGTGGTTTTACAGCTCTGCATGCATACAGTACCACATAGAGAAAATATCTTTTCCAAGTGTCTGCCTACTCTTTGTGAACATGCATCTGAAAACCTAAATAGTTTGCCAAGGTCTGTCTAATTTGTTTACATTACATATTGCCAACAGCAATATATGGAAATCACTATTGGACCAAAGGGAAAAAAAAAAGTGAATGAAGATGATACTTGCATACTGTTTGAACATGGCCCATGAACGAACTGGAAAAACTAGGTGCAATACTTGGGATAGTTGCTGAATTTTACTAGGTTATAATTAAGGAGGAAATACATTTTTAATCTTAGTAGAACATGCTGTATAGCAAAATTATGGAATTCAAAAGACAATTGAGCCTTTTTGAGATAATGTGAATTCTGCAGTCTGATCAATGAAGAATGAACAGCTTGCTGTACTCACAGATCGGCATACAATGATATCTACATTGTTACGTGATGGTGAGTATGTGGCTGTAAAGGTGGGCATGCACTCCTGTGACATTAGAGCATCTGAGTCAGACTGACACAGAGGTTGATAAGGCGTGCTAAACAAAGGAGAGTCACTTAAACTGGAAGAATTCATTATGTAAATCTCTGCTGTACTTAACTGAGGACAAGTACTTGCCAGCAGGCGGATCCCATGTATTGATTAGAGACTCAGGCATTTAAGTCATCAGCTATGCTGAAGTGCAGTAGTTTTGTCTTATTCTGATTTCCAGGACCTTCCCTTCTCTTTCAGTCCTGGTACATGTTTCTCTGATGTATTTTAAAGTTCCAAAGACGGACTCTCCAGTTCCACAACAAGTGGATAGATTGACAGAAGAACATTAACTTTAACTGAATTTTTCATATAAAACTGAATGGAAGTACTCAGATAAATTCTGATGTTACAATCCTATCATATTCTCTGGGATAAAAGAAAAGAAAAAAAGTCAAAAGAAAAAAAAGTCAAGAAGAAGAAGAATCAGAGAATTTGCCAGCAGTTCCAGTCCATAAGGGACAGAGCTACAGGGTCAAAACTTTGCACCATGATAAAGAACAATCTGGCCTTAACATTAGGAAATAGATTTTTTTTTTCTGTCTCATAACATGCAGTTTTTAAAACATATCCGTCAAATTCCTTGTTACCTTTTTCCTCTCTCAACATCACAATACAGGCTCTACTCTCACTTTTCTAACTGCTTTAAAACAGAATGTGGCTCTTCCGACTTTGGTGAACCTATTCCTAAGTTATACTCTGTGGCAATGAAGAGTATGGCAGCCCAATATGAAACATGAATTCACAGAGCAAATTCCATAATGGTTCATACCCGGTATAATTGCATTGAAGGCAGTCTGAACAGTGCAAATTATTGTAGAATGTCTTTTTGCATAGAGGGGGGGAAAAAAAATAAAGCCCATTTCTAACCTTGTGTTTTATCCGAAGCCAAATGGATAGACAGCTTGTATTCACCAGCCTTCTCAGAAAGAGCCTAAAGGGACCTGTTTGCCAACATTTGATTCCCTGGCACCAAGCTTTTTGTAATTTCATTAATTAGCCAGAGAAGGGTGTTTTCTGTTTCTCTGGAATTTTCTAGCCAAGGGCAGACTCTATGGACACACATCAAAGAACAATCACTGACTCTACAGAAATCCATTGAAGAATCCCATAGTCATCACTTAGAGGATTGTAACTCTGAAGAGAGGGGTCCAAGAACACAGATTTTTATGTATGGTTTTATCACAATTTAAGAGTCCTATAGTGGCATTCATTTGACTTGCCAAGCAGAAGGCAATGGTTTCATCTGTATCAAGCACTCAAGCAGAGCAGCTTGTTAGATATTATAAACAAATATGTTACAATGAAAGCATAATTTAATTTGTTAGAAGCAAGGCTAATTTTGTGTCAGAGCAGTCTGAAATATCAACACTTACTTAATGGATTTATATATGCATAAGAGCACATTCAGAGTTGCTGGCACCTCCTTCCATACAAAATTAGCCTTATCTAAAATGGAATTACTACTCAACAGTAGTAATACTCTGCTGTTCATGACATGGAAATTCTAAAATACTGCCTAATAGTCACAGTAGCATAATGAACAAAGTCCATGGCAAATACACAATTATAAGCAGAACTAAATTTAAGCAAAACTAAAATAAAATAAGAATCAGACTTTTTGTTTATTTATCAGAAATGGTTCTTCTCTAATGCATTAAAATATGTTCCCAGCATGCTGACACATAAAAAGCCATATACATGGGATAAAACACGGCAAAAACATAATGCACAACAGACAAAACACCTGCTGAGTTTTCTCCAGGTCTTAAACACTTAAAAATGACCAAATCAAGCAAGTCCACTACATCCATTAAATTTCCCCTAAAATGAGCAAAGTTCAGTGGATTGCAGGAAAATACCAAATTGCTTTCTACATGGTGAAAGCAGACCTGCAAATATTATTGATGTATCAGTGTTCTCTATCTGCTTTTCAATGACTGTTATCTGAGCAGCAATGTTCTCTCCAGAGAAAATAAAGGGGAGAACATTTAAAGACTTAAAAATCTCTTAAAAATAATTAGAGGAAAGTGGAAGTTTCAAAAAATGCATTTAAAACAATCATAACAAGAGCAAATTAATTCTGGTCCTGGTTTTCCTGTGGTCCTGTGAGACAACGGTGTGCCTAATATTCCATGTGTCTGACTCAAAAGGAGAATGAGATCTACTTATTTTTAATAAAATTCATTTTAATTTGTATGCACACTTTCAAATACCTGCCATATTTTCCTAGCAATCAGTCATTCAATCTAAAGCATTTTTTTCAACTCAACAGTCACAGAGGAGCAGGTCATCACCTGATGCAAATTACCATTCCTCTAATTATCATATTCAAGCATTTACTCCAGCTGAGAACTGGCTTCCTGAAATAACTTCTAAGGAATTTTTCAGGTAGGAGTGAATTTTGGCTGCAACAAATGACCGCATAACTTTGTGGCAGTAGTCATTTTCTGAAAAATAAAGACTGACATATACAGTGTCCAGGTCTGAGGCCCCCAGCACAAGAAAGTTTGGAGCTCTGGGAGTGGGTCCAGAGGAGGGCCACTAAGATGATCAGAGGGCATGAGCACCTCTCCTATGAGGAAAGGTTGAGGGAACTGGGCTTGTTCAGCTTGGAGAAGAGAAGGTTCCAGGGGGACCTCATTGTGGCCTTCAAATATTTTAAGGGAGGATATAAAAGGAGGGGGAACAGGATATAGACAAGGGGTTTCATGAAGGTGGATAATGGTAACGTAAGGGGGAATGGTTTTAAACCAAGACAGGGGAAGTTTAGGTTTGATATTAGAAGGAAGTTTTTCACATAGAGGGTGGTGACACACTGGAACAGGTTGCTCAAGGAGGTTGTCCCATCCCTGGAGGCATTCAGTGCCAGGCTGGATGTGGCTCTGGGCAGCCTGATCTGGTGGTTGGTGACCCTGCACATAGCAGGGTGATTGAACTAGATGATAATTGTGGTCCTTTACAACCCAGCCCATTCTATGAACTATAAATTATCTGTGAATATACAAGTGTATTTAGCCTTGATGTTGAATGTTGAATGGAAGGTGTTACGTTATTTCACCTTATCACATACTTGTTTGAGAGCTGGAATCAAAAAGCTATATATAGAAGCATATGCCATAACAGACCAATAGGCCAACTAACATTTTGACTATGACAGTGACCTTTAAAAGTGTTTCAGAAGTGGATCTAAGACCTTTGTGACATATAGGAGGATATAAGATTTTCACAGAGGGAGAATTTCCCTTATTCACATCATGATTCTGGTAGGCAGGTATGATTTTTAGGTAGAATGGGTGTGCAAATCAGTAGAGAACCAACACTTTAGAGTCATCCAAAACCTTTTAAAGGGAAAATATGCAAGCATTTTTTTTCTTTGTGATGGGTAAATTGATAACTGAAAATGAAAGAGCTTGAATTTCAAAAGCTTTCAAATGCAACATTTCCACAAGAGCAGATAAAAATAAAATATTAATGACATATCAAACACCTAAATATAATTATTAATTCTTAGTATTTCATACATTTATATACATTATTTTCCTTTCTCTTGGATCTTCTCTATCCACTGAGGCTCTCCATTAATGATTACCAGAGTACTGTACCTGCATTATAACTTATGCTGTGCAAACTTTCAGCAAGTTTAGGGACAAAGGTCTGAGAGAAACTCCTGCAGCTTTTTTTCTTTTTTCTTTTTCTTTTCTTTTTTTTTTTTTTTTTTTTTTTTTTTTTTTTTTTTTTTTAATTAAGATCTAACTAAGTTTTGTTTCAGAGTAGTGGATTGTGAAACAAGGATAAGAAGATTAGACTTTGGTAGGGAAAAGTTGCGTATGAAATATTACTATGACAAGGTTGTGTGGATAGTTTGTGATGTGTGAAATGAAATCCTTACTCAATGTGCCTAAGCAATACAATTAGTGTTATATTGATCAGGAATTTCTTGTTAGAACTGAAAAGATTTGTCCTGAAAAAAAACATACCTAATGTATGTGTACTTAAATTCTTGTTTTCCACAAAAATAGTCATTAAGATGTCTGCTCTGATTTCTTGCTTTCTGATGTATGGGTTAATGTGAAAGAATGATTTCAGGAAACTTTTGTGACCACGTTGTGAATATTTAGTGGGTCCTAGATCAGAGTAGTAAATCTGGTAAAATCATGAAATTTGTCAGGGATTCAGTACTTTGCAGAGTTGGAGAAACTCAAGCTGATTAGAAGAATCCTATTTAAGTCAATTTTTATAGAAAATGACATCTTGAAATAATGAGCAGTTTCAAACAATTTATCTCGAACAGGACAGTTGAAATACTCATACTAAACAGAAATTGTTTGATCCTGAAGAAGGAAAGCAAAACGAATAAAAGGTTTGTCCAGCTGAAAATATGAAATTCTTTTCTTTCCTTCCGATGATAAAATCCAATCTTTGTTTCCATGGTTTCTTGCAGTTCATAAGAGAAGAAAATGTTTTCAAAAATGGCTTTGGAAGAAAACAAAAACATATCTTTCAACCAAGTAATGCCATCAGAAGCCGTATAAACAACTCTGTCCTGGTTTCATCTCGGACAGAGTTAATTTCCTTCATAGCGTCTGGTACAATGCTATGTTTTGGCTTTAGGAGAAAAGCAATGTTGATAAAACACAGATGTTTTATTTGTTTCTGACTATGGGGCTGCAATATCTTGAGGACTGGATAGGCAGCAGTTGGCTGGTAGTGCGCAATCACTTTGTGCATCATCTGTGCTTAAATATATATGCATGTATGTCATTATGTGTAAATATACCTACACTGTCATCGTGACTGTTATTTCTCTCTTCTGTCTTAATAAACAGTTTTCATCTCAACCTACAAGTTCTACAATTTATTCAGATTCTCTCCTCCATCCCACAGGGAGAGCGGGGAGTGAGCAAAAGACTGTGTGTGCTTTTCTATCTGACGGGTTAAACCACAACAAGCTCACTGAGGCTGAAGTGGACAAGCTGGTTATCAATTGGTATTGTTCATAAACTTAATATTATTTATGTAGTATTATATAGTTGCCCTACATTTCCCTGATGCAGTTTTGCTGTCAAAATATCCCACAAGTGGCTCCTGATAGTTAACTTTTACAAGCCACTTTGTTTTGAAAGTTATGATGAGGCACTTGGACTAAGTACCTGCAAATATTTCTGTGCATGTTCAGTTTGCTGGTTGCCAAAATGTCCTGGCTCTTGACTATCCGTATGTTGTGTGCTGCCTGTGTCCATAAGTGTGAAAAGAAAAATCATCTATTATAATTACTTCTGGCTAAAAAAAAAAAATAAAGGTTTTGAAAAAAAAAAAAAAAAGGGGGGGAAGGGAAGGGAAGGGAAGGGAAGGGAAGGGAAGGGAAGGGAAGGGAAGGGAAGGGAAGGGAAGGGAAGGGAAGGGAAGGGAAGGGAAGGGAAGGGAAGGGAAGGGAAGGGAAGGGAAGGGAAGGGAAGGGAAGGGAAGGGAAGGGAAGGGAGAAGAACAACCAAAACAAATAAACCAAACCAAATCAACAAAATACCCTCTTTTTAAACTGAGAACAATGTTGAAATCAAGGTCTCTGGTAGCTGAAGCTCTAGTCATGGCAAGGTGATCCTGTGATTCTTTCCTTGGGGCAGTCTGGAGGGACACAGGGATGCAGTCTGAGAAATTTCCATAAAACAGAATTAAAACAGAAATTTGTACGGGATCTCTGTATTCTGTGTTTGCCAGTACATTTTGAAATACGATCTGAGAGACTTACATTGAAGGATTAAGTTTAGATGGAGAGAACAGATACTTAGTTCAGAAGAAAGATTATTGTTCTGTCCTGCATGTTGTATTTTTCTGTCTATATTATGTGTTACTGGATACTATATAAAAAGAGAAAAACAGCTAAGGAGTACTCATTATGCTGTTTCCTAACATGGTTCTCATAAAACAAAATCCCTTTTATTTACATAGTTTTAAATGCAGCATCGTCTTACAAGTTTCCTTCCTTCCTTCCTTCCTTCCTTCCTTCCTTCCTTCCTTCCTTCCTTCCTTCCTTCCTTCCTTCCTTCCTTCCTTCCTTCCTTCCTTCCTTCCTTCCTTCCTTCCTTCCTTCCTTCCTTCCTTCCTTCCTTCCTTCCTTCCTTCCTTCCTTCCTTCCTTCCTTCCTCCCTTCCTCCCTCCCTCCCTCCCTCCCTCCCTCCCTCCCTCATTCCCTCATTCCCTCCCTCATTCCCTCCCTCCCTCTCTTTTTCTCTCTTTTTTCCTAACATTTTATTAAATACCAAGATATCCAGATTATGAATTATCTACTTAAAAGCACGCTTTCCTCACTGCACATTGCCTAGCTCAGGGGAGAATTGACTCTCAGTAAAGTCTAGAGATGAATTATTGCCACTGATACTTTTCATTATTTTTATAATTTTGAAAAGTAATGTTATATTTAAATAATATCTGTTTGGACTCTTTAAATCAGGCACAAAGTCTCAGAAAGCATGTTCAATCTGGCATAAACTGGTCTGCCTCTTGGCTGGATTCTCCAGACGCTACAATTGTAACAGGAATAAGAAATTTAAAATATTTCTTAGTTCTTTTGAAATCAAAAACACAAAATATGAGACAGCTACTGAAAAAATAATTTAAAATGGGAATGTTAGAAAAAGATGTTAGAGGGTAGTAAGTCTCTCATGACTTACTGGCAGTTCCCCATGTAGCTGCAGTTCAAAGAATGTTCAAAATTGGAAAATGAATTAACATTAAGATGAAACTTGCATCGGGATTGAATCACACAATTCATCACAAGTACTAATCTTGCTGAAAGAACTACTGAGGAATAGTAATATTAATAATAAGGAATAGCTGAGTTGAGATTACAGGCCTTAATCTAACACTTGTTCCTACTGTAGTATATTAGGTAGTCAAACAAATCTTTTATAAGGAACTATTTACAAGCTTGTGACCTTTCCCTTCTTTTCATTCCCATTTTATTTAAATGCTCACTCTAAGCAATCTAATAGGTTGGAACTACATTTGGATACATGAAGCACTGATCTGAAAAGAAAAAGGTTATTTTGTACAAGTCTACTCTGCAAGGAATTTGTGGCTGCCAAGAGCTTAAAAATTGATGCATACTCATTGGAAATAGTTATTGTGTAAAGAATAAAAGATTCTATCAACAGTTTGTTGTTGGTATGCTGATTATGGTTTGTGTGCTTCAAAATCTTTACAAAGAAAGATTTTGAACATGCAAACTAGAGCTAACTGAAATGCTTTTTGATTCAAATATTCATCAGAATTGAATGTTAAATAAAAGCTTTTTTCTTTGCTTTTATTTTACTTTATTTTAGCAAATCTTCCTCAGAAAAACAAAGGGGGGGGGGGGGGGGAGTGAGGGGAGAAAAGCAAAAAACAAAATGAAAAGTCAAAATAGCTGATTTTTTTTTTTTTTTTAATAAAACAACATTGATTTTCAGACACCTGAAATGTTTTTGACCGAATTCTTCCACTGTCTCAAGGAAAGCACCATTCAAGCCACACTCTTACAGGGCAATTTCCTGCAAAATGTCTAATAGTTCTATAAGTAGCAAGTCATGTAACTCATTCTCTCACTGCCTCTTGTCCTTCTGCTATAGAGAAGATAATCCTTGCAGATTTTCCTCTTGGCAATATAAAAAAAGCCTGCCTGGATAGATTCCATGTGCTACACCCCATGCAAACAACTCCTAATTTCAATAGTTAAGAACATACTAGATAGCAGAAGGATTTGGGTATAGCTGACTATAGAAATTGCTTTCAGGATCCAATATCTGAATAAAGTTTATAATTTACCTTCACTAAATAACAAATTACTTCTGCTTCTTGAGTGTTATCAGCAATTGTAGCAATCATCATGAATAAATGGATAAATACACAAAGCCTTATGCTTTTACTGTGCAATGAACACAAGAACCTCTATGGGAAGGGACAGGATCTACACCCAGGAGGGGAGTAAACTCTTCAAAAGGGCCGACAACAGCAGGACTAGGGGAAATGGTTTTAAGTTGAAGGAGGGAAGATTTAGGTTAGATGTTAGGGGGAAGTTCTTTACTAGGAGAGTGGTTAGGCCCTGGAACGGGCTGCCCAGGGAGGTTGTGGATGCCCCGTCCTTGGACGTGTTTAAGGCCAGGTTGGACGGGGTCCTGGGCAACCTGATCTGAATATGTATGTTGGTGGCCCTGCTAGGCAGGGGGGTTGGAACTACATGATCCTTGGGGTCCCTTCCAACCCGGGTGATTCTGTGATTCTGTGATTCTGTGATCTAGCCCAAACACCTGCTAGAAGCAGGGCCACATTTGAAAAAGTTGCTCCAGGCTTTGCTCAATCAAGCTTGAAAATCTCTGTGATTGAAAATTCCATAATTTTAATGCTGATTTTATTTTCCTAATATTTAATCTTGGTTGTTGCAGCTTGTGTCCATCATCTTTCATGTGCACCTCTGAGATCAGTCTGGCTCTATCTTCTCTTTATCCTTCAAACTGATAGATAGGAAAAACAATGTCAGCTTTGCCTTGCAACTGTAAAAACTCTGTTATCTCAGCCTCTGTATGTACATAAGTAGTAGTAACTGTGTTTCAAGTATCATGAAAAAAAAATAATAATCAAAAGAGAATCAAAGTCTAAAAGATGCTACTTCTTTCTTCAGCAAATCCATTGCTTTAGGCTTTTTTTTTTTTCTAGTTTTCCCATTAAAAGCTGTGTAAGAACAAGAAGATCAAATCCCACTGTTTATTTATTTTAAAAATAAAATAAAATAAAATAAGATAAAATAAAATAAAATAAAGATAATAGAAAAAGGTTAGAAAGGCATCAGGACAGACATGATATTCAGTTCTAAGATACTCCCGTGCATACAGATAACGAAATGCATTATATGATCTATGACACTATGTGCATCCTGTATATTGCTGCAGAGTCAAGATACAAACCAGAGGAAGTATACTTAAGAAGATGATGAATTAAAGGAGGATTAGCAAGTGTCTGGAGCTTCATGTCCTTACTCAGAGATTCATAGAAAATACCTCAGAAGAATGGTTTGTAAGAGTGATTTGAGCTTCCTAGGTGTAACTGAGGATAAAGAACTCTTCAGAATCAGGTCCTTAGAGAAGAAATCATGTTATAATATGTGAGTATCACAAATAGAGTTAAGTCTTGGTGCAGATGAGACACAGACACCTCTAAACACAACAGAGATGTCCTGGGATCCTTCCTGGTTTCAAGTGGACACTTCATACGGGCATGATGTCCTGAGCCATCTCTACTATGCTTTTCAGGTGTCTTTGAGCATATAAAATATCTCTAACGTTAAATCCCTAGTTAATGCTGTCTCACCAATCATGTTTGAAAATCCATTTATCCATTCAACTAATCACATATTGGTATGTGAAAGAGTAGAATAGTTGCACAGATAGAATACTGGCTGTTATAGAAACCTGGTTCACATCAGGTACCTAATGTAGACAGTGATATTTACAGGTCAGAACACCTGTAAACTGAACTTCATTTCTGGTCCAAGAGAGTGTTCAACATTTTTTTTTATATTTTTTTATTATTAATATTATTGTTATTATTATTACTATTATTTGAAAGACAGCTTCTCAGGAGAATAGTTCATCCTGACTTTCTTAGAATCCCATTTTAGGGCAGAATTAATAACTGTCTGGAAATACTAGTAGGATTAAGAAGTATACTTGAAATTAAATGTGGTTTCTTCCAGCTTCAGTCTATAGTTTATTGTTGTAGTTGTTGAAACAACCAATCCCCACTTTCTAGAGAGCCCACTGTGAAGGGTACCAAGAAAGGTGATGAGCTAAAACTCGACCTTTGATAACAGAGAGGAAGAGAGGTGGTGGGTGTTGTGGGGAACAGATTTATGTTTTTATTTTTATTTTTATTTAAAGGTCACTACCTTTATATTTTAAAATCTGAAGTCAGTGACAGTGTGGGACAGATTTAAATTTGTGCTAAAATGCTTAACTTCTCATTACAATACCGTTCCCCTGAGCCTCATTTCTTGTAGCTTTTTGGCATTCAGGCTTTGGTGGTTTTTTTTTTTTGTTGTTAGTTAGTTTGTTTTCTTTTCTTTTTTCTTCTATTTGTTTATTAGCGTTAAAAGCATGCTTATAGTACCAATCTGAGCATACCTTTCACTGTAGTATAGGATTGTCTCCAAGGTATATATATTAAAATTTCAAGAATTCTTGTTTCAAGAACACAGAGCATTTACTGAAACTGAAGGTACCAAAGGGACCAGAGTTCTTTTAAGTGACATAAATTACATAAGCTCTGCATTTCATATTTTACAGCATATCTTGTTTTGTGTTGCTGAAAGATAAGATTGTTTTCTCATTTAAAATATATATTTTTAAGGAGCAGAAATACTTAGGGGAAGAACATAGCGCTGGCATAATTATCTGTTGTTTCATGTTCTGCCCATGTCTTATTTTTTAAAAACTATTGAAAGATTATTTCCCATGGCATATTGCTTGAAGTACAATTCATTTAAGCTGCAGATTTAAATAAACAACTGTTTTATTTCCCTGTCGTCATTTAAGAAATTGCCAGAGTCCCTAATGAAATACCTTCACCTTTACCTAAAGCTGTAAATATGTAGGATGCAGCCAAAACAATGGCAAAGCACTTAGAGCAGCAAACATAGCATGAATTGTTATTATTATAAACTGGAGCAAACACTTCCTAAACAGTGTGATCCAAGAAAAAATAAAAAAAGCCTTACTGTAAAAGTTTCATCTCATTTAAAAAAGAAAGTTTAGGCTAAATATCATTATGGGTGCTTTAAGCAAAAAAATATATGACTGGGAAAAGAAATAAATTGACAAATTACAGCTTCAAAAATGGAATGATGGTATTTATCTGAAGACGAAAAGCTGATGGATGATCCAGGTCTATCCGCTGTTGTTGATATGTTACCTGCCTACTTAGAAAAGTACTGAAATACATAAAAGGTATATGGTGATTTATTTTTGCAGATAGCATTCAGATGGCCAGTCAGGGGCTATTTATTTAAAGGTCCCTAAAGACTGCAGCATTTTCTAAGAATGTAGATTAGAAATAGCTGCATCTCTTTCCCTCATATATTCTGTTCTTATCAGTAGTGCTTGGATTAGTTTAAAGAGTTTGTAAGAGTTTAAAAAATATTCAGGAAAAAAAACCCAAAACATTCTGAGATCTGATTTAAAATCCATTAAGCAACTGAAAATATTTGAATGATCTTTGGCTGAGACAATAGCTCTTAATATGGTATTTCAGTAACTGATTCAGTCTCTCTCATCCTGCAGGCTAATTTTGATTTCTCTGCTTACTACATTTGACTGTAATAACTGTAATTTACTTATCAATATTCATAATATTGGAAAGAAATGCTTAAAAAACTACTGTATTTTTCAAAGTTTAATATTTAAAGATATACTTTCTTGGTTTTGTTATAGTCACATTTTCAGTAGAAAATGATTCTGTATTTTCTCTGTCAGAAATATTTCCCTCAGGACAATGAATAACAGAATCAACAGTGCAAGCCACATATAAACTCTAAAGATATCATTTTGATATCTTCTTGAGTACTATATTAAAGACAACATTAAGAAATCAGTATGAATTTATGGTCAAACACAACCACTATAAAAAACTTAATTATATAATTTTCAGTGCATTCAGCAACAAGTATAAGGAAATATTTTTAAACAAGGAAGTCCATATTTTAAATTTTACTCAATTGCATGATTTTTTTAAATGGGCAAAGTTGTAAGTTAAAATTCAGGTCTGAAATCATCTTCGCCTTATGTATGGAATTCGGTTTTTTTTTAGAGTGGAGTGTGAATAACATGAAAGCAATGAAGTTAGTAATGATTTAAGACATTTATTTGCTTTTTGTGATACAGTTGCTCTAGTAATGACACCAAGAACTCACGTATCATTCTATCCTGTTTCGAGACATGCTGTTATTTAACATTTTGTCTTTTATTTTATTGATTATTATTTCTACTAATTAGTGTTCAATTAAAAATATCTGTTACGCCATCCGCAGAAAACTGTTACTTTTTTTTTTTTTTTTTGGCATAAATGGAACATGAGTTCTGGATCATGTGCTGCATGGCTCCCATAATGGCAAACAGAAGGAACAGAAAATCCTTCCTTTCCTAACTCTATTACTCATCTATTTAAATGAGCCTATGACAGATCTTTAAGTGGTAGCCACTGCATCCAGACTGTTCCTTTCTTCCTCCATCTAGATAGTGGAGGACATTATGTCCTTCATTTTTTTTAGCAGTTTTATGTCAAATTGTCATTCACAGTGACAGAATGGAAGACATACATAAACATCTCTGAAGGTCATAGTCATGGTGGACAGATGGACTAGATCTTAGGTGTTCTTTTCCAAACTTAATGATTCTATAATCATCTATAATATGACCCATGACTTGGATTATAGGGGACCCTAAAGACAATCAAATTCCAGTTATCCTTCCATGGGTAACCACTAAGTTAGGCACAAGATCAAGTTGCCCAGGGCCACATCTAACCTGTCCTTGAACACCTCTGGGTGGGGGCATCTATAACCTCTGGGCAATCTGTGACAACACCTCACCACCTTCTCTTGTGAAAAACATGCTCCTGAAATCTAACAATGTATCCCTCTTTTAATTTAAACCCATTTCCCCTTGTCCTATCACTATGTACCCAGTAAACTGCTTATTTCCCTCCTGCTTATAAGCTCTCTCTGGGCAACCTGTTGTAGTGTTTGATCACTTTCACTAAGAAAGGAAAAAAGGAGAAAAAGTTTTTGTGTTTAATTGGAAATTTCTGTGTTTTATGTCATTTTTAACCTCTGTTGGCCCTTCACTAAGAACCACTGAAAAGGTTCTAGCTCCATCTTCTTTACTCTTCCTCATGAAGCATAGAATCATAGAATCACCAAGGTTGGAAAAGACATTCAAGATCATCCAGTCCAATGATGTACCCACCACCAATATTTCTCCTCTACACCATGTTTGTTAATATGACAGCTAAACTTTTCTTGAACACCTCCAGTGGCTGTGACTCAACCATCTCCCTCGGCAGCCCATTCCAGTGCTTGATCACTCTTTTGGAGAAAAAATTCTTCTTAATATCCAAACTGAATCTCCCCTGGCTTAACTTGAGGCCATTCCCTGAATGCTTTAAGCATTTCTACAATTGGAGAAGATCCTCCTGAGACTGTCCTTCTCCAGTAATTCCAGCTTTCTCAACTTCTGATATGAAAGATACTCCCATCTTTTAAACACTGTTGCCCTTCGGTGGACTTCCTCCAGTATGTCCATGTCTCCCTTGTAGAAGGGAGCTCAGAAAATGCCACAGAAATCTGTATGTTATAGAACTATAGAATCTTTAGGGTTGGAAAAGACCTTTAAGATCATTAAGTCCAACCATCTGCCTACCACAAATATTGTCCACTAAACCACTTCTCTAAGTACTAAATCTACTCTTTCCTTAAACACATCCTGGGACAGTGAGTCTTCCACTTCCCTGGGCAACTTATTCCAATACCTGACCACTCTTTCTGAGAAGCAATTCTTCATAATGTCCAACCAACATGTCTAATCAGGGCTGAGAAAAATTGGAGGTTTCCCTCCATTGACCTGCTAGCAGACCTCTACCTGATGCACTACAGGAAGTTGACTGTTGTCTTTTTACCATGAGGACACACTGTTGTCTAATGGTGTCTATTCTTAAGTACACTTCTACTAAGCAACTTTGCAATCAGTACATGAAGCTTTTTACTTTGGTGAACTTGAGGTTCATTTTGGACTACATATCCTACAAAATTACTCTGTTTGGCAGCACAACTCTCTGGCACTAATTAGGCACTCCTCTCATCTATGTATCAACTATAAATTTGCTGAGAGTGCTCTATACTCCATAATCATGTCATAAGTGAAGATGTTGTACTGACACTAGTAATGCCTTCTGGGATACATCAGTGTTGAGTGACTTTAGCTAGACTTCATGCTGCTCATCACAGCCCTTTGAGCCCAACAGTTCAGACAGTTTTCAGTCTCCTTAGCTTTCCTCTTTTCTGATCCATACTTCATAACTTTTTGTGAGGGTGTTGTGGAAGACAGTATGGACAACATTTCTGAACTTAAGATGCAATCTTCTCTTCCTGTCACCAGTTACAAGATTTCTTAACTGAATTTCTGGCTGTGGTATAGCTGCATTCTCATGTAAATAACTGGTAAAAAAAAATAATCAAATATTTAGATAATGTAGGACATATATATTCCCAGAAAAATATTTTGCACATCAGAAGGTTTGCATGAAGGACATGTTTTATATATAAAAATATATGCAAAAGTTTACGTGAGATTCAAGACGTTTTATCAACATGGATGCTGCTTTGATCACTGTTCATAAGGTTTGAGGGTAAATATCTCACTATACTGAGTTGACAGAATTCTTAATGTGTGCTTTTTAGAAATACAAATTTCTGCAAGATAAATATCTCTATAAACCTACCATTATGAATGTGCGCTACTGTACACAGCAGGATGAATACACTAAGAACACAAATCTGTCATTCACAGCCCTCTGCCTTTTTTTTTTGCATTCCTTTTCAGCATGGCAAGACAACCAGATTAAATAGCCTTGTAACGTTGTTCTCTCATGTGATCTTGCTTTTTACATTTATTTTTGCATATATTTTACTTCAGATTGTTCATAATTATAGTGCTAGAATAATTTATCTTCTACTGAAAATGTGTTGCATTGTGAAACAGTGTGGAAATGTGTAACATAAGAAGAGTTGAGTGTTACAGAATGTAAATATGACTGTCAATATTGATGGTATTAGAAGCAACCCTTTCTCACAGAACAGCTTTGATTATCCTCATTTGAAGATCAGTGAAGATACAGAAGATCAAAATCTGGTTTCAGCTAAACTGATTTAAATGCAGGGTAACTGCATGGCATTTAAGTGATTCTAACAAAAGAGCTGAATTTTGATTTCCAAATACTATATGTATATATATATATCAGATATAGCAATCTGCCAGGGTAAGGCTTTGGGACTATTTTCTTCTCACTCCTTTGATTCATTCTTTGACAGTACATTTATTTATGCATTCTTTTATAAATTCAGTCACAGCTCGTTTTGCATTTCACATACAGTCAGATGGGTTAATAGAAAAGATTACTTAAATGTCAAAAGAACTGATTAAAACAAAGCCCCAGTGTATTCCTCAGTAAATATTTCAAACTGTAATATATATCTCATAGTGCATGGAGTGGAAACTTTATTCTCTTCTTCTTCCTCTGGCTTGCAAAAAACTGGAAAATCAAGCACCTGGAAAATCAGTTCTTACTCCTTAATATGGGAATTTTTGCTTCCTCAAATGACAGACCAAATCCTCAACCCATCACTAGCACAGCCAGAGACTTGCAAACTTGCCTTCCCACTTTAGCTGTGCTGAAGAATCAAAAAATCTCCTAAATAAATGATTGATTGTGCTTCAATAGCAGATCCACTAGGGTTGCCATAAGATTTTCTAACATGCAAATGGACTTCTGGTTAGTGAAGAAAATCAGAAAAAAGTTATTAAAAGAACTATCTATCATAATGCTAGAAAATCAGCATCTCTGAACTGAAGGATGTTTGGCTGTTTGTCAAACAAACTCCTAAAGAACTTCCAATCCTGTTTCCTATATGCAGTGCAAGTCTTTTAAAGTACTTTTTGTTCCTGTTTTCATTTGGACTATTTTTGTGTCTTTGGCCCAGGAGAAATCAGTGTGCAGTTCTGTAGAATGATTCCTTTATTTTGGTGATGCCTTTTCTATTTCACTAAGAAGTGTATATTTTTTTTAGACTCTAGTTACTTAACAGCTATGTTATAAAATCAACACTAACAGTTAAGAGGTAATGACTAGATACTGTTGAAGAAATACTATAGAATTCTTAATTGATGGTACCAGAAGCAGCAGAAATGGTAATCTAAACAGGTCAGCAAACAAAGTTTTCTCAACCATATTAAATGGTCAGAATTATCTTCACACTGTGATGATTATCTTCCTTTTTCAATAGAAAAATAATCCTTCTTTTATGCAGAATCAAAAGAAGATATAGCAAGACTGTGGAATGGAAAATGCATTGTACTGTATCAATTAAATCTAACATAGTAAGAACAAAGTAACTGAGAAAAAAAATTATAAAAAAACAGTTTTGAAGTAATGCAGGTGCTATTTCATGTTCTGTCAGAGTAATAAATAAATTTGGATTTGACAGTACTGTTGTAGGTTCAGCCAAGAACATCTTGAATTCTCCAACAAACAAACAGCTCCTGTAGGTTTTGAACACACAAGACATTGAAAGTACTGAATTCTTGATGGCATTTGGCAGTGGCAATTGGATCTAATTTCTTGCCATCTGTCTATGAAGGACATTATATTACTGCTATCCATATAGCCTTAGTACTTCATTCTTGGATATAAAGTAGGAAGAAATTAAATTTGTATTATAACATCACAAAATCCTCAAAGCTTCTGGAAAGGAATCCTGAAATATTCATTGCTGTCTTACAAAGATAAGTTCAGAGTGCATTAAGCTCTGAATATTGAGCAACGAATCTCCAAATGCCCAAGATAATATTAAATAAATTAAAAATCCCCTAGGATAATAAATATATGAAAGTGAGGAGAAGAACCAATTTGCATACAAGTTTTTTACTCAGTGCTGTCTAATCACGCAGAGCTCCAAGTTACTAAAAAAGAGTGGTGTTGAGAACGAAGTGAGTAAAATGTAAGGCAATGGGAATGTCCTATCCGTAAAAGACCTGATGTTTGTACATTCATTTATTTGCCAAACTGAAAAAAAAAAAAAAAAACAACCAACCCTAAGTGTCAAATGATCTATTGCTTAGGGAATTTTCAAGATACTGCTGTATTTTATTAGTTAACTCTGGAGAGATTTCTTACCTTATTAATCTAATTGGTTTTTGAACCCATATAAACTACAAGCATATATCTGGGGCTGAGTTCCACAGCTAAACTATAAATTTTGCAGCAGGAAAACTTTTGGTTTGCCTTAACTGTTCACCTAAAATAATTTAGATTTGTTTTGTATCCACTTTTCAACACTTCTAGTGAATTCATGGACCTCTATCATAGGCACACCCCATGGCCCATCCAGTCTAGAATATTATGATCATTTATTCATCTGAATATTCACTATGTTCAAGCAGAGTCTATTTGATACTTGGAATTATCTTTTAGCCTTAGCTGAATGTACAGGGGCCATGGAGCATCTGCAAAGTCTGTCTCACAAAAGGGGCACAAGACAGATAATTCAGACATGGACTCTTTCCCAGTTTGGGACTATAAGGACAGGTATTTAAGAGATTCCTGAATTATCTTGCAGTTCATTGGGATAATTTATTGTATTTGATGTAGTCATAATGCAACCCAATTGAACTCAGTATGAACTTGGAACTCTTTACTAAATCTTCACTTCAGGGGAAAATCAGAGACATAAAACTTGAAAAGGATTTATAAATCATGACAGATTTAAATATGACAGCAGGATTTATAAACTTTATTACTATGGCAAGATTTCAGAGCATGTTTAGAGACTAAATCAGTTATACCTCTAGAGTAAAATAAGGTGGGGTAACTGAAATATTTCTGTTTAGGGATTTCTAACTCAGTTTGTAGATCTATCATTGAATTAGTCTGACATCTTACTTGAGAAGTCAAAGAATGGCAGATCAGTTTGTGCATTTTAAAATCATTATGAATTCTGTCAACTCTTTTAGAGAGTATTTTAACTAAGTATCATTTCTAAAATCAAAGTAAACACACTCCTATAGATCTGGTCAGAAGGTTTATAAATCATGACTAAAGAAATACTAGAATTGTGATATATAATGAGTTGGAAAGGATCCACAAGGATCATCAAGTCCAACTCCTATGTATCCTAAAAATAAAATTCCTAAATTTAAAATGACTCTTTCTGTTTCTTCAGTCATGTCTTAGTCTGAGCCAGAAGGAAGTTCTCTGAAAGACTGAGGATTTCCAAAGCTTGTGTAGATTCACAGCCCAAACCATGAATTCCAGTTTTGTTACAAATGAAATTATATGTTAGGATATGAATTTCATGTAAAGTTAACCAAGTTCCTGGACTACTTGAGTAGAGAGTAAATGCTCTCTGACCACTTGTGCAAACACTTAATTTTGCCATTTCTACACAAGTTGGTATAGTTTGTCCAGAGTTCCTTATATTCTACTTTCAGGTTTCACTCTCTCTTATGGAGGTGATGGCTTCTATCCTCAATTAGTTTAAAGTAGAGTCTCAGCAGGATTGTGATGAGATGAAGGGACTGAAAAAGCTTACATCACCCTGTGTTAATTCTGATTAATCTATGGTTGCACTTTGTTCAAGTCACTTTCTCTGTACCATTGTTTATCTTCTCATTTTTCATTTCTTTTATCTATTTGGATAAAAAATCTCTACCTCTTTAGGGCAGAAATTGTCTTTCATGAATATCCGTCAGGGCAGTGATGTTTATACAGAAAACAAAAACAAACGATTGTCTTAAACATTTTAAAGTCTACTGAACTTTGAAATAGGTCACAATCTTTGGCTGAGGTATTAGTTTACTACAGATAAGCTCACTTTCTGCAACAGCAGATAATTCTTATCTTGAACAAGCTGTAATGTCAGCCAATTCTATCATTATCACACCTTAAAAATAGGCGCTATCTGAAAGAAAGTCATTTAAAAACAAATAAACTGAACTTGAAAAGTGTGGCAGCAGGCTGAAAGAATAATTATGGAACTCTACAGTCAATATTGCCTCTGTATATCTCAGCTGCTTGATTGACTGTAAAAAAATATTTTTTTATCTACTTCTACCATTTAATATTTAGCAATATTTTTCTTTCCTAATATACTTTTACTGTTTAATTTGTGTTTCAAAATTTTTACTTATTTACTTATTTTTTTTTTATTCCAATTTGGACGAAGGAATAAGCATTTGAATAAAAGAATAATATTTTTTCATTCATAAGGCACAAAAATACTTTCTTTAAAGCTGTTCACAGAATAACTAGATGGGAAGTATTTTCAAAGGAAGCAAATATAAAAAAGAAAGTAAAGCAGGCAAACAAAATCTGCTTGCACCTACCATAAATAAGAGACATTCTATGACAAGTTGTAGTTTGTTAAGCCAGCCACTCTGGGCTCAAGATAGAACCCAAAGGCTTTCAGAATTTTCAGCGGACATACAAAAATGATACCACTTTTAGTGATATTGGCTCCTGTGTTAGTGGTGTCTGATACAGTTTCAAATCCTTGATTTAAAACAAACAAACAAACAAATAATCAACCTTTAACTTGAATTTCCCTTCCTAGTCATACAAACTTATTAACAAGACATCTAACACAGGATGGGGCAGTCGGGGTGCTATTATTTTTTCATTATTATTTTAGAAAAATAGTCTTAATCACTTGGGAAAAAAAAAAAAAAAAGAGAAAGAAACCCCAAATGTTTTCTCTATGAGAGGATTGTTTTTAAAGGGTTAAGATGAGATGTTTTTCATAAAAGTTACTTCATGTTTGCATTACTCCTTTGAGAGTTTTATGTCTCTGGAATAATAACATATTGGTTTTTTTAGTAGAATGTTCTCCATCGATCCTATCAGTTACAACTTATCTGCAACAGAGTACAATTTATGAGAATATTGAATTTTGAATGCACATGAGTATATTAAGTCCAATGGAATTCATCCCAGGGTACTGGAAGAGTTGGCTGATATTATTATGAGTCCTCAATTATTTTTTCAATAGTCTTGGGAATCTAGACAGTCCCAGTAGAGTAGAAACTAGAAAATGTTGCTCCAGTTTTCAAGAAAGGCATGAAAGAAGATCCTGATAATTACAGACCTGTCAGTCTCACCTCATTGTCTTGTGAAATTATGGATCAAATTACTCTGGGTGCTATTGAAAATCAGTTGAAAGACAACTCAGTCATAGGTCACAGATAACACAGTATCAAAAGGCTTTTCTCTCTGGTGACAGGATCTGAGGGAAAAGCATGGTGCTGCATCAGGGGAGAGTTAGGGGTGTGAGAAATAGGCTCTGTCTCAGAGAGTGGAGGCCGTGGAACAGTCTGCCCAGGGTAGGAGGCACAGCCCTGAGTTGCCAGAGCTCAGGGTGTACTGGGACAACGCTCTCAGACACTGGGTTTAGATTTTGAGTGCTCTTGTGTGGAACCAGTAGTTGGTTTCAATGTTCTTTGTGCTTCCCTTCCAACTCTGTATTTTATAATTCTACTGAAGCTCTTACAGTTAAGGATAGAAAATTAATGCTACATCTCCAGAAATCAATCTTAGGAAAACAAAGTTTGCCTGACCACACAGTGATCCTATGAAATTACACAGGACCTACAGAGAAAAAAAAGGATGTATCATGTTATAATTGTCAGAGACCTTAAGTGTATTGAATGCATAGGCATTTATAGGACAGTCTAGCTGCTCCAGCATCACAGGAGGAAGAAATCACAATAACTCTGAATTCATGCTATGGGATTATTTTCAATTTTAAATTTTGTCTAAATATTTATGTAATATTGTTAAATCACAGATGATGAAACCATTAAAGGAGCTCTCCACTTAATTCAAATGGTAATTGTACTACAAAACAAAAAAATCCAAACAATTCTGTGCTGAAACAATTAAGGAAGATCTTAAAGATGAAAGTTTGTCAAAATTCAGTGGAGATCTTATCAGAGGAAATAGTATCATGATACATAAGTCTAGCTCTTTTTCATTTAAAAATATATGAACCACATTTGTATTACAAAACTCCATTCCCTCTGGAATATGCTCTTCAAATAGATCAGACAAAATACATCCCTTTAGCAAATGGGGCAAGTGTTTTAGAGTAACACACTCATAAAGCATTTTGGAACAGATATGAGCAGGGATAATGCAGAAGAAGGAAGAAACAAATCTTTTCTAGATTTCATCTGCAGCACCTATGGGTGGCTCTGGGGTAGGATCTTCCTTTATGCTAACATGTCTAATTTGACTGTGGCTGAGAGAGAGGAAGGAAGTCTTTCCATGTAAGGGGAAACTGCAGATGTTTGAGGGATTTTTTTATACTTTTATTTATTATTTTGATTGGCTTGTTGATTTACTTAATTACTGAAAAGCAAAGGATCTTTTTTTCACATATTTGCATGGCAGATATAATATTCCGTGTTTGTCTTAGAAGCCTGGGCTTTTCAAGTCATAGAACATGCATTTTAAATAGATCTTAATATACTAAATATTTCTAGCTCTGTTGATTGGAATAAAGAGAAAAGAGGAAAAAATAAGTAAGAATAATTAAACAAAGAGCTATGTGAGTTTTAAAGGCTTAAGCAGCACACACAGTCTAAAAAATCCCAAGAGAAATCAGCAGAAAAATCAACAGTATTTGGCTGGCAAGAGATACAAGTGTAAAGTAATTTAAATTGCTTTTTGCATTTCTTTAGAAAAAAAAAATACCATTTACTGAACAATGCAGTAGTGATTGTGCACTCTTTGCACACCCCAGCCAGCTTGGTAGTTATGCCCAATGCCTAGTACATACAACAAGGTGCAAAAGACTTTATCCTTGGGGCAAATATACTTTTAAGCAACTAGCTGCACACCAGAATGTCCTCTTGAGCAAGGACACCTCTCAAGGTGTGCAGAGATTCATTCAGGATGGTTTGTTGTTTTTAAGCTATACTCGCTAAGATTTGATCTTAGATTCATTATGCACACCTACGCTCTATATTGCAAGTAATCAAAGATATCTAGCTATTTCAAATCTTGTTAAGTAGATGTTATCATTGTTCAAATTACCATCTTATATCTATTTATATAAAAAAATATATTTATGCCTTCCTCTTACAAGGAAGTGTGCAGTACTTTAGTCTCCTTCCATGACACCAGTGCAGAATTAGTTTGCTTTAGTTTCTAACTTAATGACCCTTTAGACTGTTACCTACGAATGCAAAGTAAAACACATCAAAAGAGTTCCATCAAAGAAAAATATTTCAAAAGATAAATTACATTTTCTATTCATTGAAATAAATAACAGAACCTGCAAGAATATTCCCGATGTATTTTTCAGTAGCAGCTCAAAATATGATGGATTCTTGAAATTTTATTCATAATGCACAGATAATCACACTGTTTGTATCATTTACGAACAACAGATAAGTTTCTACAAAATTAGTTTCAAATCTCATAGACTTAATCTTCAAAGGAGACTGACCATTTTCTTGAAAAATGAGCTTGAGTGCAAATAATCATGACACTGATAACAAATACAATGAATTGAATGCATGTATTTGTGTATGTGTGACATTTTACCCATATCCCACCCTGCTTGGTACTTCCTGTTCCACAGATACCAGTTTTCCTTTTTTTTTTTTTATTGTATCACTGAGAATAATAATTTGCGACTTTTCTATCTGCCAGTCTTCCTCTGGTCCAAATAACTAAGTAGATTAACATGGTACAACAAAACAAACCATTTTTTTTTTCACCTTGTGTTTTGACAAAACTTTGCTCTTTACTATAAATCTCCACTGTAGTTCCTGATTTTATTTGCAAATCCTTGCAAACTATGTATATTGTGCCAAAAGTACTGTCTCCTATTTATTTTCATGGAAACTACAAATATATAAAGAGTTCAATGACACTTATCTGATAGAACAAACTCTCAGCTACGAAAACTATTTGTTCAGCAATCTCCACCATTAGCTATGCATTTTCACTAGTAATGAATGAGAATCTGAATGCTGAGCTCATAAAAATCTGTACCAGCAGAGGTTACAGATTGTCACCGTCATCACTGTTGAAAAATACCTCCCTTGTGTTCACATTCACTGTTTGGTCTCTATAAATATTCAGCAAGTGTTGATGAATGTGAATGGGTGCAATTTCTTTCTGCATGGAATAATTCAATGACACACCTTTGCTTTACCCACTCTTCCATTTCAGATGCCATTTTGTCTGATTGCAAATCTGCTGTCATCAAATCATGGAATTGTTCAGATTGGAAAAGACCTTAAAAATCATCAAGTCCCACCACAACCTAACCATATTACCCTAACTCTAAGAATCCTCCACTAAATTATGTCCCTGAGCACCACATCTGAACAATTTTTAAATACATCCAGGGATGGTGACTCAACCACCTTTAGAAACCTATTCCAGTGCTTAACAACCCTTTCAGTCGAGAGTTTTTTCCTGATATCCAACCTAAACTTATCCTGGTACAACTTGAGGGTATTTCCCCTTGTCTTGTCACCTGTCACCAATGAGAAGAGATCAACCCCGCTCTTGCTGTGAGCACCTTTCCAGTATCTGGCAAGAAAATGTAATACAGTATTGGTGGGAAGATTCAACCTCTACTACCATACCACTAGCATTCACCTCTGATCTCATAGGCCAACATACTAAAATATGAGATGTTACTTTTGGAGCAGGCAAAATATGACGTAATAAGTTGTGAAATTCTATTTGTCATATCTGTATAAAACAATGACAGTTCTCCAAGGAATGAGTATCTCATCAATATCTAGACGGTGTAGCAATACCTAGAAATGAAGTTCTGATCAGTAGACTTTTCCTTTCACACTAATTTACCATTCCAGACATAATCGTGACTTTTAGGTGCAATGGGATTTTTTGTTTTGCTGATGTTTTGATTTTCCTTCATACAAAATGAATGGATTGGCAGAATATGCATTTTGGAGTTTTTTCAATTTCTAATTAAAGCACCTACTTATTTCAGTAAAATGATGTTTACAGTGATGGGTGTCCTTGTGTTATTTTAGATGTTACAGTATGCAGGCTACGCAAAACATAGAGAATTAAGGAACAAATTGTTAAGTAGGAACATGCATATATTTTCACTGTGGCAAGTAGCATTGGTTTAATCTGACAGCGTGGGAAGTGGATACAAATCAGTGGCAATGACCATAAAGAAAGTATAAATATTCTTAGCTGATGGTTGTTCTGAATCTATTTGTAAAGCACAGATGATGAGTTTAAGTCCATGGTTCGTTAATTCAAAGACCAGTTACCTTCAGCGGCGTTCAGGTTTGTCAACTGCAGACTGGATTCCATTAGAAATTTCCAGTGCATGCACATGCCATGCAGTGGAACAAAGGAGTAAGCTGTAATGTCAGTTTGTTGCAATCCTGGAAGTTCTCCTACAGTGGGGACTGTTCAGTGGTTATCACTGTATCAAGTCTGTAAATTTTAATCTTGGCGAGAACACTGGTTTATTCTTCAAAATATAACTTGCTAAAGGGAATTTTCTCCAATTATGGATTTTGGGGATTTTTTCGTGTTGTTGTGGTGATTTTGTTTTATTTTACTGTTATCTCTGTTTTCTTTTGATAGCATTAAAATGCAAGGAAGGAATTTCACTAAAAGTAGCTTTACTTTTCATAAACACTGGTGGGCTTGCTCTTCTGTTACAGACTGTATGACATATCATAAACTAATTTAAAAATTCTGGCAGATATTTGAAAAAGATTTCGTACCACTTTTAAGAAACTTGAAAGGTTACATTAAAAACAAATATTCAATGATTCCATTACATAATAAAAAATCAATATATATATATATACACTATATATAATATATATAGTATATAACTTATATTTATATACTGTAAAATTTCCAAACTAATCTTTAACTTCTCCAGGTTTTTAAAAATAACAATTCATTGTACAGTAAGTGTGAACATCAAGAATTTCTCACAATTCTATGTGTAACCTTCAGACAGAGAGCTTCTCCACACCAATCCATAGTTTCCATAGTTAATCATTCTTCTATCATTCTTCACACCTCTACACATCTCTACTGAATAAAGGAGGTTCTCCTTTTTTTTTTTTTCTTATGAAGTTGAAAATAAATGAACTGGGACTATTTATCTAATACTACATGTCTCTTGCCAAAGATCCATTTCAAAATGTGGGAGAGTAAGCTTTTCTTCTCTGACAAGAGAGCAAACACCTTAAAATAAGTAAAGAAATAAAAAAGTAAAATAACAATAATAATAATAAAGAAATGCATGAATATCAGAGAGAGAAAGAATAAAAGCATAAGATCTGACTTTAATTATAAGAAGGTGTATATTAAAATATTAAATAAGTAAGCTGTCAATGATCTTTGTGATCAAGTCTGCTTCTCATATACAGAGATAAAATATGATAGCTGCAATCTCTGTCTTGTTTTGCATTTTCAACATTATCTTTTTTTTTTTTTTTTTTTGGCTGTTATAACTGAACACATTGTGCTAGAAATAAACTAGTATGAATTTGCATGACAGTATTGCTGTCAAAGTATGATGTTACTGATGTCAAAGACAAATCAAGGACAACCTACTTAGTAAATTCAGTGATAACTTTCAGCGTGGAAGAAAAAAAACACAACAAAACCAACATTAAATATATATTAATAAATTGAAAAGTGAACTTGTTTATGTTCTTGAAAAGAGTTTCTGTCTGGCCACACAAATGAGGTGATCATTCATGCATTTGTAAGCCATATGCAAACCAATGCCACTGCACTTTCATGTGTAAGTCTTCAGGTCAGCAAATCAGAAGTCTTGTAGGAATATATATTATTCTGAAGTTTGCACTTACCAAAAAGAATAATCTTTTCAGACAAAAAATAAAGAAAGTAAAAAGACAGAAAATACTGTTTGCAGTATGTCAGAATGTCTTAGTCCATCATAGAATCATGAAATAAAATGATTAAAAAGTTATCTCTACACTGCTAGCATAACTACTGTCAGTAATTTACAGCAAGATGTGAAACTTTTTTAAGTAGTGAAGTGCCTGTGCTAGTTATTTTTACAGTAGAACTTTTTTTTTCTTTCTTAATCTATTATAGCAATTATTGTCATTAATCATTTCCATTGCAGGGAGCACCCAGTTGGTCAACAGAAGATCAGATTCTATTATCTGCAGTCCAGGGAATTAACAAGACTTGTTTTCTAGAGAGCTCATAATATGACTGCAAGAAATGAATTATATATATATATATATATATATATATATATATATATATATATATATATATAATATATATTAAATTGTACCAAGGAATATTCTCAGGAACTAGAATTCAATAACCTATGTCGTGAATCTGTCAGAGTGGTCTTTAGCATGTTTTTGGGTAGGTTCACCTACCATTTTCTTCAGAATGACATCAGGACTTGCAATGAGCCAGCGAAAACTCCTAGCTGGCATTTTGTAAGCTATCACCTTTTTCTGTTTTGTTTTGTTTTGTTTCAAAGACAAACCAGGACGTGTTCAGAGTTATAGAAATCTTGTGTGCTTAGATTACTAAGGAGGACATAGTGGAGAGGACTCAATACCTGGGTGTGACAAATGGGTATAAGGCTTAGAAGATAAATGTCTTCAAATACCATTTGGTTGATCCAAAAATGCCTTTGTGAAGATTCTACTGCTCAGGTATCTCAAGACAGCCAATAAAAGCTTATCAGTTTTTTGCAATTGAAGTCCATGATGATAAAGGACTTTTTTCTTTTCCTCATTCCAAGTAATTAGCTTTCAAACTGCTGTTATAATTCTCGTCTGTGAAGAAGAAAAGTCATATTTTCTCATCTGGGCACAAGAAGAATGACTCTATGGACTCTACCAATCTCATATTTTTTAGGAGACAAGGAATATGTCAGGGAACCTGGTACCTGGTATCTGAGATGTTGTCTTCAATTCCCTAAGGTCCACAAATATGACAATATGATTTTGGCAGCTTTCATTAACTTACACCACTGCTATTTTACCTATGCTATCATGTCTCTCCCCGCTCCTCTGTTCAACTTTGCATTTCAAGTAAGAAATATGTATTTCAAATGTACTTCTATGATGGCAATGCAGGAATACAGTTAGAAGTGTATTCTTCCTTAAAGAATCTGTTACTTGAAAGGAGGGTAATCACTGTGGATTTAACATGGATAATAGCTTGTGTTCCGAAGTTGCTAACAAAAAATCCATTTACATGATTAACACACAGTTATGTTATTTCCTAGTCTTAGAGATAGAAGGAGGGATTTAACTTACTAAACTGAAATGAAATGAATTTTCTTTCTCATCTACTATTTCTTAGTTATAACAGTTAATAGAGGGAAAACCAATTTAATTAAACTTCATGAAAGGCTAATCCAGTAATACTGTGAAGTGGATTTACCTTGATTACGTGGAAAAAATCTCTTTCCAGACTGCTCTCCTGAAAAAAATACGATCTTTAATGTATCTACAAATTTTCTCATGGGGCTCAGTAATGATTCAGATAGGAGAATCTCACAATTTAACAATTCTTATGGTGAAACAAGTTGGACTTTTCAGAGCCATGTGGCTATGAGGACTCTTATAGTAAGGAGTATTCCCTTCAGGAGAACACAGAAATGGGTGAAACAACACAAATGTTAATCTACTATTTCTGTTTGTAAGAGGCTTTTTGAAAGGAAGAAGGAGAAGGGAAAAAGGAAAGAAAGTCTGTGTTTGATTACTTCATGTAAAATTACAACTTTTCAAAGTTATAAAGCAAGATGAATGTATATCCAACAGTTACATTTATGATTTATAATAATTCAAAAATATGTACCCAAAAAGTACTTGGACTTCTGGAAGAATTTGTCAAGATAGCTGTGTTACTTAAAAGTAAAAAAAAGATTATAAATATGATAGGTCCAATCTAGTTGAGGAAGTTAGCAAAGTATCACATCATCATGATTAAAAGTTAAATTTTAGGTAAGACAGATGGTTTAAAGCCTTTGATGCAGGGATTAAATCTGCTTTACTAACAGATTGAAAAATGTAATTGTTAATTTAGTTCAAGAAGAACTCATTACACAAGGTCACTTAACAATAACACTTGTGCTCCACTGCTATTTAATATTTTTATTCTTGATTTAAATGACAATGTAAAGATGTTTTTTATCAAATGAATTCATATCACAGACACAAAAGCCAAAAAAACTCACCAGTGGAATTGTAAGTCATGAAGGAGCCAGATGCTGTTATGAAGCAATATGAATTGCCAAGCTTAATGATCACAATCCAAGGAAATGTGATAATAAAATTGAATGTAAAATAATACATTGGAAAACAAAGAGAATTATATATCCAGATGCTGGATTATGACTTGTACAGCAGCAACTTGGGGAAGAAAAATAAAATTAAAAAAAGTAAAAGGAGTCAATCAGAACTGGACACAGCTTCACCTGCCAGTAGCTGATGCACCCACAGTACAACCAAATGAACACATCATTGATTGTGGCATATTGACCCAGACATATTTATAATGTATCTAGTTAAACTTTGAAAACAATGGTTTGAGTTAGAGTAGACTTCATGCAACCTAGATATTTGTTATGACCTAGAGTTTAAAATCATAGAATGGCTTGGATTGGAAGGGACCTCAAAGATTATCTAGTTCCAACTCCCCTCACATAAATAGATTTGCCATACACTAGACCAGACTGCCCAGGAACCCAACAAGACTGTCCCTGAACACCTCCAGGAATGAAACACCTGCAGCTTCACTTCTCCAAGCTAAACAGCCCCAATTCCCTCAACCTATCTTCTCAGGTGAGGCGCTCCAGACCTCTGATCATCCTTGTGGTTCTCTTCTAGACCTGCTCCAACAGTTCCACATCCTTCTTCCACTGGATGCCCCAGGCCTGGATGCAGTACTGCAGATGGGGCTTCACAAAAGCAGAGCAGAGAGGGACAGTCACCTCCCACTCCTTGCTAGCCACACCTCATTTGATGCAGCCCAGGATACAATTGGCCTTCTGGGCTGCAAGAGCACACTGCTGGCTCATGTCAAGCTTTTTGTCCATCAGTGCCCCGAGTGCTTCTGGGAAGGGCTGCTGTCTAAAGTTCATCTCCCAGTCTATGCTCATATCTAGAATTGCCCTGACTCAAGTGCACCAGCTTGCATTTGGCATTATAGAACCTCATCTTTTCATATGAGTAGGTAGCAGTAGTACAGGGGGGAATGGTTTTAAACTGAGGGAGAGGAGATTTTGTTAAGATATTGGGGAATTTTTTTTTACAGAGAGCATGGTGAGACACTGGTGCACGTTGCCCAGAGAGATTGGGAATGCCCCATCCCTGGAAATATTCAGCACCAGGTTGGATGGCGCCCGGGGCAATCTGATCTAGTGCTTGATCTAGCAGTTGGCAACTCTGTCTGCAGCAGGAGGTTGGAACTAGATGATCCTTGTGATCCCTTCCCAACCCAAGTCAGTTTATGATTCTATGTTGATACAAGGATGCATTTGCAACTTGAAATGTAAAGAACAGGACCCCCAAAGAGATGCTAAGACTATGGTACTGAAGAGGGAGGATAGCAAAAGAGAGATGGAGTAACAGCTTTTCCTTCAGTATATCAGGAGTGCATAGAATTCCATGTCCATAGAAACATTTTATATTGAGACATACATCTTCTAAATCACTTGTTTACATCTATTTAAAACAGTTTCTAGATTTCAAATAACTGTTCTGTTGAATAAAGGACTTTTTTTCTTTCTGAAGGCTTTAAGGATGAATTTAATAATGTCATTTCACAGAAATAAAGCTTCTTGTTTCCTTGAAATCTTTTCTTGGACTGTAATTTTCATATTCAATAACACTCTACAACTGCACTACAACACATATTTTTATTAAGCAAGGACAGGCCTGAAAAACAGGGAGTCGCTCTATTTAAAGCATTATAGATAAACATTTTTTATTTGATTTCTATTTCTGAAGTCAAATCATATAGTGTAAAGTTCTTATTACCTAATTTGCCAAATTTATCTTTTACTGTACTGACACACTTTTTACCTCATGCATCCTGGTACTAACATTCTTAAGGATGATGGCAGCCATAAGGTTGAAATATTGAAAGCCATCAACCAAGCAAATATGAAATGCTCATATCTTCAAGCACTTAGCACAGGAGTCATCAAAGAAGTAATAGGAAAGCAACCACATACATCTCTGCAAAGGAGATTGCAAACACTACTGAAGCTTACAGAAAGAGAGAAGATTTGGGCAATTAATGTTGTTAAGATGAATTTTTCCTGTACCGTGAGTTTCAGTGAAGCAGATTGATTTGTAAATCACAGAATCACAGAATTGCAAGAGTTGGAAGGGACATAAAGAGATCATCAACTCCAACGCCCCTGCTAAAGCAGGTACCCTATAATAGATCACACAGGTAGGCATCCAAATGTGTCTTGAATATCTGCATGGAAGGAGACTCCACAATCTCTCTCAGAAACCTGTTGCAGTGCTCCATCACCCTTACCAGAAAGAACTTCCACATGTTTTTATGGAATTTTCCATCTTGAAGTTTTAGGTCATTATCTGTTGTCCTATCTGTAGGCACCACTGAGAAGAGCCCGGCTTCATCCATTTGCCTCCCATCTCTCTTTAAATGTTCATAGATATTAATCAGATTAATAGTGTGGGGGGGGTCTTCCTTTGGGAAGTGAAACATTGGTCTTTCAAGTTCTAAGAAAACAATAGCTGTAATGTAGCTGAATGTTTTCCTACAGAAGGCATAAACTTTTGGGTTTGCTCTTTGATTCCAAGAACACTTTATTAAAAAGTATCTTGAAAATTATCAAGATAATTATTGGCCGTTAGTGCGGAGCCATCTGTTGCCATCTACATGGGGCAGATGTCAATTGCCACCATTCAGACATACACATCTCAGGGCTCAAATCTACAAGAGCTAGCTGTTGATAAGCATTTTCTTAGAGTAAGCTTTGTGTCTCAATGCTAAGTTATAAAACTGCACTACTCCTAAAACACCTCAGTTCTGCTCTGCAGATGAGAAATTATTTGGATAGTCGATGATTACAGACGTTTGGGATATGGAGTGCACACAGATAACAGTGTTGTCAGTTGTCAGCTCACATGATCACCAGTTTACCCAGTAAAGTCACATGTTGATTTTGCCGGAGATAGTCTTAACTTTTCAACATATTTGAAATACAGAGAGGGACTCATGGTATTGTTATTATTGGGGTAGTTGATCCTGAAAGATCACAGGATTTGGTTCTTTGAAGGTTATATGCCAGAGTTCAAGATGTTGCCAACTATAGAACAATTTCTTGCAGTGCATCCCTGATTGGAGTGTTCTTCCATTCCAAGAAATGAAAATTATTTTTTTCCACCCATACTTTCAATCAGGTCAAGGGGAGATTAGGAGATAAGCAGCAAAACTACAGCTGCCACAAGGAAGCCAGGTGATTAAAATAATGTGCCTTCAGTCAAACAGGTTCAGGCTTAAACCTGAACTTTCCATTAAAAGAAAGCAAAAAAAGTTGAACAGCTACTTCATCACTATTCATAATGTTTAAGCTTAGCAATGCCAGCTGCAAATTGAGAAAATATTTCAAAGCATGTTATGTAATTGAATACAAAAGTAAGACACACTATGTAAAAATAATGGCAGTGAGATGCAGACATTGGAAAACGGTTCAATTCCAACCAAATATAAGTCATAAAAAGCATGACACAGAACTTGCTCTTTGGCCAAGGTATGAATGAAGGCATGACAAAAAGCAGAGGTACTGTGTCATGAGTGAGGGCTTTTCAAGTCCTGCATAGCAATTATTCTCCTAAACAGATGTAGAAGGCTGAAGGATTAGTCCCAGTTTACACCTGGTTTTATATGTGTCCATATAGAAGGCTTCCAAGAGAGCCACAAGCATTAGTGAAATAAAACATATTAATGTCCTGCCCTCTCAGTAGTAGATTCTGACTCATTCATCCCTTGAAACTCAGGTATGGATTATTTCAAGTAAAAGTGACAGCATCAGCCATCTGTGAACAATCCAGTTACGTCTAACTCCTCTGACCTTTTCTTGCAGTACCAACTGCCTTGGCAACTCCAGTCAAATCTCAGCAGAGTCTTTACTTAGCTCCCACAAATGTTCTAAATCAATCAAATACTGTAAATTCAACACCAGCCTGCTTGTTTTCTTCTCTGGCAATCTAGCTTCCTGTTCGAGTGCTTCATCCATCATTAACACACTACAGAGTCTGGGTGGGTCTGAATCTTATTAATGCAAGCCTGAACACTTCAGATCAGACAGTATGACAAACATTCAGAATGGATTAGTGGCTGTAGAAGTTCAGCTTCAGATGATGAAAAGGGCTGTTGTGAAGATCGAGAATATTCAGTATGTGTATATTTTGCAGTATAGGATCTTCCTGTGGGTCCTAATGTAAGTGAGATAAGGCCAGTAGGAAAAAATTGTGTTTTTGTGTGGGATAACTGACTGCCATGTTTGAGAATAACTGACTTCAGGAGCAAGTAGGTCTCCACAGGGCAGACCTCCACAGGTTATTTTGTAAAATACAGGTGACATAGCACATGGTTTGATGACAACTTTTGAGAGGTATAATAATAATAATATCAAATTTTAAGAGGATCCTCTCATTCACTTGTCCACAGAAATACATTTTTTTGTTTGTTTGTTTTGTTTTTTTTGTACAACATTAGGCTTGAACAACATGCTTACAGAACAGCAGTGGGGTTCACTGGAAACCTATGGATTAATCTTACTTGCAAACTATTTGCATGAAAATAAATGCAAAGATATGGCAAAATAATGTATATTTTTAAAGCCTTGGTAATCCTTATAATTAGAAGTGATTTTATGTATAATTTTGATAAATATTCATCTATTAAATACTTAATGAGTACTATAAAATAATTAAGCTTCCATTTGATGATGGAGTGAATGCATTTTCAGTCACATGAAAGGCAATGCATATGTGTGTAAATCTACATTCCTGTTCACACAAACAAGCATGCAACTTCTTTGTAATTCTGGATTGACATGCTTTTGTGTGGGTTTGCAATTGTGAAAATATTATTTTGAAATGTGAGTCTATCTGGACAAGAAATACACAAGTCCATCCATGAACTCATGAATCTGTAGGTGACCTCTCAAACATTTCTGCTTCCTCTGGGCAGATGTGATTTGTTTTATGAGTTCACCCTTTCATCCTCCATTCACATTACTTGTACACAAAATCAAGGAAATTCAGAGATGATAAGAAGAAGAACATGCACATAAAGAAAAACTGTAAAAAAAGGAAATTATATTTACGTGTCGATTCTTTTTGTGCATGTTTATGATGTTAGTGAAGAAATCTATAAATCTAGAACAACAAAAAGACGAACTTTTCAGATCCAGATTTTCTCCAATAGTGTAGGAAGACTCAGTAGACAAGATTATTTTTGAATTCACTACCTTCCCATGTATTTTGAAAAAAAAAAAAAAAAATAAATAATGAAATAGAAGATTTTGTTTTTTTAACTTAAGTATAACTCTCTCTGCTCCAATTAATGCCATTATTCAACAACTCAACCATGTTAGAAATTATTAATTGCTTTTCTGATGCTCATCTCCAAATTATCTCAGCCTAACTAACATTAATGAATCTATCTTCCTAACACCATTATAAGGTAGTAACTATTTTTCCAAAAGGAAAATATCTAAGTAAATAAATACAGATCTCTTCATTCTTTGGAACATCTTTTAGACGTGCAAAGAATACAAAACACAAACATCTGTCTGTTTCCTGAAAACCAATGGCTCTCATAGCAACATGGGGCCAGTAAATATCCACTGAAGGCTTTTGATTTATCCATCCAGATTAGATCTGTAAATGCAGAGGTGCTACCATTCCAAATTTATGAAATGTTTAAGTGGTTGGTTCAAGGTGACCCAGGAAACCACAGTGTCTTAACCAAATACGGCTCAGTGATAAAAAGAGGGAATATGGAACAGTTTTGAGGAGATGATGCATGAAATCATAACTGAAGCATTACTTCCAATAATGGTACTGACCTTTTGTAAGTGCTGTGATAAAACTGAACCAGATCTGGAAAATACCTACAAGAATCACAAGTCACCTTGAAAATACCTCCTCCAGACACCCATTATCTACATTTTAACATCTATCTCCATTCAGTACCAGTTGCTCTCAAAAAAGAATACAATGGAGAATATGAGAAATGCAGAAAAGTGCTGATTCAATGTTAAGAACTTGTAGCTTTTGTGTGAATTATGTTCTGGATCCCTAAAAATGCTTATATTGCTATGGTATTTCTGGTTGGAAACAAGCTCCAAAAAAACTTGCTTTGAGCAGAAAATTGGAAATAATATCTAAGATATTGCACTCTTATTAAAGAAATAAAGAGAAAGAGAGAAAACAGAAAGGTCTAGGGCATTTCTTTTGTTTGTTTGATCATTTGTTCGTTTGTTTTGGTTGGTTTGTTCTCTCCCCTCCAGATACATGTTATTTGTCAGTCCTCACTTCTTCATTACAGAGCAGGAGAAATCTTTCCTTGAGTTTGTCCTAGGCTTTACAAATTCAAGAGCACCAAAAAAGTCAAAGAGACAAAGGCAATTTTATGGCTACAAAAGGTGCACTCTAAAGCACTGTATTCTTGCCGCTATAAAAAGATTGTTGTATTTTATTTTCAGGTTTTCCACTATTCATACATACATATATATATATATTTGAAAGATTTAATGCAGCAGACATTTTAAGTCTTAAACTGTACTGTAATCTTTGGAAGTGATTTTGAAAATTAACTATTTCTTCTCCCTCAGAACTGTGTACCTGTTTCAGTCAGCACTGTCTATAAAATAGTTCATATATACGTTCAGTTACCACAGAAACCAGAACTCAATATTCTCTCTTTTTCTCCATTCTAGCATCTTCACTGTGGTAGTGGCTGGGAGGTTCCCTCTCTTTTTTTTTTTTTTTTTTTTTTTTTTACAAAATATGTAAAATAGGAATGCTTAAGGTGTTATCTGTAAAATACCTATGATAGATGGCATTACCTGATTAAAGATTATTATTTCAGTATCTGTCTCTGTGCAAGAAGGCATGAAACCTGGTTCCAGATCCCAGGCAAAAAGGAAGGCACGAAACCTGGTTCGAAATCCCAGGCGAAAAGACCATTCCTACATAAAAGTCCATTAAAATGTCTTAAATATTTCTGATTTAGTTAATATTTCATTTGAACAACATGTAATTATTTTAGCAACTCACTGAAGTGTCTGAAGAATGTGGTCTGGGAACAACTCCTTAAATTTGCAGTTTCCTAAGTCAGTAATTAAATCCAAATTGCCTTCACATCCTGGATCATAAATAGTTTACAAAGTGGACTTAGAAGTCTTTCTAGGCAGCTTGTCTCAGTGCTAATCTAACACTATACAGATTGATGAAGCACTGCATTTCCAGTCGGATTATAAAAAAATTAGATCAAGCTTCATTTTTAAAGGGGCTTTTTTAAAAATGATTTTAAAATAGCTTTGAGGTTCTGCACGTCTCCCTGTTCTTTTCCCTCCTGCCAGTTTTTCATGCATTACCCAAGAGAGACACAGAACAGCAGGACCTGAATCTACAAACTATTGCCACGTTTTTATCTTCAAGCATGAAAGGAGTAATGTCATATCAATGGGGCCCCTCGTATATTAAGCATTCAGAGTTGACATGATTTGTATGCATGCCTCTGATTACATACAGGGTTGAGTTCAGGCAAGGGAAAACAGTAAATGTAACTTAATTTAAAAGGCTAGTCATATGCATAAAATACACTAGCTAAGCACATTATTAGATTTATTTTTCCTTTATCCACTTAAGAGAGAAACAACATTGGAACTGCTATATTGTTAAATAGGGGAGATAAAATGCAGCAACAAAATGACAGTAACATCTCTTTAAAGGAATTGTAGGATCATAGAACCAAAGAACAGCTGGGGTTGAAAGGAACCTCAAAAATCACCTAGTTCCAACTCCTTTGCCATGGATCAGGCTGCCCAGGGCCCCATCCAGCCTGGCCTTGAATACCTCCAGGAATGGGCCACCACAGCTCCTCTGTGCAGCCTGTGCCAGTGCCTCACCAACAGAAGATGGTTTGGAATTTAAGGTTTTATATCAGAGTGCAAGTTCTCCACTATACATTAAAGCTGGCAACATCTTCAGTGTCAGATTCTACCCTCATGACCTCCCCCGAATTCCTAGAGAGCTAATTCTACTTCTGAGCTCAACAAGTTATATTTTTTTATTTGCACTTGAGACTGAGCCATAGATTTCATTACTGAGGCCTGAGCACTCCTTTATTCTGAAAGGAAAAATATTGGAGTGAGCTTGGACATCAGAACATGACATATAGCTGCTCTGTGCAAAATCTTCATTGTGTTTTTATCCTTGAAACGATTCTCGCTGTGCTCTCAAGGAGCTACAAATTCATAGTCTGACAGCCTAATAGCAGCTATGGTAGCCTTCATTCTGCCATGCTCTGCAGACAAGGTAATTAATGTAAGCATATGAGAAACCAAAATTGACATTCTGATCAATAAAGGTCTGCTTGGCAAACTTGCAAATAACATTGAAGTAGGTTCCCAGGGGTTCTTCCAGTATCACTGGAGTGGCACATCATGTAAAAACTCTCAGCTGTTCTGCTACACAACATGCAATCCATAGTGCAGCAGGTCATTTAGACTCCAACATTTTTAACATCTTGTTGCAGCAGTGTGTTTCTGCCTGAAGAGCTCACATATGTTCTTTCATTAACATAATGTATCTGACATTGTATGTGCTAGTATGATTAAATAGGTTTTGTTTGCCTGTTATCAATAGGCTGCAATAGCCAAAATGTAACACAAAATCACTTTGCTATTCTGATCAGATAAATCACAGAGTCACAGAATCACAGAATGGCCTGGGTTAGAAGGGACCTCCAGCTCCAACTCCCTTGCCACAGGCAGGGCCACCAACCTCCCCATTTCATACTAGACCAGGCTGCCCAGGGCCCCATCCAACTTGGCTTTGAACATTTCCAGGGATGGGGCATCCACATCTCTGGACAGCCTGTTGCAGCATCTCACCAATCTCATATTAGAGAACTCACATAGTAAGTCCTGATGGATGAAAAACTCTGCCTTCCTGAGGCCCCTTCTGAAGTACTGTGTCCAGGTTTGGGGCCCCCAGTACAAGAAAGACAAAGAGGTCTTGGAGCGAGTCTAGAGGAGAGCCACAAAGATGATCAGGGGGCTGGAGCACCTCCTCTACGAAGACAGGCTGAGGGAGCTGGGTTATTCAGCGTGAAAAGAGAAGGCTATGGGGTGACCTCACTGCAGTCTTTTGGTACCTAAAGAGAGGCTATAAACAGGAGGGGAATTAACTCTTTGAAAGGGTAGATAACAGCAGGACAAGGGGAAATGATTTTAAGTTGAAAGAGGGAAGATTTAGATTGGTTGTCAGGGGGAAGTTCTTTACTATGAGAAGGAAGGCAGTGTAGAGAGGAACAATCACCTCCCCCTGTCCTGCTGGCAACCCTCTTCTGATAGAGCCCAGGATATCATTTGCTTTCCAAACTGCAAGAGCACACTGCTGGCTCATGTTCAAGTTTTTCATCTATCAGGACCCCCAGGTCCTTCTCTGCAGGGCTACTCTCAAGGACTGCTCCTTCCAGTCTGTATATATGCCTGCCTATCTTTGTTTTCCTTGGGAGAGTGAACTTTCATAGAATCATAGAATCATAGAATCACCAAGGTTGGAAAAGGCCTAAAAGATCATCCAGTCCAACCGTTCACCTATTCCCAATAGCTCCCACTAAACCATGTCCCTCAACACAACATCCAGCCTTTCCTTGAACACCCCCAGGGTCGGTGACTCCACCACCTCCCTGGGCATCCATTCCAGTGCCTGACCACCCTTTCTGAAAAGTAATACTTCCTAAACACTTTCCAAACACTTCAGCCACTCTATCCCACACAACACCTGTTTCTATTCTGACTCTGATCTCAAGAATTTAAAATTGCTGTGGTTTAAACTGGCAGGCAACTGAGCACCACACTCTCGTTCTCTTGCTCCCTCATCCCATTGTAAACTAGATCTTGTGGGCTGAGAAATATCCTTGGATTGGTTCAGCAAAAACTAGAATAGTGGTGTGGTATCAGCATTGCTTTTCTTGCAAAGCCAAAACATACTAGACCCTGTGAAGGAAAAATCAAAATCAAAACCAAAAAAACACAGACACACACACAAAGAAACAATAAACTTGTGTCCCAACTGAAACCAGGACAAAAATATCTGCAAGTATCCATTTTTAGATGTTATGGGGAAGCATTACTCTTGTACGTATTTTTCATCACGATGTACTAATTTAGCTTTAAAAGGGGCCAAATACTTTTTGTATGTCAAATAAAAGGATTTGAGGAAGAGGAGGATTAAAAGAAGAAAGAAAATATTTTGCAGTATAAACGCAAATGTCAATAAACATTGGATAGGAACATTAACAAATATAGCCCAGTGATTTTTCCTTATAAATGGGAAGGCATAAAACAAATCAAATTCTGATCGCCATCCAAATATCTGTAATAACTCCATCTTTTTTTAATTAAGAAAGATGGGGAAATGTGGAATAAATTCAAAATATTCCACATTGCTCAGTTTTGTTTGGATAGCGACTTCAGCAAAAGATGTAAGTCTGTGATTAGATCTTTCTGAAGAATATTGGAATGTTTGTTGTATCAGGGCCATGAGTGATTTGCTGTAGTTGACTTTGTGAATAAATGATCAAAAGGAAACACGGACAGAACAATATCTTAATTGCACCTCAAACAAATGAACAACACTACATATATCATTTTCTGCTGTGAAAGCTGCACCTTAAATCAACAATTTATGTATAACTAGGAATAGAGACGTCCTTTCTGCAATACATGGTGACAGATAGCAACAACTCAGTTTGCTGGGTAAAGATTTTGTTCTCTTATTCTGTAATTCCAGCATTTAATCACGTGTAGAACTTTTATTTTTGTATATGTTGGGATTTTATTTTTTCACTAGGACATATATGGAAACTCAGGAAATACATAATGTAGGAAATATTAGATCTCTGTCTGGGAGGCTGTCTAGTAGCATGACAGGTTAAGGACACAGGCATTATAACAGTTGTACACAGCAGAGAGGTGCTCATGACGTTTTCAGGTTACAGACTCAGCAGCTCTCTGCTCAGAGTGCTGTATCCATTCTTGCTATGTCTTCACAGTACAACCTCATCTCAAACAGAAACCGAACATGAACACAGTCAAAGCTGTTCTGGGGGGAAAGGTAAAATCATCAAGGCTGAAAATAATGAGCAAGCTAATGGAAAGTACTCAGGGATCCACAACCAAGGAGGGCCAAGGGATTCCTCTAGACAATGTGCACAGGACAGCATGGGCTCCAAGGGTTAAAGAGCCAGTTGGCTGCAGAAAGCAAAATGAAGAAACCACACAGAACAGAGAAAAGGAAAGCAGAGCTACTTACTAGTCATAAATCAATGTCTCAGAATGTCTGCTGGCCTTCCTGGAATGGGGAAATTGAGAGTTTCCTTCCCAGGACACCTTCCTCTCAGATTATTACTGCAAAATGGCTCGTGTTTTAACCTTTAGAGGGCCGCCAAATCCCACTCCCTGAGCCTGCTGCTGGAGCTCTTAAATTCCAATAAATCAAGAAAATTGGCATTTCCAAAAATAGATCTTTAACCCATCCTGAGATAATTACAGCCCAGGAGAATCAGAAGCATTAAGCATACATGAAGTCTCACAAAGCCTCTGGGATATGATTCATCTTGTGATAACCACACCCCTTGCCTGTCTGTCCTGGAAAATTATAAAATATCTTCCAGTTTCTCCACCTCCCTATTCTTCATCCACCTTCCCCTCCCTGAAGAGGATACTTGCGTAACTGAAAGCTGATAAAAAGAAATGGGAACAATAGCTTAAAAGTTCCCATTGTTCAGTTTCTGGCAGAAGATGTTCTGGATCTTGTGGAGTGAGAGAAAGAAAATCCCCAAAAGTTTCTCTGGCTCCTTGTTATCAATCTCATAGCACCAAAATAATTTAGGTACTGCTGTAAGTAAACACAGAAAATAGTAATAAATGAAGGATTGCAAAATGGTAGTGGAACAGATGGAGAAAACTAGCTGGAGATTCATTTTGTGGAGAAATGAGTGCTGACTCCGATGGGAAATTATTGGAATAAACTCTTTGTATAGAAATCTAGTTTGTAGAGGATCTGAGTTTCAGTTGAGATTGAAGACATCCTAGGTATGTCTTCTTCCCTTACACGATGGGAGCCTTGGTGCTTCAGTACTGAGGACTACTAAAATACAGTGTCTGGTCTTTAAGAACAGTCCCTCTATGCACTGGTCCATGATTCAGTGCAGCTAGAGGGTAAGCACGTTACAGTGTAAGGACTGAGAACAAAATGAATATTTATAACTACTAGTTTCATCTACAGACTTAATGAATAGAAAGCCATTATAAGGCTTTTCATTACTTGGTAGGATTGCAACTGCTCAACATATATTTCTCCAAATTCTTTCTGAGAGGTGTTCAGTTTTTTACTTATGAATGAGTCTGCAATGTTTCTTGCCATCCAGCAAAACTCACTTGGACTGTAAACTAATTCTGAAAGTTTAACAAGAGAAAAAGGTGTTTCTACGTCAGGTAGGATAAAGATTTAATGAGAGACAGCCTTATCTTCAAGACAGCAGTGAACTCTTGATTTATATCCTGGAAATATATACTGGAAATTGTCTATTCCAAAAAATTGTCTATTATGGTGATTTGACACTTATTTCTGAAGCAGCTGCCAGAGGCCAGGTCCAGAGAAAAGAAAAAGAAGAAAAAAGAAAAGTATTAGATGCTATTTATTTGATCCACTATATTTCTAGTTGTCCTGGATGTTGTACTTATTCAGTAGCTCGTTCGGCTGACTTAAAAACATATTACGCCCGTACTACGAAATTATATCTGATTAATTCTATCTACTCTCTTCTGTATCACATACAATTACTTTAATGTTGCATACTTTAATGTTGCATAAAACTTTCATTTTTGAATGTTAATTGTAGAACTAACTTTGTCTCCCTCGTATTTTTCTTATCCTCGCTCACATGTTTATGAAGAAGTATTGCTAAAGTGGTTTTCACAGTTGTTAATTAGACTGTTGTGTATAGAATGCTATTCCTTCATTATAGGAAATTGCTAGAACTATCTTTTCCAGAAGAGACAGAAGATGAACTTCAGTACACGTTTTTCTCTCATTTTCTCAATGAACGGTTTTCAAAACCCGTAGGAACAAGGAAGCAGTAACATTGATAATGCAATGACTGCTTTGCAGTTGGACCTGCAAAATCAAAAAGCTAATAATGAGTTTGAGCTGAGGCTTAGCCAAACCTTTTCAATAGCCGGTATCAGATGATTAACTTCTTGACACCAGTTTAGAAGTTCTGACTTTCAAACCAAACAGTTGTGTAATACCAGTCACTTCAGTAAATTAAAAAGTTATTCTATCACTGTTTGTGAATTCTCCTTCAAGCCTTTATGAATAATGCTGGAAATAGTATAGCAACTCAGAGATGCTGATGTTTCAACTAAATTCAATATCTAAAGATAAAAGATCTAGTCTAAGTGAAGCTCTCTAACACAGTAAACAAATCCCCTTTCTAAGTAATCATGACTGAGGAAAGATCATAGAGTTATAGAATCGTAGAATGGTTTGGATTGGAAGGGACCTCAAAGATCATCTAGTTCCAACCCCCTGCTGTGGGCAGAGTTGCCAACTGCTAGATCAATAACGGTATCAGGCTACCCAGGGCCCCCTTCAGCTTGCGCTCCAGGGATGGGGCATCCACAACTTCTCTGGGCAAGCTATTCCAGTGCCTCACCATCCCCTCTGTAAAAAACTTCCCCCTGACATCCAACCTGAATCTCCCTTCCATTAGTTTAAAAAAATTCTGCCTCATCCTTCTTTTATAATATCCTTTTAAATATGGAATATCTCAGTGAGTTCTCATCAGAGCCTTCTCTTCTCCAAACTAAGCAATCCCAGCTGCCTCAGCTTGCCTTTGTAGGAAAGGTGCTTCAGCACTCTGACAATCCTTGTGGCCCTCCTCCAGACCCTCTCAAAAAGCCCCACACCTTTCCAGAGCTGGAGGCCCCAGACATGCATGCAGTACTCCAGATGGATTCTCACAAGGGCAGAGCAGAGGAGGGCAATCACCTTCTTCTCCCTGCTGCCATCCCTCTGTTGATGCAACCCAGAATATAATTTTCCTTCTTGTGCACACTGATGGCTCATGTGAAGTTTGTCATCTAGCAGGATCCCCAAGTCCTTCCTGGCAGGACTGCTCTCAGTGTGTTCTCCCCCTCTGTACTCATATCTGGTATTACCTCAATCAAAGTACAATGCCTTGTTCTCAGCTTTGTTAAACCTCATTAGATTTTCATGTGCCCATTTTTCAAGTGTGTCTAGATCCCACTGGATAGCATCTCATCTTTCTACTGTGTCAGATTCACCATTCAGCTTAGTGCCACAAGCAAACTATTTATTTATTCCCAGTACACTATTCATTATGCTACTAGCATTATCTAAACATTTAATACAAAATCAGTAAAAATCATAGTATTTTACTGATTTATTTTTTCTTGAAAAATATGATTAAATGTGAAAATATGGTTGCCAAAAAGAATCACCAATTACCAAAAAGAAGCACCTCAGCCGTATTTCAGGGAACCTTCTGTGCCTTACACATTCAAATGTTAAATCTATCTCCAGGGGAGAGAAACTTAGCGCCATATCTGTGTGTACAAACTGTCAAAGCAAAAAAGTAAAGCTCAGAAATGATCAATTTCAGAGCTACCTCTTCTTTTAGACGTGTTAGCTGTGTACAAAGATTAGAGTTTTAGGAGGGATTTTATAAAGCTCAGGCAGTCAAGCAGTTGTTCAGATCCATTCACTGCTTTAGAAAAACCTCAGCTGCAACTGTTTCTTTTTCAGCAGAGTTCTGTTCTGTGTTCTGTTTACATTCAGAAATCACTGATGGAAAAACACTGTTTATTTTGGGCCAGAGTTAAGGCTGTAGTAGTGTGATGAAATATGCATTTCCATCTGTTTGATCAGAATAATCCTCTTATATGTATAATGTATTCAGCGTAAGATTTATTATAACTTTAGCCATTAATTCCCCTGATATTAAGTGTTTGAGATTTAAATATGAGACCACAAATTGGTGCAAGGTTGCACTTAGTAACAATAATTGTAAGAAAAAATGTGGGGTTGTTTTGCTGTTGAAATTTCCCAGATTTTGTTTCTTTCCTTTCTTTCCTTACATAAAATAATGATGAAATAATTCATTGAATCAAAATTTGTTGAATAAGTGGTGATAAAATACATTTTATTTACTCTTCTAATTTTTAGATAAACCTGTGGAGAAATCTGAAGGCTAAAAAGCACTATCTGTAGGTATAAAACCAATGTTTTTGTTTTTTTGTTTTTTGTTTTTTCCCCAAAAAGTTTGCACTGGTAGGACTACAATACTAAAAAAAATAAAAATAAAAATAAGTAAAAAATTGATCTCCCCAGTATCTCACCTTTCATTATTTAAAGATTTCATCAGCAGCAGAATCCCTTTTCCATTGCTACTTTTTATAAAACTTTGGTGTAGACATGTGAAGGTACCTTCCCATCTCACCTCTCCAAACCACTCTTGATGATATCTTTGCTCTCACACCAGGAGCCACCTTCTTTCTTATGAGAGGAACTAACAGTTCATTTAACTTTGTAATAACTTATTTCAGATGTGCTGTCATAAAGCAGGGATGTCAGCACTTCCTTGATTTATTGAATCACTTTTTTTTACTGGCTTTCTTCACTGAATTACAACTAGACCCAACACAGCTTCGAATTCGCAACTTTGAACTTTCACGAGCATCTCTGACATAATTTCCCCTTCATTCTCAATTTAATTCCATTTCTCCAAGTATTTTTACTTGATTCTCCTGCTGCACAGCACATTTGTATGTGTGTGTGCATCCTTCATCTCATGTAATGTCTAACGTCTTCCAGTGAAAAAATGAAATGAAATAAGAAAAAAAAATAATGTTTCTCTTCCAGGCCAAAGACTTGTGTTAACAAAAAAATAAAATATGAAAGGAATGGATTCTCTAAATCAACCTGTCCAACCATTTCTAACTTCCATACTTTCAAAGAAAAGTCCTGAGGTTCAATCTATTTAAAACAAAAAAAAAAAACAAAAAAAAATACTATAAAGACTGTTCCCAGAAATAATTTGCATTTCTTTATTCAGTCTGAATCATAGAATCAGGATCATGAATCTCCAACCTCCTGCTCCCGGCAGGGTCACCAACCTCCACATTTAATACCACAGCAGGCTGCCCAGGGCCCCATCCAGTCTGGCCTTGAACGCCTCCAAGGACGGGGCATCCACAGCCTCTCTGGACAGCCTGTTCCAGCACCTCACCACTCTTGGTAACTTCCTCCTGAACTTATGAGTCTGCAAAAACACGTAACAATTATGTGATTTATTGACATTTGTGTAATTTTCACAATAATTTTAATCACTAGGATTCTCAGTTTTCCAGCTTTGGGTCATGTTCTTAGCATTGTTCTAATTCAAATAAGAAGCTACATAATTCATAGAGTTTTTTAAAATTTGTTTTTACCATAGTGTAAATGAACTCAATAACCGATCTGCTTCTTGCCAGAGATGAGATTGCAGAGGACTAGCCCCAGAAGCAAGCTGCAATTCTTTTTCAGTATACCTGAAGCACTGATAGCATCATCAATAATGTCAGCACACAGTAATGGGCTTTGTTAGTTAGCTAGCCCTGTGTTTGTTAGCTAGCTCTGCAAGCTTTGAACTGGGAAAAGATGCTAGCACTGCCAATGAAAACAGCTATTATAAATGGCTTTGTTGACAGTATTAGTATTTTAAACAAAGATAAACTTTATTAGAACACAATACTCCTATCCTCTCTCTGAAAGGCAATCCTGTCTTAAACATTTACTTTTAAATAAGTCTCAAGGTTTTTTGCAATAGTCATAGATGGATTTATTTAAAGGTCATGGATGCAAGGTGACCAATTTTTACTGGTCTCTTGGGCATTGGCTTAAAACAGAATTCTGTCACACTGGGTAGGTCAGAATTTCAGGGTCAAAGATAATTGCCGGTCCCCTTTGAAAGGGAGGAATAAGTGAGGAAGGAAGAAGTGAGGAAGGAAGGTTTGTGAACGTAGCAAAGAGACAACACATCCATTGTGCATTATTCAAGTTAAAGCACACTGCTTGCTCATCAAGAACACACACACACAAAACATTAATCACAATGCAACTCCCCCCACTTAAAAATACCATTTTAACAAATACCATTTATTCCTGTTATAGGAGGATAGGAGAATCTAACAGCCTGTTAAAAATAATTATTAAGATCTAGACCAAATACTGTCTATTATTATTGTGTCAGTTATCTCAGTAGAGACTAGACAAGTAGATATTTTGGGCAAGAAAATTTTCTAACCACTATTGCAGCATTTCTTCTATTACTCAGAACTAAAATACTATAAAAAATACCTGAATGTAATGTGTTTGCTAAGATAGAACACTCTTACATGGGGATATTCTTTCCAAAAATAAGCTACAATCTACTTCCTACTTTGATTGGAGGGGACACAGTGAAATTATATTTGTTTTTTTTTTTTTTTGTTCACTACTGCTCAGAATCATTTATTTGCTTATTTATTTTCAGTGTTGTGGTAAAAGAGCAGTTTTTAAGAGATACAGAAAGACTTTATAATATTCCCATTAATTTATGGCCTCTATCATGTCTCTTTAAATAGCTTCTATGCTCTGTGTAAAACATGATGCCAGAAGATTACACAAACATTTAGAGTTTTTATTGCTGTTCTGTAGGTTTGTAGGTTAAACTAACAACTAACAATTAACATTTTATTCTCCTTATAAATAATACTCTGCCACATGAACAAAGACTTGGACAGAAAATCAGTGCTGCTAAGATCTGTAGTAATATCTTCTTTAGCAATAAATGAAATTATTCCAAACCATTAGCAACCTAATTAGGAGAAAAGCACACCACAAAATAATTTGTCTAAGTATTTCAATGTCAAGGGTTCAGGAATGACATGGGAATCTTTATAAATGTAAGATATGCTTGTGGATTTGAAATTCAAATTTAGATTAAAATTTCGGCATGAATTGATGACCAGAAAAAAAAAAAACAAAAAAACAACAATAAAACCCCACAACAACAACAACAAAAGGCTTTAATTTCTGACCACCTTTACCTTTGTTTTTGTTTTTGTTCTTGTTCTTGTTTTTGTTTTTGTTTTTTATAGGAGAAACATGAAGAAAACCCATCAATGCTGTAAACATGATTTTTTTTTCATTGTTTTTAAAATTATGGTAGTTCTCACATTTGAGGTCAGATACTGAAGTTCGTAGGAATAACATAAATAGCTAATGAAACTCAAATATGTTGGAAAATTACACAGAAAGAAAAAGCTAGTCTAAAGAAAAATATCTCGTGTTCTCCCCAATCTTTAAATAATTTGAAAAGTCCGAAGTGAATAATGTTATTTATCAACACAGTATCTCAGTGGAAAGCATCAGAACATCTCAGCATCTGGTTACATGTCTCCCAAACTCCTTCAGGAGTGGTAACTTCACTGCTTCCCTGGGCAGCCCATTCCAATGCCTAAGCAACCCTCTATGAAGAAATGGAGTCATTACCAAGCAGTGGTGCTGTCCTCCCTGGGAAACATATTCCAATGCTTAACAAACCCTTCAGTAAAGAAGTTTTTCCCGATATCCAACTTAAACTTACCTTGGTGCACCTTAAGGCCATTTCCCCTCGTCCTGTCACCTGTCACAAGTGAAAAGAGACCAAACTCGCTCTTGCTGTAAGCACCTTTCAGATATTGGAAAAGAGCAATAAGGTCTCCTCTCACCCTCCTTTTCCCAGACTAAACAGCCCTATTTCCTTCAGTTGCTTCTCATAGGACATATTCTCCAAGCCCTTGAAGAATGGGACAATCAATTCCTTAGTCCTGCTGGCTGCGCTATTTCTGATGCAGATGTGGATGCTATTGGCCTTCCTGGCCAACTGAGCACACTACTGGCTCATGTTCAGCATACTTGATCTCAGGTCCTTTTCTGCAGACAACTTTCTTCCTAAGCTGGTGTCATTACGACCCAAATACCGTAGCCACAATTTAGTCTTGATAAAAGTCATGTAATTCATCTTGGCCATCAATCCAGCCTGTCAAGGTCCCTCTGCAAAGCCTTCCTACCTTCAAGGAAGTCATCACTCCTACCAACTTAGTATCATCTGCAAACATACTGAGGGTGCACTCAAGTCTCCCATTCAGGCTTTAATTAGCCCAATACTGGTCACTGGGGATACAGCCTAATTCTCTTCTTTCATCACCACATTTTGAGTCATATCCAATAAAGGGCAGAGATTCTCTCTAATCATCCTTTTGTTGTTGATATATTTGTGAAAGCATTTCTTAATCATCTTTTATTTCAACAGTTTTGGCTTCTGAGCTTGATGACTACCTCAGTTGCACTTATCCCCAGTAGAAAATGAGGAGTAGGAAGAGAAAGAGAGATGCACCGCTCTACCCTACAGCCCTGAAATTATTTTCATAGAAAAAGTAATAAATTATATAACATTTCTGTGAAATATAGCAACATATTTTTATAAGTACATTGGTAATTTTCTAGAATTCATTTTCCATCAGAAGGGTAAATAAAATTATCATATTGTGGACTCATACAGACGCTGTCATGAATTGACAAGAAAACATTTAAATCCCTCTAGCTAAAATAACTAGCTGGTATAAGAAAATATCACAGATATGGCATTCAGATTCACAAGAGCTTAAGCAGATGTTAGGGTTCAGTAGAAGTTGAAAATTCATGATAGGAAATGAATAAAACTTCTAAGTATGATATGATTAACCAAATCTGATTGAATCCGAAAAGTCAAATATCTTGAAGTCAAATCTTCGGGAGCAAATGTTTTCACTCTTTAATGAAAAATATTAACATTCCATCTAATAGCCACTTTATTGACATATGTTCTATTTCATATCTGGTCCTTCTAAGAAACTTCAGAGAATTCACATATACAGCTTGCTGGCACCTTGTATGTATTTTATTGGCTGACCAGTGTTGGCATCTGATTTTTCTCTGCTTTTTCAGACTGTTTTCAGACTTCTTTCATGCATTCAACACTATATTTATAGATCTTCCACTCATTGAAAGACATAAATGAAAGACTCAAAGGAAACATGGACAACTACCACAAGAGAACAGTAATTGTCAGAGTAGTAATATGGAGAGTAATGCTAAAGGCAGCTGGCTTTTGACATCCTTTATTTTATTCTCGGAATGAGAACTAAACAACTGGCAAAGTCTTTCGGTTGGTCAAGTACCCAACTTGGAGGATTTTCCTCTCCAAAACATGTTTCTTACAACATGACACAGGAAAGCTGGACAACTGGTCTGCACTATAATTAAGTTTAAACAATAGCCAGTCTTGGCTTGATTCCTGTATGATAATGAACACTGTCCAGCCCTGAATTTACCATAAAATCAAAAGCCTTCAAGTGTTGCTTAACTATGATGACTATTTTGTGTTCTGTTTGAAAATAAGAACAACTGGTCCAAAAATAGCAGGTCAAATTCCCTGCTGACACAACTCCATTACTTTCAGATATGTAATCATGGAAGAGAACTCGGCCAAGAAAGCTGAAATAAGAATCTAGATTAAATATAAGACAACAGTAGAGCTTTCTACCTTTTCTTTTTTAATTTCTCTCCAGAAACCTGATCCTCAACAAGTATAAATTAGTGTAGTTTCACTAACTGCCAACTGAGATATGACAATTTGCATAGGCTGAAGATGGCATCAATATTATTTTTCAGGAGTGAACCATAGAGATAGAGGAATGCTCTGTAATTTTGTCAGAAGAAGTCATATTCAGTTAATCTGAGATATAGAGAACAGTAGGACAAATACTGCCACAGCACCATGTATTAATCTCTCTTAAATAATTTGAAAATTGACCTTGCTTCAGGGAAATGAGATGGTCTTTTGGTTTTCCAAAAAAACTATTTCCTATGTAAGACCAAAATTCTGCCTATTTCAGCATCCCATTTCAAACTTCATTCAAAAGTGAACAGGTACGGAAGAATTCTATAAATAGGCCAAACAGGTAGCAATCTTCCTACAGAATGCTTTCAATACCTTCCAATAATTTGGGGCCTAGGGAGTGGTCAGGCCAGATGAGGTGCAGTACGGAATCATAGCAATTATAAGTAAAAAAATCAACTAATGTTTGCAATGAATATATAATTGGTTCTCTAAAATCCTCTCACTGCAGAATTCGGATTTTATTGCATACGTGCAACAGTTATTTACTTTGATGTCTTACAGTTTTTCCAGATGCAACTCTCTAATAGAAAATAACTTTTGACATTAATGTTATCAATGGAGTTGCTTGATGCTACTGAAAATCTTAAACCAGTCAAAATTCTAGCTCTAGTTAACACAGTATAAGAATGATTATAAAATACTTTATTTCAGTATGACCAACATTTCATACTAATAGAAACTTGTGTCCTTTTGAGGCATACATTTACAAGACTTTTCAGATATGAAGACCCATCACATCCTTTTTAAATGATGCTATATTAATCCTGGGTTCTGCTTTAGTGTATTGCAACGTTACAGTACATTTATGACAGTCAAAATGAAAATATTGTAACAACAACAAAGAAAAAAAAAGCAAACAAAGTCAGTGCTGATAGTTGGCTTTGTAACAAGATTTGGAGACTAAAATATTTCTCAGCTGAAGCGTGCATCACTATGGAGGACAGTGAGCTGTTAAGAAGTGTAAGTGAGAAATAGTTGTCTGAATTTGTTTAGTCCACTTTTTTCATTCCAAAAGTTTTGTGATTTTTGTTTCAACTTAAAAAAAAAAAAAAAAAAGGAATAATTAAATATCAGCTACTTTATTTGATTTCCATCTCATATTCTAACAGATTTTGTATAGGGTGATATTTAAGTACAGATATTTGCATTTAAACAATATAAAATCCACTGAAACTGGAGAGAAAAATATGTACGCTACAAAATGTTGTTTATAAATAAGATACTAAAAAATACTGTTGGCTGTATTAAAATTATCTAGCAGGTAACAGTCAGCAAAGCAGGACAAACCTTCAAAAAGTATATATTTGGAAAAGAATTACTTCTGTCAAGGAATACACATCCTGCTTCAAATTGCAATAAAGCAATTGAAAGTAAAAAAAAGGAAATGTTATATGTGATGCTTCAGTGAAGATACTCATGTTTGCACTGCAGTACTGTAGCTAGAAAGTATCCTGTATTTTCTGACATAATTTAAGGAAGATACTGTAGAATTAAGATCTTCCCATTCTGTTTCATTGGAGTTTCCATAGAGTTTTAACCCAAGTGCCTGGGATACATCATATAGGTTCCATTATATCTACATTGCCATACCCTCCTGCTGAGGAATAAATGCTCTTCTGGAACGTATAATTTGTCTTTTTCCTATTATTGCAATCAATTATTTTCCTATGGAAATGAAAGTTCACTTCTAGCTGAAACACCCTTACATTCAGAAGGTCTTTAGCTCCACTGAGAAATAAAATATCTGTTGTTGGAAGCCTGCTAAAAGGAACAGAGAATTGAACATGATGCCTGCTATATTATTACTATTATATTATATGTGTGTCTAAGGCTGTAAATCACAGTACAAAAGTATTGTATTTATGCATGCAAAATATAATTAAAATTGTTTTAATTAGAGAATATGACTGTACTTGCTGGTGTTCAAAAGGGAAAACAAATAAAATGAACAATTGCAGAAGCCTAATTGATTTGCACAATGACAGAAGTCATTAACTGAGCTATGGTTGAACAGCACTCATCTGCTCCCATATGCCTATGCTGTAGGTCTGTGATATATTTCAAAAGAATTCTGCTTTTCATTCACAATATGTGCAAAATGGGCATTTTACTGACTGATAACACAATCAGTAGGATGTATTTTGACAAATGAATGGCAAACTTACATGTAACTTTCTTTTTTGCGCTCTGGAATATTTTATATATAAGCATGCGGATGCAATACTGAACCTGTTGCTTGCCAATGCAAATGAATTGATTGGTGACATCAAGATTGGAGGCTGCCTGGGCTGTAGCGACCATGGTATGGTTGAGTTCATGTTCAGAAGGATATGAGACAGGCAAAGAGTAAAATTGGGAAGCTAAATTTTAGGAAAGCCAACTTGCCGCTCTTCAGGGGTTTAGTCAGCAAGACACCCTGGGAAACTGTCCTCATGGGCAAGAGTGAGAGCAGAGATGACAGATGTTTAAGGAGGCTTTTCTCAGTGCACCAGAACTCTCCATCCCCAGGTGTAGCAAATCAGGAAAAGAAGGCAAGAGACTGGTGTGGCTGAATCAGGACCTGCTGGTCAAAATGAAGAGCAAGAAGAAAACGCACAGGCAGTGGAAACAGGAACAAGTACCATGGGAAGAGTACAAGGAAGCTTGAGGAAGCTTGGGTTGAGGAAAGCCAAGGCCCAGCTTGAACTGAGCTTGGCAAGGGATACCAAGAATAATAAAAGCTGCATTGGCTGTATTATAAATACATTATAAAATAATTATAAATTATAAAATAATTATAAAAAATTATAAAATAATTATAAAAAATTATAAAATAATTATAAATATATTATAAGATAATAAATAGGTGCCTCAACCAGAAATGAAAAGTCTGTGAGGGCATATCCCAACTAATGAGGGACACAGGCAGACTGGTAACAGCAGACAAGGAGAAAGCTGAGGAACTTAACTTTTTTTGTCTCAGTCTTCTCTGATAACTGCTTGTCACACGGCCCTCAAATGTTTGGTTTCTTAGTGGGGACTGAGAAAACAATGTCCCTCCCACTGTAAATGAGAATCAGGTTCGTGACCACCCGAGGAACCTGAACATCTACAAGCCTATGGATCCCAATGAGATGCATCCTAGAATCCTGAGGCAGTTACCTAATGTAGTCACCAAGCCATTCTCAGTGATATTTGAAAAGTCATGCCAATCAGGTGAACTTCCTGGTGACTGCAAAAAAGGCAACATCACACACCCATTTTTAAAAAAAGGTATGAAGGATGATCCTGAGAACTACCAACATCACTGTGCTGGGGAAGATCAAGGAGCAGATCCTCCTGGAAGCACTACTAAGGTACATGGAGAACAAAAATATAATAAGGGAGAGTAGTTTTGCTTCACCAAGGGCAAATCCTCTTTGACCAACAAAGAGGCCTTTTGTCACTGTTTTTTCCTGTAAGCCTTGTCTCTAAGAAGTTTTTAAAGCAGTACAAGGTGTTACAGCTAAGAAAACAGATTTCCCATTACAGAATTGTCAGTCTGAAAAGGTTTAACTTCACAGCTAGCTTAACCTAAAGTTCAAATACTACCAGCTTTTCTGTTATAAGTAGGTGACTTTCTCAAAGTGATGAATGAGTAAAATAAGAACTATATTTACTCTCTAATTCCTGTTTACTGCTGTTCAGTACAAGTGTGGCTTGGTGGAAAGGAAAGTGCTGCTTTTGCTATCTAAGACAAAAACAAAATAATGACAGACATAGGTAGAAGGATCAACTTTTTGTCCCTCTGACTGTAGCATTAGGTCTGGTGTTTACAATACTTGTAGGCTAAAAAATAAGCATAATGGATATCTTCATGACATTTCCCAAGGTCTGTCTTGTGATGATGTGGATATAAATACAATTCTTTATCAGCTGTTGCCTTCTTCTTTATAGAGTATAAAGCCAGAATGTTGGTGTCTTGTAATACACCACAGAAACAGATATTCCTTATGTTAGAATTTAGATAAGTTTAGATAAGGAAAAGTTTTGAACCATGTCAAAGAATATTAAAATTAAATTGAGAACACACAGGAAGATAAGATTTTATCATTATCACTGTATGTTGTTTAGGGTTTATATCAATAAGAAAGCTATAGATAGCTATCTCCCTTGATATATGTAAATAACCAGTTATATCCATTGTTTGGGCATATTCTTATGGAGATGGTTTCCACAAATTTTGTAAATCATTTCCCTACCATAGGAAGCCAGTCTGGAGTTTATTTCATCTAGTTCTAAGCATCACAGTGTTGCATGTATGTATATGTAATAGTCACATGCTGAGACAGATTGACTTTCTGTAGACATGTACATGTATTTCTCTGTTTGGAGCACGCATTATATGTGTCTAGATTTTATCACATGAATCACACCAAAATAATTACAAGGCCAGTCACTGTGGTACATATATAACACCCAGCTTACAAAAAGGAACAAAAACACTGAACTGAAAAGCTGCAAGTGAAAATCTGCCTACATCAGTGTAGACTGCGTGATTGCGTCAAGCTTAAAAAATCTGCTGCATTATAGGTTTATTTTACCATGTTGCTGCTTTTGGTATTTGCATAGCACCCAGGAAAACAAACAAAACAAACAAACAAATAAATAAAAATCAGTATAAACAGAATTAAATCTCAAAAGCAAGTAAACTTTAGTGAAACTGGCAGCGACCAGGGGGCAGTATCTGCCAGATGCTAATTCATTTAGCCCCATAAAACTTTAAAGCATACAGGGTTAGTGCTTCAGTACTCAACATGTAGTGCACAATCAGCAGAGATAGTCCAATAAATAAAAGTGTAATAATTTGATCCTGTTATAGGTCAATAATTGCCCAGACTTATTCTCTTACTACAGCTGTTTTGTGTCTTGGGTTCTGACTTGCTAACCACCAGCCTAATAAGAGTTTGACTAATTTATCTTTTCCAGTCATTAGTAGCCCAGCAACCACGCAAAGTAGCTTTCACAAATAACTTTGGTCTTTTTCTTGTTCATTAGGAAGCAGTGAAAAGATGAAGCAATTAACAAAGAAGAATGAAATCTATGTTTTCTTTGTCTCCAAATCACTTACAAAATTATATCATATAAAACTAAGACAATGGGAGAAAAGCTAATTTCAGTGGGAAAATAAGAAAAATTGCTAATTGCCACACTGTTCCTAGGGGTGACATGGGGTAGAAATCAAATAAGAAAACAAGTCATCGAAGGCCACAAGAATATACCACGAAGCTATGAAATTTCTGATTTCTGGTTTAATATTTTATAACTTTAAAAATTCTTACTATAAAGCACTTAGCATAAGAAAAGATTTCAGAAATCACAGAATTTCTGAAACTGTTTTCACAGTTTCACTGTAATAAATTAAATGAATTTGACCTTCTTGTTATTCCTACTGAGGAAGTTCTCAAGAATGCCAGTTATTTTCAACCCCTCTTGATGAAGCTTCATAACTTTATAATAATTAAGATGACATTTGAGTTAGGTTTCAAAGTTAACAGTCTTTATTCCATGGCTATTTGGGGATATCAGGACAAATCATTTTTAACTCAGGAAATGGAAAAATGAAGATTCTGGAGGGTGGCATCAAGATTTGCATACTTGCCAGGAACTCAGCAGTCTGGAAAAAAAAAGAAAAAAAAAAAAAAAAAAGGGAATTGGGACCTTCCAAAAATAAAAATGTTGATTATCTATGTCCTGTGGTTTTGTATTTCTTCCTCCCTGGAGCCCTGGAGCTGTTTAGAAACATGTAGATATGGTACTAAGGAACATGGTTTAGTGAGCAATATTGGTGGCATGTGGACTGTTGGACTGAATGATCTGAGAAGTCTTTTCCAATTTTAATGATTCTACGATTCTATGATCTATATTTAATGAGATTATTCAAAATCAAATTACTTCAACATCTAATGGGGAAATTGGGCAACCTTTCAGTGAAACTCACTTTGTAATTCAGTCAAGACTTTGTTGAGCTCGAAGTACTTAGTGGGAAAACTTAAGGCTAGTAAAATTTGTGATTTTTGATAAAACTTCACTACTTCACTTTTTTAGAAAAATCTGATTTTCTTTTAAAATTGGAACTTTTATAATACATAAATGTTTTTAATTATAGAAGTGAAACACAATTGTTAACATTGTTTTGTTTGGTTTGATTTTAATAAGATGGAGAAAAAAGTTACTTTGCATAGCCAGTTTTATAATACCAGAAAAATTTCACAGCGTGGAGGCTTATTTCGTATAACTTTTTCTAAGATTCAGACGTGTTCAGAGTTACAAATGAACAGAAGAAATTATGTTTATGCTTTCTCTTAGCTAATACTACATGAAAAAAGATGCAAAAGCTGTTCAATTTACTTTAAATATCAAAATATCTATTCCCAACTACTGTCCATTATCAGAACATCTCTGAGTGTGCTCTGAGCTGGTGTAATGGCATCTTGTTGGTTTTTAAAACACTTGAAATCCAGACATATGTGGTACTTAAAAGTTTATCACTTATCAGTTTGTCTAACTTGTCAATCGCTATAATTTTAATGTGCATCTGAGACAAATCTCCCAAGTACAGATCAATTTTGAAAATATTGCCTTTATGTTTCTGTGGGTTTGATTGTTTAAACGCTTGTTTCTCTACTTAAACTGAGAGTGAAAGGCATAACAACATAATACGAAAATACAAAGTGAATATATAAAAACAAAAAAGCCCTATGAGCATCAGTTGGTATAGTCAGACATATCAGGAATTACTTGCTTTCCCAGAGATTCCAGTATTATATTTTAAAGGAGACTTACTAATTAGCATTAATATATTTAAAATTGCCTGCTCTGCTAATCTTAGTAAAGTAGAAATATGTAATTACTAAATAGAAGTATTTATATGAATATTCCCACATCAGATATTCACATCAGTATCTTGACGGCATAAACCAATATTATTTTATGAATTTACCAGTTAAATACTACTAGGAAACAGCCATAATCAGTGATGATGAACTAGAATAAATAACTAGCTCATTAACTATAAATGCCTCATCTTGCCATCACTTCAACATTTACTCCCATATACTACAAGGGGAATTAGTATATTTTCTAATAAAAATTTTAAAATGAAGGTACTTTATTACCATGATACAGTAACATTTAAAGACAATAAACATGAAGTTTTAAGAACAAGGAAGTCCTTCTTTCAAACGCAATGGAAAAGGTCACTCACCTGAGTACAGCATGATCTTTTTCACAATTGATATTGACACAAGTAGAGAAAAAGAGCAACTTGTGACAGATTGGAAACTTTCTTACTATAAAATGTGAAGAGGTTCTAACTCTTATATTAAAAAGATATTCTCTAAAACAAGCTAAATGGCTTTTCCTCAAAATTTGAGTTCCATTGTCTGGAACTCTTTCATCTTCTAGATTTCAAAGCCCGAGTAATAATTTCTTCCCTTTTGGTGGACATAAAAAATCTTCCAGTAGCTTTCAGGATGAAAGAACCAAATCCTCTGGTGGTGAAAATCATCTCAAAGACCTTAGACCAGATAATTCATGAGTCAGCCTCCACTGCTAATATCTCAACAAAGCAAAAGCCACTTTTTGTTCTGTACAAGAAGAACTTGCAGCTTTTCAACATCTACAGAAAATGCTGAAAATTCTTCCAGTAGCCTTCATGGCACTAGTTTTACCCAGGATTTTGCAATCCATTTCTTGAACAGGGCTCAATCGGTGCTTCTTTAAGCAGAAGCCTTCAGCAACTGTCACTCAATACAACACTTCTGTTTTACCTTGCTCTTAATTTAACTCTGCAAATGATAAGTCAACTGAAGAGGTATAAATGAAGGCAGATTAACCTTTGAAACTGCCACTCGGAGATACTGATTACTTTATTCAAGTCAATGAGTCTTCATCAGAATTTGTGTGAAACACACAATGCTTTAAATACCAATACAACAAATATGCACATATTATTACATGCTTACACCATCACATTCACTTTTCAATATTTTATCCAAACCCTGAAAAGAGTCCTTTTACTGCTTGTATTGCTTTCTTCATTCTTATATTTCAATTTATTGAGGGAGATTGAAGAGGAACACATTTTCTTCTTTTACATGCAAATACTCCCTTGGTAATTATATGGACAGTACCTTCTGCACCTACATTATAATATTCATGTAGCTTATTTTCTGCTTCTGTGAGATCTCCAAAACACCAGTATTTATATTGTACCCTTCCTAGTGACATCTATGTCAAATGACTTCCTTTAGCTTAACAGGGATGAAACTGAAGTGCTGATTACTAGCCCTCATACTAAATTGCTGCCGACTGACTTTGCTTTTCAATCAGCCCTTTCTCTTAAAGAGCTGCTGATGAATCCTGACTGAAGACTTTGACAGCTATTCTATTTAACAAACAATTCTATTTATATACCATATGATTACATTTATGGATACACGTGACAGAACCTGGTTTCTCATGATTAAGGAGCGTTGTATGAGAACAGGTCTTTGCTGCTCCTGTATTTTCCATTCACTGAAATGTCAGACACTAGATGCAGCCCTCTCTCTCTGAAATTGTGAGGGTTTTTTGTTTCTTTTTTCCTTTTTTTTCTTTCAAATGTATCAGTAAGATATAATAAAGCAGAAACTTTGTATGCTGTATTGATAATTACTAGTAGGGATGCAAGCAGAATAAGGGTGACTTACACATGTACAAGGAAAAAAAAAGGGAGGGGAAGCTAAACAGTTAGTATTTTAAGATCTAGCTATTATTCTGTAGTTGTATGCTGTGTAATATGAACGAAGGAAGGTTAGTAGAGTTTGTTTTCTGTATTCTAAAGTTATTCTTGACATTTTAATTTGGGTTCGCACTTCACATGGAATTCAATCCCTGCGATTTCTATGGAGGCACTGAAGACTCTCATACTAGGTTTTAAACACTGTTGCAGAAATTAAATTCATAGCCCTGAGACGGCCACCAACATTTGCTATATAGCAGATGGAAAAAGTTGGAGGCCAAAAAAGCTGTACTGTCTCCCATAGGCAACAACAATTATCCATAGCACTGAGCTGATGCATGGCATCCCACTCAGCTTGGCGTTGTCAGGAAACTTGCTAATGGTATACTCAATCCTATGACTTAGTTCACTGATAAACAAGTTGAAGAGCACTGAACCCAAGACAGATACCTGGGAACACACTTGTGACCAGAGTCCACCTACACATAAAGTGGTTGATCCTAATCTCTGACCACCACTATCAAATCAACTCCTTATCTACTTCATCTTCTAGCCTTCAACTCCATATTTCTCCAAATTAGAGGTTAAGATAGAATTTAACTCTCATCTGGACACACTAATTTTACACCAAAAAAATTCTTCAGTATGCTACTAAATAGTACCTTTCAGACATTTTATGTGACAAGCCTCCATGCAGCCACTAGTTTACTGCAAGAAAAAATTTCATATATAACTTTTCTTCTTGTGACTATTAGCTAGCATGAGCAAGCATAAAGAACAATACAGAAAATAATATGGAGAAATGCCATGGTATGATAAACGGCATTGGGAATAACTAAATATGTCCATGATCCTCTCCATCTGCCCATACTTACGAGAATGTCCAAGTTTGTGCTTACCAAAATATTCATGCAGGCACAATATATTTTGTTACTTTTTAGCAAATATAGGTATTTGGGTATCTGGGTATGGGGAGTCCTGGGTTCTCTCAATTCTACAGACATTAGTCTGGGTTATTAATTGCTATCATAGTCTTTCTGCAGCTCATATGGAATAGCATGGCCAAAGAAGCTGACCTTGAAATAATGTATCAGATATGGCTCAGAAGCCTGGAGTAAGAAAATTCACTCTTTACAGGAGAGCACGGCTAAAGGGATTGGATGGCAATAGCATTCCTGTCTTTGAGATTTTTTTGCTGCCTCTTACAGTCATTTGGCCTCTTACACATGGACTGGCTAGCAAGCCAGATGGTCATAATATCTGATAAAAGTTTTGAGTGAACGGATTGTATACTGCTGTGCTTTGACAACTGAGCGTCTGATGTCAAAAGTAATCTCTAAATGCAGAATAACAAGGAGATATCTATAATTGCAGGACAGAGAGAATCAGGGGTGGGGGTTTCCACAAGAATGATAATGAGAATGATTAGGAGATGAAATAAAGCCTTTCTCCATGAATAGAGATTATGTGAAGAATAGTGTTATTTTCCAGATAAATTAAACAAGCAAGAGGGGACATAATAAAGTGTAAAAAACCAAATGCTTTGTGGCAAGAGAAATGGAGACTACTATTCCCCTCCAGCACAAAGGAGACCTTCAATCAAATGAGAAGGGACAATTGCTGATTATTTCCAGACAATAAATAATTAGACTGTGCAATACACAGCTGCATGACACAAAGGAAGACTGGACAGTTATATGACTAACAACAGTACTGACTTAATGATCCAAGTTTTGGGTGGGACATAAAACCCCATAATTTAACCAGTGCATGTTTGCTATTAATAGCAAGTCTTTTGGAAATAAGCGGGGTTTTTATTTTCATTATTTTTCAGCATGGCTTTTTTGTAGCTACAAATGAAGACAATGCAAGATAAGATAAATCATGACTTTAATACCTTATGGCTTCTATTGTACTCCCATGAAGTGCTGAAACATAGTTCACCACAGTATGAAATGGACTTTACTTCTGAGCATCATTTATTTCAAATATATTATCCCGAGAACAAAATGTAAAATAATTCAGTTTGGTAGAATTATGCACAGCCTAATAGACTGCTACTAAATTTCACTCAAACTCTTAATGTCTTGTCCAGCATCAGAGACAGGAAGAATATCTTTAGAAGTACTACTGTTATAAATTTTGCACATAGCAGGAATGGTCTGTACTAGAGATACAGAAACCATGCCTGAAAATTTCCACCATCCTCTTCTCTCAGCTTAATGAGCTGACACTTTTACATGGCTCAGCTGCCTAACTGCAGCTCTGTCCTGGACTGAACTCAAGGCCACTGTAGTCAGCTTTTAATTTGCCTCCTGGTGTTGTTCAGAAATAGTCAGCTTCAGTGCTGCGTGTACAGCTCAGACATGCCATGCAGAGAACTAGAGTAGAACTGAGCACAGTTTAATAAACTATGCTATCTCTCCTCTTGTTAGCATTTCCATGGTCCAGTAGGTTTGGGAACCACATTTTGCGTACCAATGCACTACATGATATGGGACGATTGCACTTTTCCTGAATTGCTTCTGCTACTCTTCTTTTCTAACAGAAAATTGTGCAGAGTATTAGAAAGCATCCAGAAGAAGCAGAGTGGAAGACATGCAGTTTGGGGGATAAACATTACCACTTACAAGCCATGTATTTCTTTAGAGAACTGACATGTTGCCACTACTTGACCAAAAGCAATAAAACAGTTTAGGTCCCAGAGGATTAGCTGGACCTTTGGATAGTGAAACACTTAACTACACTGGCAGGACTTTGCATCATACTGGCCCTAACTCTGTAGGAGTCCAATGAACATCATTTCTGCAGAGTTAATCACTGGCAAGAGTACACTGTTGCCTTGTCCTTGAGTAACCTAGAATGTTGTTTTTCAATCCCATTCCTCAAAGTAGCCTGCCCAAGAGGAAAGACTTGAATCTCTTATTCAAAGTCCACTAGTTATCTAGTTCCCCCAGCCTGGGGAATACTTCAGTGTGTGTCAGTGACTTCAGTGAGAAAACCAATACTCCACTCAGGAACACAGAGTTTGGCTTAACCAGGATATACTAAGGTTTTATTCCAGGTGAAATTATAATATTTCCTGGTTCAAGAAGAGCTCACTGCAGTGTCACAGAAAACACAAACATGTCAACATCCATTACTCCTTTTATGTAACAACTGTGATCAGCAATGCATAAAGCTCATAATGATAATTCAGATATTCACTGGTTGCCCCAGAGAAGCTATGGAGGTGGTGGAATCACTGTCCATGAAGGTGTTTAAGAAAATGGCAGGTGTGGCACTGAGGGACATAGTTTTGTGGGCATAGTGGGGATAGGTTGACAGTTGGATTAGATGATCTCAGTGGTCTTTTCCAAGCTAAACAATTCTATGGTTCACAGATTTGAAGGACAGTGTCCCTTCCTAGAGATCTTCAGAATTCACCTGGACATGTGACAGTGTTGGGAGACTTGCTATAAGCCTACTTGAGCAAGAAGGTTGGACTAGATGACCTCCTGAGGTACCTTCCAACCACAATATTTCTGTGAGTCTCTGATTCTGTGAAAACAAACAACAGTGCACTGAACCATACAAGGGTATTTATAACCAGGTTTTGTTTTGGGTTTTTTTTTTTTTTTTTTTAAATGGAAAATATTTTGGGTTTTGTCATTATCATCTACTATGCGTGTAATGATAGCACCAAGATTAGGACATGATGTCATAGAGTCAAGATCCCTCAGTTATGTAATACCAGTGACCAAATTACTGAGGCTGACTCATGTCTCCTTGCCACATAGGTGATTATAAAAGGGATACCCATGTCCCATGACACCTTCATTTTAAATACTATTTCCAATTCTATTTCTGCATAACGAAGCTAGCAATCTAAATATTTCCCTTAGCTCTGAAAAATTTACCCTTAAAAACAAGTATTTCTTCATAGAGTAGCACAGAAATGGTATAATAATAGTGAACCAAAATGTTGTTTGCTCCAGTATTAGGTTCACAAAAACCACCACCCAATACAGTTATTTAGGATCTGATATTAAAGCCAATAGAATAAGAGGAACATCTAACTTGCACTTTTTAACCTGTAATGAACCATCCAAAATAGAATGCATAAAGAAGATAAAATGCTTTCAGTTGCTGTAATGAAACACATTTTCACATATTGATCACATACAAATCAGTAAAAACACATCCTAAATAGAATATTTTAGTACAAAAAAATTGCAGCAAAATTCTCATTTATTTGCAGTTGTCTGGGCCAAAGTAGTCTTGACACAGTGTAAAGAATAAGTATCCTTGATAGAAATTTATCTCCTCAGTGATTTGAGGTGGGCTTGGTAGGTCTTTGTCAAGCTTTTTCACAATGATGAAAAGCTATAGTGAGTACAGTGTAATGTAATGTTCTGGGCTGGGGATAAGACAGTGTGTGCATGCTCTTTTTATGCCCTTTTATCTGCTATGTGACCCTAAGCAACATGCTTTACTTCCCCATGCCTTTCCTCCTAGACATCCTTCCCTGCCATTGTAGTTTTTGTTGAAGTTCCAATTTACCCCTCATATGCTTTGTCTCACATGCCATATATATCTAGTGCTTATTGTATGCATATTACATAGCACCATTGTTTTCAGACTATAAATCCTTTGTATTTTACCAGGTAATCACAGGAGCTCTAAAAGCCATTATTAACAGCCCAGAAGCACAAAACATACACCAGAAGAGTTATACACATAGCATAACATGAGAGGGGGATGACTTTCAGAGGCAAGTTGGATGGAAAAGGAATGTGAAGAAGTTACATGCTTTTTTTGAGCCTTGTAAGATTTTATAATGAGCTACAAATGGCCCTTTGATTCAGTAGGAATGTCCGTGTGCTATTGTAACACAAGCACTTCAAACAGATTCCCACTTTACATTCAAGGTTTAGTATTTTTAAACTCTGAGTGTGAACTTGATATTATTTTCTTCACTGCTTTTTAAAGTATTTATAATTAACTGCCAGAGTAGCTTTGGGCACTGACTGGAAATCTCCCTGCAAGGACTTCGTAAAGAAATCCCTCAATAAATCATGAAATCTTCTCTGCATGGAAAGATTTGCCATTATGAGAAGCAATAGCACTAACAAGTAACTAGAAAGCACATCTATTAATTAAATGAAAAGAAGACATACATTGTTTAAGGCATTACACTTGCTTAAATCTTATTTGTTATTCATGATCTCTTCTACTGTTCAAAATTACAGGTTTTCTTGGAGATCTAAGGTGTACGTTTGGTATTGATTATAATTTTTCATCATGTTTATGGCTTTAAATAGAGTTCAGAGCACAAATGTGTCTCTGTATCTGGGGCATAAAATGCTTATTGCAGGCAAACACAAGTACTCCTCCAGGCTATCTTACAGCATATCTGACTCAGAAGGATCAATACCACAGAGGAAATAATAGCTTTTTTTTTTTTTCTTTTCCACAGCATGTTGAGGTAGGTCAGCAAAGATGGGATTTGAAGAGTCTTTCCCACGTCCCAAGGAAAAATGGGCTGCATTGTAAACACTGAAGTGTTGTGAAGAGCCTGTATTTACAAATATAGAGAGATATCTGCATATATATTTTATATGTATTTTTCCCTAGCTTTTTGTGTACAGGCTTGTTATCTGTAACAAGTTCTCACCAGACCTGTACGTACTAGAAGTGTCTTTGTAATGCAAAGGCGTCTTAAAATGTCTGAAAAGCATTTAGCATGACTGACACAGAGAAATGTGTTGTAAAAGCACAATGATCTGTGAACAAATTGTGTCTGTTCAAACTCTTTTCATCCTCTGTTCTAAATACAGGGAGTCATTTGTCTATATACCTTTTCACGTTGCTCATTCTTTCCCAGAAACGCATCCTCTTCATGAAAGGAAATGTCAAAACACACATACCTGCAGTATGTGTATGCATACATGTTCATACAGTTGTCTTTACACTTTCATACTTTAGATGTCTAAAACTATGGAGATGTCACTACAGTAACCTCCTAAAAAAAGGGCTGTTCATGGCCCAGGCACTTTGTTGGTTGGCGTTCTGTATTTTCTCTCTCAAGTCTTATGCTATTTGTAAAACACATTTAACTTTGCCTCACTTGTACAGCCAAATGCTTCAGCTTTCCAAAAGCTTGCATTCATTAATATTCTTTCTTTTCTGAGAGGGACCAAGCAAATCCCTTGTTCCTCATTCACTGTCTCCTGTTCATGTTGTGTAACAACTGTGGTATTCATAAACTATATGTCTTTTACGTGAAACCAAGATGTATGATCTACTATAGGAGCATGGTTAACATACTTCACTAGCACTGTAAAGGTCTGAACCAGTGAACAAGTCCTCCAGAGTATATTGAGAATGTGGGAAAAGAAATAAATAACAGCCAAGAACTCATGTAACATACTGAGGAGCCTCTTGTAATGTGAAGTAGTGTGAGTGATTTTATATTTTATGTGAAATAGTCCTATAGAACTTTTAGATTTAGAGATTTCATTCCTTTTTTTTTTTTTTTTCTTTTTTTCTTTTTTCCTGTTTTTATCTTCTTTCCCATATCTACAGTTTCCCCATACTGAACTTTCATTTACTTACACCCAGTTCTCCCTTTTTATTCACTTGCACATTTTTATTTTCATCCATTCTTGATGGTACTATCAACAGCTTCTACTTCACAAGTTTCTGTGGGATGCCTCTAATGGTCCTTAGGAAAATACATTTCTTGTTAACCAATGCCATAATACAGTTTGCAAGTTATCCCACAGAGTTAAAGCTGGGGAATATTATGCAGTACTGAGGAAGCCTGAGGCATGTGAAGAGGGCTGCCAGGAGCAGTGGCAGCCTACACCACAAGTACAAAAGCAGCCCTTGGGAACATGGACAATCAGGACCATGACAATCAGAACATGGTATGCTAGCCTGGGCATGGCTGTTAGCACAGGAGGGTAAAAGGCAGTCACTTTCTTTATCTACAGGAACAAAATTGACATCCACTTGCTGCAACTGCTGGGCTGAGGCTGTAATTCATAGAGGCCACAACCTTTCCAAGAAGACACATGCACCCAAACAGACCTCCTGAGGAGATAAATAGCTACTCAGACTTTTCGGTGTGGGGAACTCTAAAATCTGGAAGTCCCCCTAAGGCTTGAGGGCAGAGAGGCCATGAATGCAAGTGTGCTCAGCCCAATCAACTTCTTGAGCAAGTAGCCAGACTGGGAGCAGAAATCCCCAGTCAGCATAGTGTCTGGGAAACTAAGAGAGATTGATTCACAGTACTGTGCATTGATATGAACAGGCTGATAGTCTCAAGATGCTTCAAGAGGAAGATAAGCTCGTTTCCAACCTGGAGGTAAAGAAACTTGACTGACCTGATAGATAAGGGAGTCTCATCTCCGCTCAGAGCAAGAGGAGTCTCTCCCTTACCCCTGAAGTGTCCCTACACAACAAATTCGAGGCTCTGCAATTGGAAAAAAGGACATTGCATGAGCAGTGGTCAAGACCAAGGAAGGAACAACTGAGAAAGGTTGGTTCAATCTAGTATTAGAGCTACTAACACAAAAAGGAAAACAAAAACAAAAACTGGAAGTCGATACCATATGGAGATTTCTCACTGGATGGTACTAAAGCACCCATATGTCATCTGAAAAATATCGCTAGAAAAGTTTACTGCTTTCCAGAAGCCCACATTCATAATATTACAAAGAGGCTACCAGATTTCTCCTCTGTGCTCTCCATCGCCCCCATTAGATGTGAGGGCCCAGGATGAAGCATTGGAACTGATCAGCTGAGTGATTGGCTGCATGGATGATGCCAGAAATCAGACGTGTTTCAGACGGTTCTTGTTCCCTTCCGTACTCCTAAAAAGTGATCTGCAAAAGCTTTTTTCCTCTCCTCAACAACTTCATTCAGTCTCCACCTCTCTCTAAATCATGCAATACATCCCACTGCCTTTTGCCCAACCTTGCAGTTCAGTCAAGTCATGGCAGAAAATTAACTTTCTCCACACTTAATTGAAAAGTAGATGAAAATATACACTTCACAGGTACTTAGTGGGATCTAGAGGAGAACCAGGCTAGGCAAATACACACCACTGTGAACCATGACCTGAATAGTTCTGATCAATGCCTTATGTTTTCTTGAGATTGCTGTTTGCATATTCAAACTTAAATAATTTCAGCAGCATCAAATTAAATCCTGCAGACACACGAAGAACTATTTCTAAGAGTCTGAGATTCAGGAAATGGTTCTAGTTGTCTAAAGGATTAATCACTTCCCTTGTTTTTCACCCTGGGATGGAGGTAAGATTTTCACATCAGTAGGTAAAATATTTCAACAACTATATACCAAGCTAGCTTCAATGAATTTTGATTCCTATTATGAACGAATCACACTGTCTCAGAGGGCCCTCAAGAAAAAGCTAAACATATACAATGTATGTAAAGCAGATGTCACATGTATTAGCTGTATATACTGCCATGCAGAATATAACTTACCGAAATTATTGTTTTGTTGAGTCTACTCTTGTTAAATCAATTACATAGTAAAAATAAACATAAACTCAACAGAATCATTACCCTGGAAGAACTCTTTCAGTTACTTCCCAGGAACCCACACTTCTCATCCGTGTTAGTGGTCACTCAATAGGAAACTGGAAAAGCAGAGAAACCACTTGAGAAGAAAAAAAAATCCTGTAATTCTTGTGCAAACATCTCCCCTAATAAATACATGACAGTTTTACACAGAAACTGGGCACTGTAATGAATGTCCAATAAAACAAAATTGCTGTATAAAATATACAAGCAGGCATTCGAAGAGGCTGTGAGTGGTTGGATAGCAGCCAAGAGCAAGCAACGGGTAACAAAATACTCAAAGATACTAAGGGAAATGTTTGCATGGAGTTGACTGTCAAGTCTGTGCACCTCTATGCAGCAATCTGCCGTCCTGTTGAACTTGCTGTGGCTGCATGTCTTCATGGTAGGAGAAGGAGCTCTGTCTGCCTGGTGTTTATTCCCCCTGCTTCAGCTGATTACCAATCATTGAGATGCAATTTAGAATCAGCTTTCAAATTGATTATCATTTCTCACAACTGGCATTCTAACTCTTTGGCAACACAACAAATTGTGGCCCATGCTAATCATGGTCACAGGCTGGTTTTGAGCTTTCTCCTTTTGTGAAACAGTGTTACATACACCTCTTTCATCTCCCAGAGAAGTTGGCCAATGTTTGTTAGTGAAAATGAACAGTGGAATATCATACATATTGAGCTTAATCGATTTAATGAGCGTATGCACACTTTTCAAAGAAGCAGCGATAAATCAAGCTTTGCTAATATCTAGTGTCTCTATCCAATCAATAGAAAAATCACAACCAGCAGCTTCAGAAGCATCTCCCTCATTCCCTTGTTTGGAAGACATGTTTGGAAAGTCTTGAATGGCAAATATTTGAACATTTTTAATCAATTGAGGCCATATATCATTGTGCCATTGTGGTCATGATAAACATCATAAAAGCACAATTCAGACAATCTAGTATTTCACATAAGAGGAGTGTGACAGTCACATCTCCTTCATTTTTAACAAAATCGCTAGTATGCCATTACTCTAGATAATTAAAAATTTAAATATTGAAGACAACATATTGCACTAAGCCCTGCTGCCCTTTACAATAGTTGCAAATATCTCATGAAGAAAAAAAAAACCAAAAAACAAAAAAACAAATAACAACAACAACAACAAAACACCTAAATAGCAGAGGTTATCCTGGCACCATAAAGCTGGAAAAGTCACATTAGAAGTTGACGATAATTGTGAGAAAGTGCTTTTCTTTTTGACCAGGATAGACCCTTTTGGAACTTGAAATTGTTCTATATCTCTGTTGTGAAATATCTTTGAATTTGTACTGTATTCAAACTGTGACTCATTTACTGAGTGAGGAATTTTCACCCTTTAAAACGGCACTTTCATCCAAATCACTGTATAATGAACACAAGCATTTCCACTATTTCCCTTCAGCTCTTCATTCCCTTATTTACAAATTCTCCTTTTGCTTAGGAATTATCTTCCAAGCACTGATGTTTTAGAATACACTTACTGCTCTTATTTTTCTATTTTAATTAAATCAAGACACAGACGGGACAGAAGATTCAAATATCTTACTGATCTGTACATCAGTCCTCTGATCTGTTTTCATAATTGCCCGGCAATGCTGAAAACACCCTGTACAATGAACCTCAGGAGCAAGTTGCAGACTATACTGAATCCATCAACCATGAGGCAAAAGACATTAAAACAATTCAATGCACTGGTGAGTATTCGGACATCTGCTTTATTTGCTGCAGGTGTTTTAAACTGGAGCTATGCCAGGAAGATCTCTCTTATAACATCCATGTACACTGTGCAAGCAAGGACACAGACCTTCAATAAATATAAGGACTGGGAGAATCAGTGCTTTGGGATGATTCAAACACCAGGGAAAGCTTCAGTTACAACAGCCTTCCTGATAGCCTGCAATAGCAACAACAGCTGTGGCTGTGGTCTGTAAGATATTTATCTAACAGAATGTTAAACTGCTTTCCATTTGATTCATTATGCAGTTGACTGATTTGGATGCTTTAGTGTAATTGTCTTGCTTGATGAGGAGTTCTTTCTTGTCTCTGCATTTAAGATAATTTCTCTGATAACCATGTGGACAGGATTTGTTTGTTAAGAGGCAGTGAGTTTTGTTGATGCTCTTCGATTTTGAAACAGTTGGGGTGTTGTTTGAAGACGAAAAAGTTGGACAGGAAAACATCCTTTGTTGTTTATCAGTAGTTCAACCAATATTTTCATCCGTTTTCTCTGTTGGCTTAAGCTAAGCTGGAGATTTTGGATAGAATTTTGCAAAGGTAACATGATGCTTTGAAATTCAGTGTAAAAGAGTCCAACCCTCACCTTGACACAACCTCCTTTCAGGGAGTTATAGAGAGTGATATGGTCTCCTCTGACCTTCTCTTCTTCAGACTAAACAGTTGCACCTAAAGAAGTCAGAAGAGAGTTTTCTTCTGGAAACTTTCTCAGAAGACTGACATGCTGGGAGGGAAGTAATATTAAAAGCAAAAATGTCCTTTGCAGATAAATGTGTAAACAAAACAATTTCAAGATAAACTTGATAGAAGTTAGAACTAGTCAGACAGAAACATTAACTGGAATCAATATGTGGTTGCAAAAATGTTTGAAAGCCTCAAATAATTAGAACACTTAATGTTGTTTTCTTAGAGGAAAGTAGAAAGGTCAACTAATTAAATTGTCTTAATGTGAACAATGCGGAGTAAAATCTTCAGCTTTTAAGTGTACTGAAGTAGTACTCAGACAAGTGTTAGAAAATAAATTATTCAATGCCAAAAAAATTAAACACAGAAAGAAAACTCTACACAGATTGACATTTTTTTGAAGCACTTAATGTAAGTCCCTAACAAAGAAAATAGGGAGTAAAATGAAATTTGATAATTTTCTTGGCTCCAGTGATTTGCATTTCTTCATGTTGTGCAGAAATGGTATCCTAATTCACTAGTGAACTGGCAATTACAAAAGACATGAGACATACTATACTATGAAGAGGAAAATGCTGTTTGCCTCCTGGTGAGTAAGGGAGATCCTTTCATGTGTAGTTTCCCAGTCAATGTTGGATAAAGAAAAAACAGGGAGAAAAGGTCAGGGAATATTTTTTTTTTGTCTGTGGTAGACAGAAATACTGGGGAGAAGAAATATAGTCACACTTTAAGAGAGTTTTTTTGCTTTTCATTTACTTCATTGATAAAAGTCTTCTGGCGAGATCACACTGCAGCTGCTGCAACCTGGTATTTCTTAACAAAATGCACTGAGGAGGAAAGAACTGTCTTAGACAACCATGTCTCTCACAGAAGAAAGATTTCATAGATTCAGCCTGTGTTTATTTGTATATTTGAGTCCTTGGTATATTTGAGCTCCAATTAGATGTAAAACCTATGGATAAACTGTTAATATATGTAGTAATTCAAGGCTGTTATCATTCTAAAGGAAAGAAAATAAAAAATCTATGTTCTTTTAAATGGATAAGTTATTTATTTTATTTTGCTTTATGTTCAAATGAATACTCACACAAAGACAACTTTAGCTGAAGATTATGGTACCTAGTAGATATACACTTCTGAAAAACACTATATTGGCTGCAGTTACAGCTCATGAAACACCCTTCTCTACGACAGGTAGATACATCTAGTCTACATGTAATGAGCATGGTGAGTGAAGTCAGAGGTCAGCTCTGGTATCCTATACTCATTCCAGTGTCTCTCTACATTCTGATGCCAGGAGACATACATTGGCTGCTCCAAAAATAATGCCTCCTATGCTATTATATTGTCCCACAGCCTCAGTGATGGATGTTGGTAGTATAGCAGTAGAGGTGGAACCTTCCCACCAGTATTCCATTACATTTTATTGCCGTGTGACAGACAGCAGCATGCAGAAAAAAATTACACCCATTGACTTTCAATGACACATTGAATGTTTATGGAGACGAAATTGTGGATGACAGCATAGTGGGGATGACAGAATCCCTGGGGATTATATATTCTTTTGTATGTGTTTAGGAAGGAAAATATGTAGATCAGCATCAACTATATGTAGGGTTGCAGTTGGCATGTATCTCTAGAGCAGGACTGAGAGGCAAATTATAGATGAACTACAGCATTGTAGGTACCAGTGCTCATTGTAACTAATAGAATCCGGTATAAAATGGAAGTATATATATTTTTTAATGACACAAGCAGTGAGCTTCCGGAGTTTGTTCCTACAGGAGGCTGTAGAAGCAAAGAAGGCATGAAGATAAACAAAACAAAACAAAAAGATTAGATCAGTGAATGGACAAGAGGGAGTAGGTAAGTATATCTATAATTATACAAATGTGTCACTGGAGACTCAGAAGAAGACAATTGGTTGGACTGGTCTCTTCTCTCTGATTGGTGTCTCATTTAATAATCTGAGAGAAAAGAGACCTGGATGCAGCACTGTAAAGACTGTGGATATCTTATGTGTCTTTAGGCTAAGAGCTTCCCTCTAAAATTATAAGCAGCCTGGGCCTTATAACTCAGATTCTATACTCTTTTATTATATATGTATATACTTGTTAGATACAACGAAGCTCCAAGTCTAATTCAGTCCCTTTAATTACAAGGCAATACAAATAATGGAGGAACTTTCCAAAACTTAGACAGTTTGTTGTATTAATATTCCCTTCAACCTCCTTCCTGCCCTGAAAGAGCTACCAATTTTTGCTGAAATTGATAGGCTGTTTCTATAGTTAATGGGCAGAAGTGGAAAAAGAAGGTTGCAGCGATGTGGGGGTCAGCTTCTTTTCCCAGATAACTAGCAATAGGACAAGCGGTAATGGCCTCAGTTTGTGACAGGGGAGGTTCAGATTGGATGTTAAGAACAATTTCTTATCAGGAAGAGTGGTGAGTTGTTGGAATGGGCACCTCAGGGAGGTAGTGGAGTCACCGTCACTGGAAGTACTTGAGAAACGTGGAGATGTAGCACTGATTCACATGGTTTGGTAGGCATGGTGGTGATGGTGCAACAGTTGGACTAGATTATCTTAGAGGTCTTTTCCAACCTTAATGATTCTATTCTATTATGAAATTCACAGGGCTACTTTGTAATACTCTTATAAAAAGAGGCATAAAACCAAAAATCAGAAACAGCTGGAAGGAGAAGAAACCCATCACATAGGAAAACTGTAAAAAATAATAATAATAATAATAAAAAAAAACAAGACACGCATCTCCAAAGAAGAAAAAATTCAATAATAAGTCTAAAAACTCTAAAATGGCATATAAGGAAGGAATAACTGCTTTTTGGTATGTCAAAACACTCCCAAAGCCACAAAAAAATAAAAACAAAGTATGCCAAGATAATAAAATATTGAATAAAGTATAAACTCATTTCCAGTATTTATTTTATCTGCATGAAAATAATGTGTATGTGAGGGAAGGTTGTTCAAGACCTATTTGCAATGCTCTTTGTCTCTCTTTGTTCACTATATCTCAGTGCTTTAGGGCTCTGAGATGCTAGCCTTACATATTGATTCTGTGATTATTCCCTAATAAATAGTTATATTGCTCTTGCAGAATAATATAAATAATAAAATATTATTTAATAATATAAATATAAGTCACCTGAATCAGTTAGGCTTTAATTGTGCAAGACTCAGAGATAGTGAAGTTGCATCCAGGAAAACTGTGCTGTATTTCAAAAAGCACTGCATCAGACTTTTCCTCTAAGAAAAAATGACAGAAGTTTATCTTTTTTTTTTTTTTTTTTTTTTTTTTTTTCACAGAATCACAGAATCACAGAATCACAGAATCATAGAATGGCCAGGGTTGGAAGGGACCTCAAGGATCATGAATAAATAGCTACATTTAGCTCTGATGAAATAGTCTTAAATCAGTATGTGCAGAAGGTAGCTTGTCCTGTGGTGTCTCAAGAGGACAACCTGAAGATTTATTTTGCACCATGTTAAAGTCTATTGTCTATCAGTATTTATTAGCATTCCTTAAAGCCATGCATACAGGCTTCCCAGTTGCCAACTACCCCCATACTTGGGAGGAATACTTAGCACAGTTTTACTCTCGACATCTTTAGATAAACGTGTGAAATGAAGAGTTGGGGTATAATGATTTCAATAAACAAAAGTAATGTTAGTTTGTTCCATTTCCTGAATCTAATTGAGAAAAACTTCAGACATTTATTTTTAAAATGTAAAAACTCTGCAACTTACCACACATTTAATAAGAAGAAAGCATATTTTCTTATTACCTTACTAAATAAAGAGGTAAGCGTTTTATTATTAATACTATTATTATTATGTTAAATTGATTATTCTTTTGACTTTTTTCCATGTTTCAAGCTGTTTTTTTTTTTTTAAGAGGAGAAAAAATTTATACTGTTTTCATTTAAACTACTCCCATCTCCTGCTCTTTCATTACAGTTATATTTCCTGTTTTGCTTATATCCAGGAAAGCTGTGATTGATTGGAGGATGCTATCTCTATTCTCAGCCTTTAGGATAATTAACCCTGAAACACACAATCAAGGCATTCCCATTAATATGTGAGACTGTAAGCCTGTATTTCTGAAAATACTGCACACATTATCTTGCAGTCATCCTTGGCATTTCATTAACAGTGGTCGCAAATGTATAGAATCATAGAAGCACAGAATCATTAAGGTTGGAAAAGACCACTAAGATCATCTAGTCCAACCCTAACCTACCCCCACCATGCCCACTGACCACATCCCTCAGTGTCACATCTCCATAGTTCTTGAGCACCCCCAGGGACAGACACTCCACCACTTCCTGGGCATCCAGTCCCAGTGCATTATCACTCTTCTTGGGAAGAAATTTTTCCTAACATCCAACATGAACTTTTACTGGCACAACTCAAAGCCATTGCCTCTCATCCTAATATATAGCATGAAAAACAAACAAACAAACAGCAACATTACTACTGACATTTTTACCAATATATCCCAGCCTTTAAATTTCTAGTCCAGTTCATTTTGAGAATTATCACTTGGTGAGTTTTGGCTTGTCTGTGTGAACAGCAGCAGGCAGCTGCAGGTTCAGTGCCTGAAATGAAGAATGCAGTTGACATAAAGCCTACTCTGGAAGTTACACATCTCTGTGACAGAGAACCATGATTCTGGTACTATTAAAATAAAAGGCACATAGGTGTAGTAACGTGCATAGACAACTCTCAGATCACATCTGGTGCCCATCTGACCATAAGCCATACCTCTGTGGAATGTATTTCCTGATAATCAGACTCTGTTCTGAGTTCCAAAGGTCTAAAGACTGATCAATGGTGAACACCATAACTCTCAAATCTCAAGAGACCAAGATTTGGCTTTTACCTTGCACTGTACACTACAGCACTGATGATACCAAGCAAACACAAAAAGACTTCTAAACCTCTACTTGAAATATTGCTTCCTTACAGGAAACCGTTGGTAATACTATGTTCTGTAAGATAGTTAAGCCATTGCGAGAAGAAAGATAGTGTTATTTTTTTCATTTCTCTCTTAAAATAAATAAATAAATAAATAAATAAATAAATAAATAAATAAATAAACGAATAAATAAATAAATAAATTTTACCCTTATAGCAGCAATTCTAATCACTGGATTATTATGTTATTGCTTTGGAAAGCTCAGCTTCTATACATTTGCAATTTTGAACAGCTTCCAACAGTCCAAGTACAAAATTCACAGAGATCCTGTCAGAATTGGTGAAGGTTAAAATTAAAAAATATATATAATAATGAGAAGTTGGCTTGTTCTGTCACTTCTGTGTTTTTCAGGCTTGCTTCATGCAAACTTAAAATAGACAGTCTATTTTATTCCTAAAACTGAAGCAATTTATTAAAACTAATAAATATTCCCCCTGGAATGAAGAATCCTGTTAATATTCTGAATCTCTTATTTTTATAAAATTTCCCAGAGAAAGGTAACATTAGAAACCACTCATACAGCACTAGTGCCTTGGAACAGTGATTTCTCTTAGCAAAATACTCTTATTACAGCAACAGGAATTAACACAGTAAACTACTGTACAGGTGAAACAATTATTCAAACTGCTAACCAGTTCCATTGGCTATACAATGAAAGTTTGCATAAAGGTTTGGTGGGAGCTCAAAATAAAGAACAGAAACAGAGTTGTAATGGGAGCATGGAGGGAGATCAGACAGACACAGACAGCCTTTAACCAAATTCCTCTTTTTAACCAATTCCTCTTTTTCCTTTTGAAATGCATTTTATAGAGCTTAGTAGACTAAAATATCTATAAATGCCCTGTAGCACTAATCTGCTCTGCTACCTCTTTCCATAGATTTCTTTTCAGATAGAAATATTTGTATTTTTATATGCATGGACAATGAAAGGACACTCTTCTTCATTAAGTAAAGTTTGCTTAACGAGCCATGTAGTATATTTTTATCAAATTAATTCATATTTCTATTTATTCAGTGCTTCTCCAAGAGCTGAAGATAGCACATTCTTCACAATTCAGACAAATGAAGGCTTCATTTGAAGTTCATGATCTGAAAGATAGAAGGAGAGGAAAAAAAAAAAAAAAAAAGGAGAGCGTGTGGAAAAAGTAGAAAATACAATTCCAGCTTGGTAGAGCTGGGAATCAAAAGGGTCTTTCGTGAAACATAAGGGTAAGGGGCTGCTTGACCTCATGAAAGCTGTGCAAGGCACATTAATAGGAACCTCAGGAGTTGCTGCACTTTCGGACGAATTAGAAGAAAGGAAGTCTGAAGAAGTAAGACAGTAAGACAAATAGCATGTTAATGAGAATAATGAAACATATAATGGTAGCAGCAACTCATGATATCAGACCAAAGCAAGTTGGATTGGCAACATAGGAAGACAAAGCACAAGCATCCTTATGGATTCAAAGCTATTTTTTCATGAGTTTTCCACGCTCTCAAATAGTGTTCTAATAGCAGGATAAGCTTACTCATGCTTTTTAGAAGGCACGCAACACATTATGCAAATTCTAGTTCTAGTGAAACTCTGGCTCTACTTTGTCATTTTCTGTCTATTTTCAATATACCAAGAAACAGATGAGAGAGCAAAGTTACTAAAACATGAAAGTCACAGAATTGTCATTTATCCTCTCTACTCCTAAGAAAAGAGATTGTTAGGATCACTCAGACTAGATGCTTCTTCTGGCCTTCTATGATGGAGTGACGGCATTGGTGGACAAGGGGAAGACAACCTATGTCATTTACCTGGACTTAAACAAAGCCTTTGACATGATCCCCCACCACATCCTTATCTCTAAATTGGAGGTATGTGAATTTGATGGGTGGAGCACTCGACGGATAAGAAACTGGTTGAAAGACTGCAGACAGACTGGTCATTAATGGCTCTATGTCCAGGTGGAGGCCGGTAACGAGCGGCATCCCCCAGGGGTCTGTCTTGGTACTGGTGTTCTTTAACATCATCAATAACATCAATGACGGAATCAAGCGCACCCTCAGCAAGTTTGCTGATGACACCAAGCTGAGCGGTGCGGTTGTCACGATAGAGGGAATGGATGCCATTCAGAGGGCCCTCGACAGGCTGGAAAGGTGGGCCTGATGAGGTTCAACACAGCAAAGTGCAAAGTTTTTCACTTGAGCCGGAGGAATCCCAGGCATCTATGTAGACTGGGAGGAATGGTCCTTGAGAGCAGCCCTGCGGAGAAGGACCTGGGGGTGTTGATAGATGAAAAACTTAATATAGCCAGCAGTGAGCTCTTGCGGCTCGGAGGGCAAATGGTATCCTGGGCTCCATCAGACGAGGGGTGGCCAGCAAGGACAGGGAGGTGAGTGTCCCCCTCTACTCTGATCTTGTGAGGCCCCATCTGGAATACTGCGTCCAAGTGTGGAGCCGGCAGTACAAGAAAGACAGAGAGCTGTTGGAGAGGGTCCAGAGGAGGGCCACTAGGATGATCAGGGGACTGGAGCACCTCTGAAGGCATGCTGAGGGAGCTGGGCTTGTTCATCCTGGAGAAAAGAAGGCTGCAGGGTGACTTCATTGCAGCCTTTCAATACCTAAAGGGAGCCTACAAACAGGAGGGGAATCAACTCTTTGAAAGGGTTGATAGCAGCAGGACAAGGGGAAATGGTTTGAAGTTGAGGGAGGGGAGAGTTAGGTTGGATGTCAGGGGGAAGTTCTTTACAGAGAGAGTGGTGAGGTGCTGGAACAGCTGCACAGAGAAGTTGTGGATACCCCATCCCTGGAAGTGCTTAAGGCCAGGTTGGATGGGGCCCTGGGCAGCCTGGTCTAGTACTAAAAGTGGAGGTTGGTGGCCCTGCCTGTGGCAGGGGGTTGGAGATTTGTGATTCTTGAGGTCCCTTCCAATCCTGGCCATTCCATTCTGTGATTCCATGAGTCCATACAATCCAAAATGCTTAAATGCTTAATCCCTTGTATCCTTATACTCTTGTCCAAACTAATCTACCTACTTTTAACCTCCTTAATGTTTGTTATTCTAAGACATGGCATCTGAACACTGAAGCCTAAAATTCCATGCCTCTGAAGTGTTAGATAATATGAGTTGTGGTCTCTTAATTTTCATTATTTCTCTTTAATTTTTTTAAGTACCTATTTTTTTAAGCCTTTAATACTGAAGAAATTGGGCTCATACACTTAGTTCAAAGGTTGCAGTAGTACTGGATCTTGTCTTGCTTTATGCACTACATAGTTTTTTGACACGGAATTCTCTTTGGGTTAAGGGTTAAATGGATTTAATTTGCACCTAATCCTGAGAGAAAAGTTGTTATCAAGGTGGTTAATTCTTCAGATGGTTACTGTACCATATGTCATGGCTTTTCAAATATGGTAGGTATTTTCATAACATAATTACTTTTCATCTTTCATGTTGTTTTAATTATATTGATTTTGAAATTACTTTACCTATAATTTCTCACCTGAGAAACTCAGGAGGTCCTACCAAATATTTCTAAGAAAATAGAACTAGACTGTAGAAGATATATTCATGTCAATGTCTGTTTTCATTTTGTTTAAAGGAATTTTGTATTATTTATTTATAGTGGAAAAAACAGATAATACAGGCTACTAGAAAATTTAAACTAAGATAGCAAATCAACTTCTTGAGAACTTCTCAAATTGTAAATATCTGAAAATATGCTGAATTTTGATTCCCTTGCATAATTCTTCGAAACAAAGACTCTCTCAGAATATGGGAGACCTCTGGAGGATCTAAGTTCCTAAATTTTGTATCACAAACCTTGGTTTTTAAGATTTCAGATATCAGATAATTCATAGCAAGGATATAGAAGAAGTCTAAGTTCATTCGAGGCATTTCAAACCAAGACTGGAAACTTCAGAACACCTGCATGAGCCCTCTGCTGAATGCTCTATAGTGCAGTGTAAGACATCACAGAGACGCTGCTCTTCAGTACTCCTCCTCAAATGCAGTTATTGCCCTCCCCCCAGCACTCCTACCAAAAATATCTGGAATAATACTGCATTGCTATTACAGTAGATTATTTCAGGTCAAAGTCAAAAGAATACAAGACTGTGGATGGCTATTTTTTTTTTTTCTTCCAAATATGTCAAATTTGAATTGAAAATGTGAGAAAATGCTTCAGGCACGATTTTGTTATGTCTACATTCAAATTAATTTATGTGTTCCACTGTATACACTGAAAAATATTACTTTCTAGGAGCCCTCTACTCTGCTGTCAAATGACTCTTCCCTAGCACTATGATGATACTTAGCAGGCTGAAACCTCATAGTAAAGGCTTCTCCACAAAATATTAGCCCTTTTACTTGATGAAACCTTTGGTGGACATCTACTCTCATATTTCTATAACTCATCACCAACAACATTAAGTGTTTGTTCATCCATGCTTCATGATGCATCACAAAATGCTAATGCTTTCAATATATTTAATAAAAATTATTCAATCACTGTGGTCTTTTCTCAAGGCAAGTCATTTGAGAATAAAATTATTAAGCCTGGAATTCATAACAATGGGAACACACAAAAGTAGTTTATTTATAGCTTGACTACAAGTAATTGCTATATTGTTCTTCTCTATTGGTTTTTCTTATTTACCTCTTAAAACAGAATGCCATATCATTAAATCTGCTCCATTGGTATCTGCCCTCTTAACGGCATGTTAGCCTTTATTTTTATGAGGTAAACGTGAAGCCTTTAATTTTCTCTTCTTTACTGCATTTATCACTCTCACTGGACCATCTTTTGTCATCCTTTTCCACGCGGAGTAGTAACTTACCTTGCTAATACTTTTTTTTTTTATATATATATACATGTAATTTATTACGTATTTCAGCACAAAAATAAACAGAGAAAACTATCATATAAGAAATAGAAGAAAGTAACCTAGGTACATGGAAATCAGTCTTGTTCAATATCTTGGATATTGTCCAAATATCTTGTTCAAGAAGGACAATTGTAAATAATCCAAGTTCTTTTTTTTTTTTTTTTTTTTTTTTCTTTTGTCTGAAAACTAACAGATCCAGTTAAAAGTGATAGGAAAAAAAAAATCAGCAGAGTTTTTGATTAAAAAGACCATACATCTTTTCCTAAGTTATTTTGTACAAACATTTCAACTTCAGCAATATTTCTCGTTTTGACTGTTATTGCTTACTACCCATGCTGACATGTTAAGATAGTTTAACTTCGTATTTTCTATATCCTTTTGTTTTGATTTTTGTAATACAAAAACATTAATCTCAGTGTTACAGTTTCCTTAACAACTGTGTTTTGCATTACAGAATTCCAGCACCTACAAAAACAAAGAGCAGTGCCAAAAAAATTTTCAGTCTCACTGCTCAGTAAAGTAAAATACCTCCATGATAAAAAACATTGAAAGAGAGCAAGCAAAGTACAGTGAGATTGTCAAGGTCACATCCCCTGCCAAGGTTCAAAGCTATGATCAGAAGGTCATTTGTGATGTGAAGAAATTTTGTCTTCCAAAGGTCTATGCAAGAAACTTCGATCAGTGTGATTGCTGTGACATACCATCAACATATTCTTGCTGACAAATGATTTAATAGCAATATACATTAAAAAGATATCAGAATGAAGTTACACAACAAGGTCAGGGGATGACTAGCTTTCTGTTCTTTCTGTTACCAAGTCAAATCAATTATTGGAGCCCACTTCAGAGGTCAGCCCTTTCTATGATCCAGGTCTATCCTGCAACACTACATGGAGTGATCTGTGATCAGTGTGAGCACTGCTTAAATGACGCTCCAAAGACAGGCATAGGTGTGGCACCAGCCAATAAAGAACCAGGACTGAAGGGAACAAAACTAATGGGGAGGCAACAGAATTGGATGAGAGGAATGGCTCTCCATCTTCTCAAGATTCTACATTGTGTAAAATGAATCCTTGAATATTATTTTGACTTCACAAACAAAAGGTGAACAAGAGCAATGCTTTTGCATTTCAGCTTAATCATATCTCTTCTCAGGTTTTAGCCATCTCTCCTGAGATATGCTCTCTAGATAAGGGTAGAAAACAGATAGGAGATTTGCAATGCTATGGGTGTGCTTTCCATAAAATTTCCACCTTAGTAATGGTCTGAGCATATTTCATATACTTGCTGGCAGACCAAGCTGTTATTTTCCTAGCCAGAACTTAGATTCTTTCAAAGGAAGATTGCTGCCTGAATTTTAGGTGTTGGTCATTTTTAAAGCTTTTGCTACTGACATAATATGCATGCTGAAGTACTGCAACCGCTCAATAATATTGAAGTAGCCTGGAGTTTCAGAAGCTGTTCCTAATTCTTTTTGTATGAAAACTATCAGTCATGCACTGCTATTGTAACCAAATTTAGAGCTTAAAGAGCTGAGGAATACATGTGCAATTTGTGTGTCCACTGAGCCTGTCAGGATTTAGAAATGCTATGTTAAAAAAATCAACTGTTCTCTCCCCTTAGGATGCCTATATTGAATTATTAATAACACAAATGTTTCCCTGAACTATCATTTTATTCCAGTACTTTTGCATAATTATTAGAATTCTGTCAGGGCACTGCCAGTTTATTTTAAAGCTCAGTCATACTGCATTTTAAGTAAACAAACCTATACAAGTGTAGTCATCGTGAATACAAATTGTGAGCAGAGCATACATTTACTGACACAGGGCTGAAAAATCTCTTTCTAGATGGAAGAGTATTGATAAAAGCTACCACACAGTGAAATAGGAAGGTCCCAGCCGACAATTCCTTAATCAAAATATGAACTAAGGTATATTTTCATGTACAATTTTAAAAATATTGTTTTTATTTGTGTACTGATGTATAAAGAGTAAGGTAGACTACACTCAATAATTCCTGTGAAGTACTTTTAAAGTACATGCAGTATTTCGTGGATAATGAAGCTATCCACAGCGCAACTAGTAAACATATTCTGTGATCTGTAAACCTGCATTGATTTTTCTCCCTTAATACTTTCTTCACCATTTATCATAACAAGCAAAAGGCATTTACATTAGAAGGAATGCTGCAAATTTGCAGATGAGATCAAGCTGTGCTGTGTGGCTGACACTCCTGAGGGAAAGGATGCCATTTAGAAGGACCTAGACAGGCTGAGCAATGGGCCCAGGTGAACTTCATGAGGTACAACAAAGTGAAGTGAAAGGTCTGGCACCTGGGTGACAACAACTCCGACAGTCAGTATAAGTATTAAGGATGTAAGCATAGAGGATAGCTATAATGAAAAGGACTTGGGACACTGGGGAATGGCAGCTGGACATGAGTCAGCAATGCAATTTCATTGCCCAGACAGCCAGCTGTATCCTGGGCTGAATAAAGTGTGGCCAGCAAGGCAATGGAGGTGATCCTGCCCACAGGAACAGGTTGAGAGACAGTGGACACTCCAGGTCAGGCTAGAAAGGGCTCTGAACAACATGATCAATCTGTAGGTGTCCCTTGTAATTGTAGAGGCATTGGACTAGATGACATTTTAGGATCCCTTCCAACTAAAAATATTCATGACACTATGAACTTCTCCAAATCAATCATCTCATCTCTCTGGTTACTGTATTTTATGTTTTATTATTTAAACTGAGTCGTACATGAAGGACAAACTATAGCCTCACATTCCTGATTTCAGCAGTTTACTTAGCTAGGAGAGTAAGAACAAATGCTAAGAAAGACTGAAATGACTCAAAAATGTTATTATTTGATTAACAGGGACAGGGCACACACTAGTTATATGTGTTAAACTATAATTAAGCTGAGGTATCACTTCACGTTTTCACAAAGCTCAATATCACGTTATCCACTTCCTTTCCCTCACTGAGGTAGATCATTTCTTCATTAGCATGGCTATACTCTATGCATTTTTCACTACGTTCTCAAAGTAGATAAAATGCTGAAGTGTCAAGAGACACAGACCTGATAGAGTGCATTCACAGAAGGGCCACAAAAAGGATCCAAAAGATGGAACAGTGATGTGGTGGATGCCCCACCATGCCCTGTGCCTGGAGGCTTTCATGGTGAGGCTGGATCAAGCCCTGGGCAAACTGATCTAGCTGTGGTGTCCCAGTTCATTTCAGAGGAGTTGGATCAGATAACCCTTCAAGGTCCCTTCTAACTCTAAGAATTCTTTGCTTCTATGATAACTAGGAAGTCCTAAGCAATTGCCTTGTAGTATTTTATATCTTCACAACAATTAATGACCATTAACATATACCTAAAGCAGCTTGGTGGCTTTAGTATCAGCTTTCCTGTAATTCAGATAAAGAGAAAAGTAAACCACTGAGAAAATATGACTTCCCTTGAGCAAACTTTGTCATCAAGGTTGGGATGATGTGGATGTGCTTCCTCAGTATTGTACATTCCACCTGGTCCTGTAAACATCAGTTTTGAACTGAAACTGCAGGTACAAGAGAATGTCCAGTAGAAAGGAGGTATGCAGAAAACACACCAGTAGATGAACTGCTTTCATATTTTAACCATGTTATTTACAATTTCCTTCCTCATTTCCAAGTCAAAAATCAAGACATATTTTCGTAGTCATTTTAGTTTTTTGGTTTGTGGAAATACAAAAAAAAAGCTGGAATAATGGATGCATTTGAATTTTGTTTTCTGTGCATAATGACACTCATAGCTCACTGACAATCCAGTGAAAGCCATATGCATGTACACTTAGTGTATGTGGAAAATAAGTTAACAGCTAAATAAATCACAAATCGAAAAAGGAATCAAACAAAATCTGGAAAGCAGAATAGAATGCTGATGAACTACATGCAGCTTTTCCCTTGTAAAACTGAGAACTGTGTTGAATGCTGCCTGAATTCTTTTTATTTAACTTGATCTGCACAGTGATCTGTGATGGGTTTTTTTTTTTCTTCTGCTTCCTTTTTTTTTTTTTTTTTTTTTTTTAAATCATGTATGCATCTAATTAGAAATATGTATTCATCAAAATAAAAAGGACAGTAATTATGACTTCATGGACTTTTTTTCTCTATTCCTCGAATGCAGAATCTTGTTCAAGTAACACAGTTTAGCTTGAAAACATCACAGCTTATTTCCTTCAAGTATTTTAAAAAGATGCATTTCAGCTGATAGAAAGTAAACTGAAAAACCCTGATACAGAGATTTAAGATCTTGATGGTCTGTAGAAACTTCTATACACAACCTACACTCACTGTACATTGCATAAAGGCTGTGAATCCCCATAGAGGTTCACAGGCTGAATAAGAAACTCAGAAATAGAAATATAATTTTTGAAAAGGATTAGTGAGTTTGGCTGATGAATGTAAGGTTTGCACATGGCTCATGAATAAAAAATGAATAAATATGATCAATTTATGTAAAAAGTCTATGTCTTCAAGCTAACGAAGTTAAATTAATCTACCTTCATTTGATTTTGAAAGACCACGGAGAATATGTTAAAACTCGGGGGATACCCTGGGCAAGATTTGAATAAATGAAATTATTTCCTAATTCAGATTGCATTTGATAGACAAATTATTGCTTCTCTAGGGGAAGAAAAAAAAAAAAAAAAAAAAAAAAGAAAGAAAGAAAAAATTTACACTTGAAGTAAATTTACAAAAGCAACAAGTTTGCTTGTTTTACTTGGTTGCCCAGTAAAGCAGAAACATACTTGTGCCTACAACAGATATTTGTTATAAATCTAAATGTCTTGAACCTATACTTACCACCACTTTATGTGATATTCTGAATAGGGTTGTTTCTTTTTCTTTCCTTGAAATCACCCAAATTACATACAATTTTAGATAGATTTAATAATCAGATAAGAGATCTATCATTACAGCAGTGGGAACAGAAAGTTTCCAGTATGTCTTTTTTCTATGGAATATTATTATTTTTAAAAAATGACATACTTCCATTGAGGCTGCACTGATTTCTTCCTTTATTTATTTTTTTCAGCTCCATAAACTTCCAAATAATTAAAAATCCAGACATAAAATTTGCTATGGAAAAACCCAAAATGGAAAAATGCCATTTTTTAAAATCTTTTCTGTCTGAAGTCAATAATCCAATCAGATATAAAACTTCACATTTAATAATTTTCTGTTCATGGACTGGGACTTCTTTGAATGCTTCATTTATCTGTAAAGCACAAAAGACTCTTCAGACCACAGGAAACTGACCGATGTACATCGAGCTGTATATTTTGCTGTAATAATGCATATACAGACATCTGTCACAATTAAAACTGATTTTCAGGCTATTTTCTGCACAAAGACTTGACAGAAATTTTGCCTCCCTTTTCTAATTCTGGAAAGCTCTTGAAATAAAAAAGACGAATGCAAAGAAAGTCTCCAGTTGCCTATCTTGCTGTTAAGTCAAGGCTTGGATATCTGTTATTTTTGCTGTTCAGTTTGTGAAAAATGTCATTCGAGTTTGTAATGAGATAGATTAAGAAAAAGATGGAAACAAGGATGGAAGCAAGAAAAGGGGGTTTTGGAGTAACCAAACTACAATGAGTTGGAAACTTTATAGAAGTTAGGAAGGCTCTATCTGTGCTTCAAATATCTGAAGGTGTATCTGTGGAAAAAAATGAGCCAGTATCAAATGCTCTAAGTACAACTCTTTTTATCATACTGCTGAAGTAGTTCTGGTCCTGATTTGATGTGAAATGAAGTCAAAACTTTTGCTCCACTGAATCAGAATGTCCAATTTTTAAAAAGCTAGAATTAAGGATGTATATATATATTGTAAAATATCAGTTCTCTTTGGCCTCTCTGCATTTTTAAACAATTAACTTGGTTCCATTTTGAACCTGTGAAATGGGGTGGATGGCAGTAACCTGATGTAAGAGATGCTCACAAACAATGCAGTGAGAGAGCTCATCTAAGAGTGCAAACAGCAGATTCTCTGCACTCACCGAAGGATTTAAAGGGAAATATAAATCTAATCTCAGAACTTCGACTTTTTCTGAGTTCAAAAAGCTAATTAATCTTTGTATTTATAACTGTTCAGAGGCCCTAAGGGTCAGATGTATTTTTTGAGAGGGCTGGGGGGTGGTAGTAGTTTTCACCACTGTTATCAGCTGGGATCTTGAACAGTGACAGACAGTTTCTGTAGGCTATTTTCCTCCTTTTCTAAATTACTCAAGCTTTCTGAAGTGCCCTTTTTTCTTTAAGCTACCAAAGGTTGTGTTGTTGTTTGTTTTTTGAGAAAACACACGTATGTTGAAATAGATTGTGGGGCATTGGGAGGGGGGGAGAAAAAAGATGATTCTTAATGTATCAGTTAGAACCGTTTCTCAACAATCTTTAATAGTAAAACAATAAGAAGAAGAAACAGGGAAGAAAGAGAACAAGGAGATAGCAGAAGTTTAGTAGGTGTGAGATGTCCTTCTAGGGGGATGAAATATATCCCCATCTATCACCCTCTGATCAGCCTTACTTTCCTTCTCTTTCTCCCTGGAGGGAAATATGAGATTTGCTCTGCTAAAACCACTGTATTTCACTGATAAGCAACGCTTACCTTGACAATGTCTCACTGCTTACTGCCCTTGCTGCTTTACGCATAGAGTTATTTGTTTTGCTTTCACAACAGAGAAACAAAGACTTTGGCTAGATTTCCTTTGATTCAATCACTTCGCATTACACTGATAAATATAGTCAGCAAAAAGAGAAATCAGCAACGAAGTACATTTTCTCCTTACCCTGTCCATAGCAAGTAAGAAATGTCTTTGTAAATTGGATGCTTTCTTTCATAATTACAACACATCTCACCTGTCCTCTGATTGATTTAGTGGCAGAATAAGTAGCTGAATATAATACCAGAGGTAGGCACATTTATTTATTTATTTATTCTAATTTCCTTCTAGCACAGCTGAAATGATGCAGAGAAGAGAGAGGTCATTTCGCAATTGGTTGAATTGCCTCTTTCTCATATTGTACAAATTATGCTACTATGACAGTAGCCTCCTAACCTCTGTAAATAGTCAAGTTGTTCCAGGGCTGACACTCATTAACTTTTTTATTCCTCTTTTTCTCTCATAGTTATACATGTCATTGTTTTTTTCTTTTCTTTTTCTTTTCTTTTTAACCAAAAAACTGTTCTAGCCCTTGGCTTTTACATGATTTTATTGAGTTGTAAATTTCCTAGGTTAAGAAATGCTTACCTTTATTGGAGAAAGATTACAACGAAAAACAATAAAAGTTGTGAGGAGGATAATTATCTATAAATTTATGAAAGAAAATTAAATTCAGTAGAAAATAACTATCAGATAAATATAGAAGTATTTCAGTAGGAAATAAATTGAAAATCTCTTCATTTTGATTTAAATATTCCTATTGACAATCACTGATGTAAACCTCACGATTGCCCATTTTTACCAATTTGTAAAGAATAAAACAGTTCTAAAATATGCTCAAGTTCTTTGTAAGAAAATATTTCTCTCAACACTTGTAAAACAGTAGAAAAACTGCAAATAATGAAAAAAAAATATAGTTGTTTCAATCTTTTTACATTAACACACAAGTTTGTGTGCATAGGGATTTAGTATGTCCTTCAGGCTAAATGAACGCTAACATAAACGTCCCTGTTCAAACATGGAAGCAGATAATCCCAGTCACCAAGAGATTTAAGTATAAATTAAACTGTTATAACTCAGATGACAGGGGATAATGTGAAATACTAAAGATAAACAGTACAAGTGAGGAAGAGGCTTTTGGAGAGCTACCAGGACTTCTACTGTTCAAAACTACATTTTTACTTCTTTCTTTCTAGAAACAAAAAAATCATTCATTGCCATTTTTGGGACAGATCAATAGATGCTTTAGAATAATTCAGTAGTCTGGATTTCAATATAGATTTTAAGCACCAAGTATGAAACCTGAAAACTTTAAAATGAAAGGCTGAAGGGAGGCTAATAAAGCCTACATTATCTCAACCATCACTAGGCTACTGCCTCACAAACACTGGTTTTATTATTTTCAAGGGGGACAGTCTTTGCTTTTCAACAATAAAAGAAATTC